>NC_135962.1:2961079-3319829 GCF_053455715.1 Rhinoraja longicauda | reverse complement strand
TTGCCACACAGATACCCTGCTCACAGAATGGTGTTTGCCAAATATACGATATTTGCAGATGAAATGTTAAACTAATGCATTGGAAAACAAAACAAAATACAGGTGCTGAAAATCTGACAAAACTGAGTATATTGCAAGTATTCAGGAGGTCAAGCAGCATCAGGGGGGGAGGGTGATTTAATGCTTCAGGGCAATTAAAGTTTCATTCCCCATTGCAGTTTGTCAAAGGGCAGCAGGGTGGTGCAGTGGTAGAGGTACTGCCACACAGCGCCTGGTTCCATCCTGACTACGGGCGCCGTCTGTACAGAGTTTGTACGTTCTCCCCGTGACCTGCGTGGGTTTTCTCCGAGATCTCCCGTTTCCTCCCACACTCCAAAGACGTACAGGTTTGTAGTTAATAATTGGCTTGGTAAATGTAAAAATTGTCCCTAGTGGGTGTAGGATAGTGTTAGTGTGCGGGGATCGCTGGGCGGCGCGGACCCGGTGGGCCGAAGGGCCTGTTTCCGCCCTGTATATCTAAACTAAACTATACCAAACAACACAACTAAACTGCACCTCCATTCTGGTCCTCTCCTTACTGAGACGAGACAGATTGTTGAGGGCATGTGTTCACCAGCAATAACTCCACAGACACGGAGAACCGATAGTCCACTGGTCACAGGGCAGGCAGCTCCTGCCCTTCCCTCAAACTCTACGCCTACCCTGTGCACCAACGTGCGAACATAGCGCCACAGAAACGTGATGGAAGCCATTTGCACAAAGCCCTACACTCACAAATAAGCAACATTCACATCCCCAACACTGCTGCACACTCAAAATGTTGAAAACCACAGGTCAGGTGTGTGCGTGTGTACGTTAACACTGCAGTGTGTTGGTCGTGTGTGTGTGTGTGTGTGTGTGTGTGTGTGTGTGTGTGTGTGTGTGTGTGTGTGTGTGTGTGTGTGTGTGTGTGTGTGTGTGTGTGTGCGTGCGAGCGTGTGTGTGTGTGTGTGTGTGTGTGTGTGTGCGTGTGTGTGTGTGTGTGTGTGTGTGTGTGTGTGTGTGTGTGTGTGTGGTGTGTGTGGGACTGCTCCTTGCTCTCTGGTGCTATATTCGTCCCACCATCTGCCCTTTGGGCACCCAGTGCCCAGGAGAGTGGGTAGAACAGAGGATGCCCTTGTTGGGTTGTCCCTGGGCCTGGCCAAGCTAGCCATTCGTGGGTCACGGCGCCAGACAGATGTGGGCTCTGCCCGTGTCGACCGCCTGCCCGCCCGTTCTCTAGGGTTCCGCCCGTTCTCTAGGGTTACGTCCGCACCCGGATGTCCCTTGAGAAAGAACACGCGATGTCCACGGGCATCATGGGGGATGTCCAGGACGGATGGGCACAGCGGGGGTGGAATGTATCCTGTGTCAGGATTGTAACAGTCATTTAATATTTAGTAAGAAGAATATTTGGTCATTTTTATATCATGGTGGTGGGTGTGTTCTTATTATTTAGTTTAGTTTAGAGATACTGTGCAGAAACAGGCCCTTCGGCCCATCGAGCCAACACCGACCAGCGATCCCCACACATTAACACTATCCTACACACACCAGGTACAATTTTACATTTTACAAACCCACGCAGGTCACGGGGAGAACGTTCAAACTCCATACTGATAGCAACCATAATCAGGATGGAACCCGGGTCTCTGGCGCTGTAAGGCAGCAACTCTACCGCTACACCACCGTGCTTTATTTTGTAAATATTATTTTTGTAAAAAACACAGCAATGTGCAGGAACTTTGTCGGGATCAAGTGTGGCGAGGGCCACCGTTTCCACACATCAACGAGCACCAGTGCCAGGCTCCAAACGCTGGAGGCAGGGCACGGATAATCCTGTGACGCTGAGCTCACAGCGGCTCGGTGGCGCAGCGGTAGAGTTGCTGCCTTGCAGCGCCGGAGACCCGGGTTCCATCCCGACTACGGGCGCTGTCTGTACGGAGTTTGTACGTTCTCCCCGTGACCCGCGTGGGTTTTCTCCGAGATCTTCGGTCTCCTCCCACACTCCAAAGACGCGCAGGTTTGTAGGTTAATTGGCTTTGGTAAATGTAATATAATAATATATCCCTTTATTTGTCCCACAGCGGGGAAATTTACAAAAATTGTCCCTAGTGGGTGTAGGGTAGTGTTAATGTGCGGGGATCGCTGGTCGGTCGGCGCGGACCCGGTGGGCCGAAGTGAAGAAAGCCAATGGAATGTTGGCCTTCATAACAAGAGGAGTTGAGTATAGGAGCAAAGAGGTCCTTCTGCAGTTGTACAGGGCCCTAGTGAGACCGCACCTGGAGTACTGTGTGCAGTTTTGGTCTCCAGATTTGAGGAAGGATATTCTTGCCATTGAGGGCGTGCAGCGTAGGTTTACTAGGTTAATTCCCGGAATGGCGGGACTGTCATATGTTGAAAGACTGGAGCGACTAGGCTTGTATACACTGGAATTTAGAAGGATGAGAGGGGATCTTATCGAAACATATAAGATTATTAAGGGGTTGGACACGTTAGAGGCAGGAAACATGTTCCCAATGTTGGGGGGAGTCCAGAACCAGGGGCCACAGTTTAAGAATAAAGGGGAGGCCATTTAGAACAGAGATAAGGAAAAACATTTTTCAGTCAGAGAGTTGTAAATCTGTGGAATTCTCTGCGTCAGAAGGCAGTGGAGGCCAATTCTCTGAATGCATTCAAGAGAGAGCTAGATAGAGCTCTTAAGGATAGCGGAGTCACGGGGTATGGGGAGAAGGCAGGAACGGGGTACTGATTGAGAATGATCAGCCATGATCACATTGAATGGCGGTGCTGGCTCGAAGGGCCGAATGGCCTCCTCCTGCACCTATTGTCTATTGCCTAAGGGTCTGTTTCCGCGCTGTATCTCTAAACTAAGCTAAAAGCCCAGTAGCATCTTCAACTCACAGTGAACCAGGGGTTACACATGGTGCTGGTGAGTATTTGTTGACTACAGTATCTAGTTACATCTCCATAGTGATGAGTGGCTTGGTAAAGCAGACCGAGCAGATCACAGACTCACCGGCTCACCTCACTACTGAACAAGGTACCTAGATACTCAGTCACCTCCAGTTGCCACTTCACATCCAACCAATTTGCACTTGGCCACCAGATTAAAGAGAGGGACAGAGAGGGACGCACAGAGAGGAACTTTCACCTTTAGAAGTCCACCATTTATGAACTGGAGCAACAGCCGCTTCAATACATTATTTACATTAGGCAGCAGATGTGAGGATAATAAACCAAAATCTTTGTGCGTATTCCTCTCACTCTATTGTCACCAAAGCTTGTGAATGATTTCCCTTTATTGAGTCAGAGTCATTTGCCCAGAGTAACGTGATTGTGCTGTCTGTACGGAGTTTGCACGTTCTCCCCGTGACCTGCGTAGGTTTTCTCCGAGATAGACAATAGACAATAGGTGCAGGAGGAGGCCATTCGGCCCTTCGAGCCAGCACGCACCGCCATTCAACGTGATCATGGCTGATCATTCTCAATCAGTACCCCGTTCCTGCCTTCTCCCCATACCCCCTGACTCCGCTATCCTTAAGAGCTCTATCTAGCTCTCTCTTGAATGCATTCAGAGAACTGGCCTCCACTGCCTTCTGAGGCAGAGAATTCCACAGATTCACAACTCTCTGACTGTAAAAGTTTTTCCTCGTCTCAGTTCTAAATGGCCTACCCCTTATTCTTAAACTGTGGCCCCTTGTTCTGGACTCCCACAACATTGGGAACATGTTTCCTGCCTCTAACGTGTCCAACCCCTTAATAATCTTATACGTTTCGATAAGATCTCCTCTCATCCTTCTAAATTCCAGTGTATACAAGCCTAGTCGCTCCAGTCTTTCAACATACGACAGTCCCGCCATTCCGGGAATTAACCTAGTAAACCTACGGAGAACTTTGGTTTCCTCCCACACTCCAAAGACGTACAGGTTTGTAGGTTAATTGGCTTGGTGTATGTGTAAATTGTCCCTAGTGTGTGTAGGATAGTGTTAGTGTGTGGGGATCGCTGGTCGGCACGGACTCGGTGAGCTGAAGGACCTGTTTCCGCGCTGTATCTCTAAACGAAACTAAGTAGGGGAACCGAGAACTGGAGGACATAGGTTTAAGCTGAGGGGGGAGAGATTTAATAGGAACCCGAGGGGTAACTTTTTTATACTAAGGGTGGTGGGTGTGTGGAAGGAGCTGCCAGAGGAAGTAGTTGGGGCAGGTACTATAGCAACGTTTATGAAGCAGTTAGACAGGTACATGGGTAAGATAGGCTTGGAGGAATATGGGCCGACTAGTGTAGATGGGACATGTTGGCTGATGTGGGCAAGTTGGGCCGAAGGACCTCTATGTATACTTAGAAACATAGAAAATAGGTGCAGGAGTCAGCCATTCGGCCCTTCAAGACAGCACTGCCATTCAATATGATCATGGCTGGTCATCCACAATCAGTGCCTCGTTCCTGCTTTTTTCCCCATAACCTTTGATTCCTTTAGCCCTAAGAGCTAAATCTAACTCTCTCTTGAAAACATCCAGTGAATTGGCCTCCACTGCCTTCTGTGGCAGTGAATTCCACAGATTCACAACTCTCTGGGTGAAAACGTTTTTCCTCATCTCAGTACTAAATGGCCTACCCCTTATTCTTAAACTGTGGCCCCTTGTTCTGGACTCCCCCAACATCGGGAACAATTTTCCTGCATCTAGCCTGTCCAATCCCTTAAGAATCTTATATGTTTCTATAAGATCCCCTCTCATCCTTCTAAACTCCAGCGAATACAAGCCCAATCGACCCATTGTTTCATCATATGTCAGTCCCGCCATCCTGGGGATTAACCTGCCACTCTAGCTGGCAAGGACCATTTATCAATGATCAGAAGCTGTGCATTTCTTTCAGTCCAAAGTGCCAAACTTGAGATGATGTGCGAAGGCTGTGCACTCAGTACAATATGTCAAAGTCTGTAGCAATAAAGATATTTCTCCAAGGTCTCACGCACAAAGCCTTTGCTTGCACAGCCTTTCTGAAATCGGCTTTGTATCGTCTGATCCATACACCCACGGTCAAGGCCATTTGTAGAGAGTACAATGTCCAGGGTTCCTGGAACAAAGAACCAGCATTCCTTCCTTCCCACTGAAGACACCACTCCTTCGTTAATGCTCGCATCTATTGTTTAGTTTAGTTCAGAGATACAGCATGGAAACAGGCCCTTCGGCCCACTGGGTCCGCGCCGACCAGCGATCTCCGCACACTAACACAATCCTATACACACTAGGGACAATTTACACTTACACTAAGCCAATTAACCTACAAACCTGTACGTCTTTGGAGTGTGGGAGGAAACCGAAGATCTCGGAGAAAACCCACGCAGGTCACGGGGAGAACGTACAAACTCCGTACGGACAGCACCCGTAGTCGGGATGGAACCCGGGTCTCTGGCAAGCGCTGTAAGGCAGCAACTCTACCGCTGCGCCACCGTGCCGCCCAAAACACTCATCATGTGTTTTACGATAAGTGCAGAACATAATTTTACCCCATGTATGATGTCGACAATCAGCTAAGTAAGACAGCTGTGTCTTAGGGCCCTGTACAACTGCAGAAGGACCTCTTTGGAACTGCAGGTGCTGGTTTAAATCGAAGATAGACACAAAATGCTGGAGTAACTCAGCGGGACAGGCAGCATCTCTGGAAAGAAGGAATGGGTGACGTTTCGGGTCGAGACCCTTCTTCAGACTGAGAGTCAGGGGAGAGGGAGACACACAGAGATATGGAAGGGCAAGGTGTGAAAACAAGACATCAAAGGGGACGAGGTGCAAGGAAAACGTACGCTTTCCAGCTTCACATTGCATGCGGGAACGCCCAACACTCTTAGAGAACAAGGGAGACACAAAAATGCTGGAGTAACTCAGCGGGTCAAACTGCATCTCTGGAGAGAAGGAATAGGTGACGTTTCAGGTTGAGACCCTTTTCCTATTCTCCAGAGATGCTGTCTGATCCACTGAGTTGCTCCAGAGTTTTGTGGGGTCTGCCTTGTGTCATGTGAGCCGAACTTCTTTTCCTGACTGGACCATACGTACAAACATGACACGTCGTCTATTTTCCATTGGGCCCAACTATGTACACTGCATATCCGACCCCTATTTGGCTTCCCAAAGTACATGCCCACACGCCCTCCAGGACTAAACACCATCTGCCACTGCTCTGACCAAGTTTACATGTATCTAAGATGTGTCTCAGTGCTTATGTATGATACTTGTACTGAACTGTATAGAAACATAGAAAATAGGTGCAGGAGGCGGCCATTTGGCCCATCGATCTAGCACCGCCATTCATTGTGATCATGGCTGATCATCCACAATCAGTAACCCGTGCCTGCCTTCTCCCCATATCCCTTGATTCCGCTAGCCCCTAGAGCTCTATCTAACTCTCTATTAAATTCATCCAGTGAATCGGCCTCCACTGCCCTCTGTGGCAGATAGTTCCACAAATTCACAACTCTCTGGGTGATTTTTTTTTTCTCACCTCAGTTTTAAATGGCCTCCCCTTTATTCTTAGACTGTGTGGCTCCTGGTTCTGGACTCCCCCAACATTTGGAACATTTTTCCTGCATCTCACTTGTCCAGTCGTTTTATAATTTTATACAAAAAATGAATTCTACTGTATCTTAGTACAGGTGACAAATAAAGTACCAGACCATGCCATGCATCTGATCTAGACCCTGCAGCAGCCTTAACAATCTTCCTCACTATCCTCAACACCAACCTTCCCACGTCCAGAAACCCACAACGAGATCTGGGTGTCCTAGTGCATCAGTCACTGAAAGGAAGCATGCAGGTACAGCAGGCAGTGAAGAAAGCCAATGGAATGTTGGCCTTCATAACAAGAGGAGTTGAGTACAGGAGCAAAGAGGTCCTTCTGCAATTGTACAGGGCCCTAGTGAGACCGCACCTGGAGTACTGTGTGCAGTTTTGGTCTCCAAATTTGAGGAAGGATATTCTTGCTATTGAGGGCGTGCAGCGTAGGTTTACTAGATTAATTCCCCGAATGGCGGGACTGTCATATGTTGAAAGACTGGAGCGACTGGGCATGTATACACTGGAATTTAGAAGGATGAGAGGGGATCTTATCAAAACGTATAAGATTATTACGGGGTTGGACACGTTAGAGGCAGGAAACATCTTCCCAATGTAGGGGGAGTCCAGAACAAGGGGCCACAGTTTAAGAATAAGGGGTAGGCCATTTAGAACAGAGATGAGGAAAAACTTTTTCAGTCAGAGAGTTGTGAATCTGTGGAATTCTCTGCCTCAGAAGGCAGTGGAGGCCAGTTCTCTGAATGCATTCAAGAGAGAGCTGGATAGAGCTCTTAAGGATAGCGGAGTCAGGGGGTATGGGGAGAAGGCAGGAATGGGGTACTGATTGAGAATGATCAGCCATGATCACATTGAATGGCGGTGCTGGCTCGAAGGGCTGAATGACCTCCTCCTGCACCTATTGTCTATTGTCCAAATCATGCCCACTGCATTTCCATCCAAGTCATTAATATAGTTCCTTTGTACATCACAAGAAACAAGAGTCCAGCACTAATCTTTGCGTGAACCACTGCTCCACAGAGCAGACTTCCACCGCCATCCTCTGCCTCCTATCTCTAGGTCAATCAGTTTAGAGATACAGCACGGAAAGAGGCCCTTTGGCCCACCGAGTCCGCGCCGACCAGCGATCCCCGCACACTAACACCACCCTACACCCTCTAGGGACAACTTACATTCATACCCAAGCCAATTAGTCTACAAACCTGCACGTCTTTGGAGTGTGGGAGCAAACCGAAGATCTTGGAGAAAACCCACGCAGGTCACGGGGAAAACGTACAAACCCTGTACAGACAGCGCCCGTAGTCGGGATGGAACCCGGGTCTCCAGTACTGTAAGGCAGCAACTCTACCGCTGCACCACCGTGACCGCCCTAACTCTGGAGCCACTTTGCGATCTTCTCACAGATCCCTGTGGCTTCACCTTCTGGACCAGAGGACCACGGGGAATATGTCCAACGCCTTACTCCTGCACGGTAGAATGTAGCCAAGGACACTCACAACCACGTGTAGGAGAGCACTGCAGAGGCTGGTTTAAATCGAAGGTCGACACAAAATGCTGGAGTAACTCAGCAGGTCAGGCAGCATCTCGGGAGAGAAGGAATGGGTGACCTTTCGGGTCGAGACCCTTCTTCAGACTGATGTCGGGGGAGGGGATAAACTAAGGTAGACACAAAATGCTCCAGCATTTGGCGTCTACACTCACACCCATAACTGTCTCATTTGAGGGGATCTTCGAGGTGTTCATGATCTTATGTACTTCTGTAAGATCACCCGCATCCTTCTGCGTGACAAGGAATAACACCCTAGCCTAGTCCTAGGGAGAGGAGCCCAGTTTCAGTTTAGTTTATTGTCACGTGTAACGAGGTACAGTGAAAAGCTTTTGTCGTGTGCTAACCAGTCAGCGGAAAGACAGCACATGATTACAATCGAGCGTTCATAGTGTCCGGACACATGATAAGGGAATAACGTTCGATTAGGTTTACGATAGTTATGAGACAGGGACAGAGGCCTGTTAAAATACTCAATTGGGGTAAGGCCAACTTTGGGGGTATGAGAGAAGGTCTCGCTCAGGTTAATTGGAGCAGGTTGTTTCAGGGGAAAAGAAAGTGGGATTTTTTTTAAAGTGTGCTGTCAAAATCTTGGGATATGTACATCCCTGTTAGAGTGAAGGGCAAAGCAGGCAAACGTAAGGAAGCTTGGCTGACGAGGGAAATTGAGGCGTTGGTCAAAAACAAGAAGGATGCATGGGACAGGTATAGGCAGCTGGGATCAAGTGCATCCCTGGAGGAGTTTTGGGAACTAACGAGTAAATTGAAAAAGGAAATCAGAAGGGCAAAAAGGAAGATGGTTTTGCAGATAGTGAAGTTGGTTGTGAAAGATTGCAGCAGGATCTGGATCGATTGGCCAGGTGGGCGGAGGAATGGTTGATGGAATTTAACACAGAGAAGTGTCAGGTGTTGCATTTTGGGAAATCTAACAAGGACAGGACCTACACAGTGAATGGTAGGCCTCTGGGGAGAGTTGTAGAGCCGAGGGATTTAGGAATGTAGGTGCATGGTTCCTTGAAGGTTGTGTCACAGGTACATAAGGTGGTCAAAGAGGCTTTTGGCACATTGGTCTTCATCAGCCAGAGTATTGAGTATAGAAGTTGGGAGGTTATGTTGCAGATGTATAAGATATTGGTGAGGCCACATTTAGAATATTGTGTTCAGTTCTGGGCACCATGTTATTGGAAAGATGTTGTCAAGCTAGAAAAGGTAGAGATTTACGAGGATGTTGCCGGGACTAGAGGGCCTGAGCTAAAGGGAGAGGTTGAGTAGGCAGGGATTCTACTCCTTGGAGCACAGGAGGATGAGGGGTGATTTTATAGAGGTGTATAAAATCAGGAGAGGAATAGATCGGGTAGATGCATAGAGTCTCTTGCCCAGAGTAGGGGAATCAAGGACCAGGTTTAAGGTGAAGGGGAAAAGATTTAATAGGAATCTGAGGGGTAACTATTCCACACAGAGGGTGGTGGGTGTATGGAACAAGCTGCCAGAGGTGGTAGTTGAGGCCGGGACTATTCCATCGCTTAAGAAACAGTTTGACAGGTACATGGATAGGACAGGTTTGGAGAGTTATGAACCAAGCACAGGCAGGTGGGACTAGGGTAGCTGGGACATGTTGGCCGGTGTGGGTGAGTTGGGCCGAAGAGCCTGTTTCCACACTGTATCACTCACTCTGTGACTCTATGAAGGGCCTGTTTCCACACTGTATCACTCTGTGACTCTGTGAAGGGCCTGTTCTTGGCATTTTTCCCTGTTGTGCTTGTGTGTGTGGTTTGACTGCACTCGGGTGTGGTGTGAAGATAGACACAAAATGCTGGAGTAACTCAGCGGGTCAGGCAGCATCTCCGGAGAGAAAGAAGAGGTGACTTTTCCGGTCAGGACCCTTCTTCAAACCTTGATTTACTCTAGCATCTTGTGTCTATCTTCGGTTTGGACCAGCAGTTCCTTCCTACACCTTTTTCATCTGCTCCACTGCAAAATCACCTCAAGGTATGTCTACTTTGAAGAAGTTCTCGATCCTCTCTCTGACGAGAGTTCTGCAGCACTCTCTGGGCGGCACGGTGGCGCAGCGGTAGAGTTGCTGCCTTACAGCGAATGCAGCGCCGGAGACTCAGGTTCGATCCTGACTACGGGCGCCGTCTGTACGGAGTTTGTACGTTCTCCCCGTGACCTGCGTGGGTTTTCTCCGAGATCTTCGGTTTCCTCCCACACTCCAAAGACGTACAGGTATGCAGGTTAATTGACTTGGTAAAATGTAAAAATTAGTGTGTAGGATAGTGTTAATGTGCGGGGATCGCTGGGCGGCGCGGACCCGGTGGGCCGAAGGGCCTGTTTCCGCACTGTATCTCTAAATCTAAATCTCTCTCTCGCTACTTCCCCTCCCGTGATTCCTCCTGCTCGACATCATCGTCTATATCTCTCGTTTCCCTTTCCCCTGACTCTCAGTCTGAAGAAGGCCCTCGACCGGAAACCTCGCCCATTCCTTCTCTCCAGAGATGCTGCCTGTCCCGCTGAGCCACTCCAGCATTTTGTGTCCATCTTCGGTTTCAACCAGTTCCTTCTTACTCGTGAGCGGTGCGATCTGACTGGCTTACACAGAAGATGGTGAGCACGTGTGTGCACGAGACCCTGCAGCGCCACCCCAAGAATGATGTCCTTACCCGGCCGGAGAGGTCCTCTTGCAGGAGGGTCTGCAGCAGCAGTGGAGCCGCATCTTGCAGCTGCAGCATGTGACAGAGGTCAGTCAGCTCCTCGCGGCCCAGCGAGCCGCAGCCAACGGCGTCAAAGCTGTCGAACACTTCCTTCAGGCGAGCCTCGTAGTGATCCTGCTCCTCCTCGTCCATCCCATAGCACGCACCCAGCCACACCTGCCCAAACACAAAGCGAGGTTACCCACTTTGGTGGTAAGAATAGGAAGGCAGAGCATTATCTGAATGGTGTCAAGTTAGGAACAGGGGACGTACAACGAGATCTGGGTGTCCTAGTGCATCAGTCACTGAAAGGAAGCATGCAGGTACAGCAGGCAGTGAAGAAAGCCAATGGAATGTTGGCCTTCATAACAAGAGGAGTTGAGTATAGGAGCAAAGAGGTCCTTCTGCAGTGGTACAGGGCCCTAGTGAGACCGCACCTGGAGTTTTGGTCTCCAGATTTGAGGAAGGATATTCTTGCTCTTGAGGGCGTGCAGCGTAGGTTTACTAGGTTAATTCCCGGAATGGCGGGACTATCATATATTGAAAGACTGGAGCGACTAGGCTTGTATACACTGGAATTTAGAAGGATGATAGGGGATCTTATCGAAACGTATAAGATTATTAAGGGGTTGGACACGTTAGAGGCAGGAAACATGTTCCCAATGTTGGGGGAGTCCAGAACAAGGGGCCACAGTTTAAGAATAAGGATGGAGATGAGGAAAAACTTATTCACCCAGAGAGTTGTGAATCTGTGGAATTCTCTGCCTCAGAAGGCAGTGGAGGCCAATTCCCTGAATGTATTCAAGAGAGAGCTAGATAGAGCTCTTAAGGATAGCGGAGTCAGGGGGTATGGGGAGAAGGCAGGAACGGGGTACTGATTGAGAATGATCAGCCATGATCACATTGAATGGCCTCCTCCTGCACCTATTGTCTATAAAGCAAAACAACCCGCTTAGCAAAGCCTCCCTGCCTGGCCCTGCCCTGCTGGCGGCAAGACCTGGTTAAACCACTGTGTGCGATCATCACACATGGTAACCTTGTTTACAGGTGCTCCTCGACCTACGATGGCGTTACGTTCCGTAAACCCATCGTAAATCAACAATATCGTAGGTCGAAAATGCATTTAATACACCTAACCTACCAATCATCATAGCCACCTAACCTACCCAACATCATCCACCTAATCTACCCAACATCATAGCCACCTAACCTACCGATCATCATAGCCACCTAACCTACCGATCATCATAGCCACCTAACCTACCGATCATCATAGCCACCTAACCTACCGATCATTTTAGCCACCTAACCTACCCAACATCATGGCCACCTAACCTACCGATCATCATAGCCACCTAACCTACCGATCATTTTAGCCACCTAATCTACCCAACATCATAGCCACCTAACCTACCGATCATCATAGCCACCTAACCTACCGATCATCATAGCCACCTAACCTACCGATCATTTTAGCCACCTAACCTACTGATCATCATAGCCACCTAACCTACCGATCATCATAGCCACCTAACCTACCGATCATCATAGCCACCTAACCTACCCAACATCATAGCCACCTAACCTACCGATCATCATAGCCACCTAACCTACCGATCATCATAGCCCAGCCTAGCCTAAGTTAAACGAGCTCAGAACACTTACATTAGCCTACAGTTGGGCAAAACCATCTAACATAAAGCCTATTTACTAATAACGAGTCACGCAGTGCACTACAGAGTGTGGGTTGTTTACACTCGTGATGGCGTGGCTGACTGGGAGCTGCGGCTCGCTGCCGTTGCCCGGCATCACGGGAGAGTATCGTGCCGTATATCGCCAGCCCGGCAAAAGATCAACATTCAAAATTCCAAGCGCGGCTTCTACTGAATGTGTATCGTAAAGTCGGGATATGGTACGTCGAGGAGCATCTGTACTTGCATCCTGCGGTGTGAATCAGTGGCTGGCCGAGGGGACAGGAATACTCGGGCATATCCCTGGCACTGAGCCCCTTCTACACTTGTGGTTTACAGACTGTACTTGATGGTTTCAGTGGTACACACTTTGTTCCAAGCCTTGTGGCTGTGAATAATACGACCGCGTCTTAGTCTAGTTTAGTTTAGTTTAGAGATACAGCGCGGAAACAGGCCCTTCGGCCCACCGAGTCCGCACCGACCAGCGATCCCCGCACATGTACACTATCCTACCCACACAAGGGACAATTTGCATTTATACTAAGCCTATTAACCTACATACCCGTACATTTTTGGAGTGTGGGAGGAAACCGGAGATCTCGGAGAACACCCACGCAGGTCACGGGGAGAACGATTAGTACGGGTGTCAGGGATTATGGGGAGAAGGAAGGCAGGAGAATGGGGTTAGGAGAGAGTGAGATAGATCAGCCATGATTGAATGGCGGAGTAGACTTGATGGGCCAAATGGCCCAATTCTGCTCCCATCACTTACGACCAGTGGAACAGAGTTAGAGAGTCATACAGCACGAAAACAGGCGTGTCGGCTCACTTGTCCATGTCAACCGAGATCCCGCCTAAGCTTGTAGACTTTACTTTAGATTAGTTTAATGATACAACACGGAAACAGGCCCTTCGGCCCTCCGGGTCCGCGCCGACCATCGATCCTCGCACATTAACACTATCCTACACCCACTAGGGACAATTTTTATATTTACCAAGCCGATTAACCTACAAACCCGCACGTGTTTGGAGAGTGGGAGAAAACCGAAGATCTCGGAGAACACCAACGCAGGTCACGGGGAGAACGTACAAACTCCGTACAGACAGCACCCGTAGTCGGGATGGAACCCGGGTCTCCGGCGCTGCATTCGCTGTAAGGCGGCAACTCTACCGCTGCGCCACCGTGACCGCCCTAGACTTTAGAGATTGAGCTCGGCAACCGGCACTTTGACCCACAGAGTTCACGCCAACCAAGGTCCCATCTACACTTGAAGATAGACACAAAACGCTGGAGCAACTCAGCGGGTCAGACAGCATCTCTGGAGAGAAGGAATAGGTGACATTTCAGGTCCAGACCCTTCTTCAGACTTTTCGACTTGAGATACAGAGTGGAAACAGGCCCTTCGGCCCACTGAGTCCGCACTGACCAGTGATCTAGCACTGTCCTACACACAAGTAACAATTTAGAATTTTACATAAACCCAATTCACCTACAAACCTGTACGTCTTTGGAGTGTGGGGAAAACTAGAGCACCCAGAGAAAACACAGGCGGTCACGGGGAGAACGTACAAACTCCGTACAGACGGCACCCGTGGTCAGGATGGAACCCGGGTCCCTGGCGCTGTAAGGCAGCAACTCTACCGCTGGGCTCCAAAGTGCCGCCCCAATACGGCTTCTTTGAACCGATGCCCTGAGGCTGTTAAGGGAAGTTTACAAATCTGTAACGCATGTACTCCTGAATGTAGCAAACTAATTTCTTCCTTTGTGTAAACGCTCCGTGGCAGCAGCACGTAAGCCGCACACAAACATGTCCCTGTAGCGTGGAGCACGCCCAGGTGCAGGGAAGTGTTCCATTCATCGCGATACAAAGAGGCTGTGTCGGCTGGAGCCAAGCCCGTTGTCATGAGATCACCATCACCACGACTGCCATTATCACTGCCATCCAAGTTTGCCCAGGTCCCTAAATGAACACCAGCTACAACATACTACAGAGCTGGAGATGACACAACAGTAGTACACACCCTCCTGGGTACTTGTTTTTTCAGTTTAGTTTTAGAGATGCAGCGCAGAAACAGGCCCTTCGGCCCACTGAGTCCGCGCCGACCAGTCGGCAACATTCCCCGCGGGGATGCCAACAGTTCGGGCCGACCAAAGAGCGTCTTTCACAGAGTAGCGAATTTGCCGATGACACAAAGCTAGGTGGCAGTGTGAACTGTGAGGAAGATGCTATGAGGTTGCAGGGTGACTTGGACAGGTTGTGTGAGTGGGCGGATGCATGGCAGATGCAGTTTAATGTAGATAAGTGTGAGGTTATCGACTTTGGTGGTAAGAATAGGAAGGCAGATTATTATCTGAATGGTGTCAAGTTAGGAAAAGGGGACGTACAACGTGATCTGGGTGTCTTAGTGCATCAGTCACTGAAAGGAAGCATGCAGGTACAGCAGGCAGTGAAGAAAGCCAATGGAATGTTGGCCTTCATAACAAGAGGAGTTGAGTATAGGAGCAAAGAGGTCCTTCTGCAGTTGTACAGGGCCCTAGTGAGACCGCACCTGGAGTACTGTGTGCAGTTTTGGTCTCCAAATTTGAGGAAGGATATTCTTGCTATTGAGGGCGTGCAGCGTAGGTTTACTAGGTTAATTCCCAGAATGGCGGGACTGTCATATGTTGAAAGACTGGAGCGACTAGGTTTGTATACACTGGAATTTAGAAGGATGAGAGGGGATCTTATCGAAACGTATAAAATTATTAAGGGGTTGGACACGTTAGAGGCAGGAAACATGTTCCCAATGTTGGGGGAGTCCAGAACCAGGGGCCACAGTTTAAGAATAAGGGGTAGGCCATTTAGAACAGAGATAAGGAAAAACATTTTTAGTCAGAGAGTTGTGAATTTGTGGAATTCTCTGCCTCAGAGGGCAGTGGAGGCCAATTCTCTGAATACATTCAAGAGAGAGCTAGATAGAGCTCTTAAGGATAGCGGAGTCAAGGGGTATGGGGAGAAGGCAGGAACGGGGTACTGATTGAGAATGATCAGCCATGATCACATTGAATGGCGGTGCTGGCTCGAAGGGCCGAATGGCCTTCTCCTGTACATATTTTCTATTGTCTATTGTCTATTGATGACCTTCCAGCAGCACTCGATGCGTCCCTGGGAACAGTCCGTAAATCGCAGAGTCCTCTGTGATGGAGCTGTTCAGGATAAACCGTGACTGGGACCTTTGCAAACCTCTCCAGACTCTCTTTGCAAATCCACTCCTCTCCAGGGCAGCCGTGCCGAGCAGTCTAGCTCCACTGAGGGAAGACTTGTCTCCTCATCTCAACCCTAAATGGCTGACCCTTCATCCTGTTGAGTTCAGTTGTTAGTTTATTGTCACCTTCGTGTAGCAATTTACAGTGAAAAGCGTTTGTTGCGTGGGCAGCTGCAGTAGAGTTGCTGCCTTACAGCACCGGAGACCCGGGTTCGATCCTGACTACGGGTGCTGTCTGTACGGAGTTTGTACGTTCTCCCCGTGACCTGCGTGGGTTTTCTCCGAGATCTTTGGTTTCCTCCAAAGACGTGCAGGTTTGGAGGTTAATTGGCTTGGTTGTAAATGTTATAATTGTCCCTAGTGTGTGTAGGACGGTGTTAATGCGCGGGGATCGCTGGTCGGTGCGGACTCGGTGGGCCGAAGGGCCTGTTTCCGCGCTGTATCTCTAAACTACCACCACCACACCTGTGCCAGGGAAGACATCTCCCGCTAAATCTATGCTTAGATTCTAAAAACAATGAACTGCAGATGCTGGTTTACAACAAAAAAAAAGAGGCCCTGTATGAATTTTGTGGGTTTCAATAGAATCACCGTACGACCAAATTCAAAGATGGCACCAGACTGTGGCAACATTTTGTACGCAGCAGAACTGATCATGATCAAATATAGGCGCAGAGAACTTAACCTAAAACACACAGCTGCTCGTCTATTTGCGATCTCCCAAGGGCAGGGAAGAATTTCATTGTTACGTTGTCGGTACACAAGACAATGCCAAACCCAAGAGTACAGATCTGTTCTGCTGAGTCTTTCCTCTTGAGATATCTCCAGTATTCAAACTGTGGAGCTCACTGCCACAGACGGCTGTGGAGGCCAAGTCAGTGGATATTTTCTAAGACAGAGATAGGTAGATTCTTGGTTAGATTAGTACAGGCGTCAGGGGTCACGGGAAGAAGGCAGGAGAATGGGGTTGAGGGGGAGAGTTAGATCAGCCACGATCGAATGGCGGAGTGGACTCGATGGGCTGAATGGCCTAATTCTGCTCCTATCACGTAGAAACGTATGAAGAGGATATTTCTTATGGGATGAAAGGTTAATAATCCATCACATGAATCAATCCAGTGAATCTTCTTTGCATTACTTTCACTGCAGGGTTTTGTTTCTTTCGGGAGACAAGGGGTCTCGTAAAGTGCGAACCGCCAGGAACAGTCTCACTGTAGCTAATTCCGCAAGATGTCTGATGAAGGTTCTTCATCCCAAAATGTTAATTCGGGTTTCTCTTTTGTGGGGCCCATTGTTCAGTTTAGGGACAGATGACGATAAAACACACTTGACTCGTGACTCTCCCCGCGAACGCCGCCTGGCCTGATCCTGCTTTACTTTCCCTTTATTTCAGATTTCAAGCACCTGCTGCTTCATTTGGAATTTTCAATTGGGTGTATTGTTCCTGGTGCTGCCATCCACGTCATTGACGTTGGCGATGAGCAGCTGGGGACCCACTGTTAATCGCACAGGCAGCCCACCAGGGACACCTCGCACGCTGGGAACAACACCTTCAGCCACGCTTTACCGTTCACCGTCACAGAGCTGTGCAGCACGGAATCAGGCCCTTCGGCCCACCTGTGCAGGAAGGGACTGCAGATGCTGGTTTAAACCAAAGATAGACACAAAAAGACGTACAGGTTTGTAGGTTAATTGACTGGGTAAATGTAAAAATTGTCCCTAGTGTGTGTAGGTTAGTGTTAATCATATCATATCATATCATATCATATCATATATATACAGCCGGAAACAGGCCTTTTCGGCCCACCAAGTCCGTGCCGCCCAGCGATCCCCGCACATTAACACTATCCTACACCCACTAGGGACAATTTTTACATTTACCCAGCCAATTAACCTACATACCTGTACGTCTTTGGAGTGTGGAAGGAAACCGAAGATCTCGGAGAAAACCCACGCAGGTCACGGGGAGAACGTACAAACTCCTTACAGTGCAGCACCCGTAGTCAGGATCGAACCTGAGTCTCCGGCGCTGCATTCGCTGTAAAGCAGCAACTCTACCGCTGCGCCACCGTGCCGCTAATGTGCGGGGATCGCTGGGCGGCGCGGACTCGCTGGGCCGAAGGGCCTGTTTCTGCGCTGTATCTCTAAATCTAAAAAAATCTTTAAAAATCTAAAAAAAGCCGGAGTAACTCAGCTGGTCAGACAACATCTCTGGAGAAAAGGAATAGGTGACGCTTCGAGTCGAGACATTTCTTCGGACTCCTTTTCTCCAGAGATGCTGTCTGACCTGCTGAGTTACTCCAGCCTTTTGTATTCACCGTCTGTCCACCTTGTCCATGCCGACCAAACTGGCATATTGAGCTAACCTTGGTTTAGAGATTCAACGCGGAACCAAGCCCTTTGGCCCACCGAGTCTCCGGCGCTGCATTCGCTGCAAGGCAGCAACTCTACCGCTGCGCCACCGTGCCGCCCCTGGCACTCGATCCTGATGCAGACACCCTCTGCGTGAAAAAGCTGCCTCCCCCAGGTCCATTTTAAATTTTCCCCTCTCACCTTAGGCCCGTACCCTCTAGTTTTAGAATCCTCTACCATGGGAATAAGACTAAGTGTTTGAGTGTTCACTTTATCCATGCCCCCCGTGATCTTGTACGCCTCAATAAGGTCACCCCTCAGCCTCCTACGTGCCATAGAAAAAAAATGGTCCGTGCAGGATATTAATATGTAAAGTGATGGTGAAAATATTCAAAATGTCTCATCATTACCACACAGACACGCACACAGGAAGGTGCCCCTGTGGAATGCCGGTTCAAGAATTAATCAATAGCAAAGACATTAAATTGAATGTCATGTTTGAATGAGTAAAATGCTGATTTTGAGCCATACGACATGTTCGGACACATCTGATTTACCTCCTGCTAGGAGTTTGAAAGTCTTCCTTATCGTGTACAAATTATTCAGAGGGATTAATATGAAATGGAGCATGTCATCCTTGATTAGACTTTCATGAACATCGAGGGCCGGCAGAGATGGGGAAGAGGAACAGCACCTCAGATTTCGCTTGGGCAGCTTACAACCCAGCGTTATGTCCCCTGACTCTCAGTCTGAAGAAGGGTCTGCCACCCGAAACATCACCTGTTCCTTCTCTCCAGAGATGCTGCCTTTCCCACTGAGTTACTCCAGCCTTTTGTGTCTATCTTCGGTATGAACATTGATTTGTTGAACTTCAAGTAACCCTTGCTTTCCCTCTCTCTCCATCCTAGTTCTCCAACCAGTCTTGGCTGTCCTCCTGATGAAATTTTATCTTTGTATGCCTCATTATCACCTTCCCCCAGCTGACACGGATCAATTCTACATTTGACTTGACCTTCGTCCCTTTTGATGTGTCATTTTCACACCTTACCCTCCCATTTCTCTGTGTCTCCATCTCCCCGGACTCCCAGTCTGAAGAAGGGTCTCAAACCCGAAACGTCACCCATTCCTTCTCTCCAGAGATGCTGCCTGTCCCGCTGAGTTACTCCAGCATTCTGTGTCTATCTTCGGTTTAAACCAGCATCTGCAGTTCCTTCCTACACATGCCATCACCCGATGACAGATGACAGAGACCCTGACAGCTGTGCATTGCAGACAGATGTGGCAGAAGCTGATTTAATTGCCATTTAACAGTTGAATTGAACTTAAAGTCTTAACTCGCTCAAAACCAGCTTGCCAGGAAAGATGATCCCAGGCTCAAAGTATTTGCTGGAAATTTCCTTTTGTTAATGCTAATCTTTGTCACATTATAGCCATTTGATAATAAAATCCTCTGTCTAAGCCAATCCAGTAATAAAGGCCCCTAAGAATTGGTATGCTATTAAAAACGATGCACTCTGGGTACATAATTCATTGTAATATTGATTATCTATTTATCTGTGTTATATTGCATTTATGGGCCGGTTAAGCAGGAATTTCATGGTTTCATTGCTGGTACATAAGACAATTAAACACTTGAATGATAAATACGTTGAATTATGCACATTGAAGGTGGCTACAAAACCTTTTAAGTTGAACCTTTACCAAAGTACTGAATTTTAGAACAGTGCAGAAACAAGCCCTTCGGCCCACAGTGTCTGCACAGAAAATAATACCACGTTAACCTAAACTCCTCTGCTGGCATGTGATCCAGATCCCTCCCTACAAATCCATGCGCTTGGCTAAATGCCTCATAAATGCCACTATCGTATCTGCCTCCACCACCACCCCTGGCAGCACGTTCCAGACGCCCAGCACCCTCTTATCTCCTTTCAACTTTCCCCCTTTCAACTAAAAGCTATGCCCTCTAGTCTTTGACGTTTCCAGCCCGAGGGGAAAAAGGTTCTGACTGCCTGTCCCATCTATTGTCTATGAGACGACCCGTAGGCTCCACTGGGTCCAAACCTCTGCTGCATTGGTCTAGCACCCTCCCCTCCCCCACTCCAAAAGCGCACAGCAAGATCCCAGGCTCTGGCGGCCGGGGAGTCTCCCCCGGGGCCGGGCGAGGGGGGGGGAGAGGAAAAGGGAGAGGGGGGCCACTCACCCCAGCCCCGGGCGGCCAGCAGCAGGAGAGCGGCCGCAAGGTGCTGCCCCATGCTCGTCCTGCCGGCGGCCATCTTCTTTGACCTTCTCTCTGCCGCCACGCTGCACCATGGGAGGAAGGTCAAGCAGGGGG
Source organism: Rhinoraja longicauda (assembly GCF_053455715.1). Taxonomy (NCBI): domain Eukaryota; kingdom Metazoa; phylum Chordata; class Chondrichthyes; order Rajiformes; family Arhynchobatidae; genus Rhinoraja; species Rhinoraja longicauda. Next base: position 3,299,384 of record NC_135962.1, on the reverse strand, counting down.
CATGCTGGGATGGGCGCCGGTCCTCCCAGCGCTGCAACCCTCCCCCAACTGCACAGACGCGACTGCCGTGCCCGGCAAGTGGGGGCGCATTTATTAAAGTTTATAAAGTGAATTAATACTGCACACCGCAGGCGAATGTAAGGTGCCCCTAAAATTGTTGTGCTATCGTGTACCGTTTTGGCTGTATTTCGGGAAAATACATACATACAAGATGAGAGTTTTAGGAATATAGATAATTATATATATATAGATAATATAATTATCCATATTTTTAATTGATGTCTCAATGTATAATCGTTTGCACACCAATGTTTTAATGGCAAAACAGCTCCACCACATAGATGCTCCAAACACCGTTCAGAACAAGGTCAGAATGTCGAGTTAAAAGTAAGTTTTACATTCCTCAGTCAATGTGCATAATTCAATCCATTCCATACTTACAACCCGCCAATAAACAGGTTTTATTGGCAAGGATGATGGGAGACTTGCATGTAAGTCGTTCCATCAGATCAAGCCACATTTTTGACAGAGTCACTATTATATCGTAAGCAAAGGCCATCGGAGTTGTTTGGAAGCTTTTTTATCCTTGGGCAGTCACAGCTTCAAAAACCATAATTATCCTGACGCTCATAACCACTCCAAACAATGAAGCTTTAATTTGCTGGAGCAGTTAGTTCACCTGCAGCTCAACGAGTAAATTAAATTCCCCTCCAACCAGTTCAGTTCAGTTTAGTTTATTGCCACGTGTACCGAGGTAGAAACATAGAAAATAGGTGCAGGAGTAGGCCATTCGGCCCTTCGAGCCTGCACCGCCATTCAATATGATCATGGCTGATCATCCAACTCAGTATCCCGTACCTGCCTTCTCTCCATACCCCCTGATCCCTTTACCCACAAGGGCCACATCTAACTCCCTCTTAAATATAGCCAATGAACTGGCCTCAACTACCTTCTGTGGCAAAGAATTCCACAGATTCACCACTCTCTGTGTGAAGAAATGTTTTCTCATCTCGGTCCTAAAAGACTTCCCCCTTATCCTTAAGCTGTGACCCCTGGTTCTGGACTTCCAGAGGTACAGTGAAAAGCTTTTGTTACTTGCTAACCAGTCAGCAGAAAGACAATACATGATTACAATTGAGCCATTTACAGCGTATAGATACACGATAAGGGAATAACGTTTAGTGCGAGGTAAAGCCTGCAAAGTCTGATCAAGGATAGTCTGAGGGTCACCAATGAGGTAGATAGTAGTTTAGTTTAGTTTACAGACACAGCGCAGAAACAGGCCCTTCGGCCCACCGAGTCCGCACCGACCAGCGATCCCCGCACATTGACACTATCCTACACACAATAGGGACAGTTTACAAAGCCTCGTGGGCCGGTGCCTCGCGGGCCAGCGATGGAGCCTCCCGGGTCGAGGAGCCCGCGGCCAGCGGCCCCTGGGTCTGCGACGCCCGCGGCTGGGGCCTGGGTCGGCGCCACGGAGGCTTCTGGAGAGGACCCGGCAGTGCTAGTGGAGAGGTCGGTGCGACGGTCGATGATGTCGCGGCGGTCGATGATGGCGCCGACCGACAGATGAGGACGGACATGTGGAAGTGAGGACGCCGCTGCCGGGGGAAGGAACCAAGGAGGACCCGGTGTGGGGGGGGACCGTCGTGAGGGAGGGAGGGAGGGAGGGAAGAACAATGGAGGACCTTGCGCTGGGGGGGGGGGGATGGGGGAGGAATTTGTAAATTTGTATGCGCCCTTTATGGGCGACTATTTGCATACCTTGGGTTTGCAAGCAAAGAATTTCACTGTGACTTGTAAAGTATTCATTCATTCATTCACAATTATATCAAGCCAATTAACCTACAAACCCGTACGTCTTTGGAGTGTGGGAGGAAACCAAAGATCTCGGAGAAAACCCATGCAGGTCACGGGGAGAACGTACAAACTCCGTACAGACGGCGCCCGTAGTCAGGATCGAACCTGGGTCTCCGGCGCTGCAAGTACTGTAAGGCAGCAACTCTACTGCTGCGCCACCGTGCAGTAGTTCAGGATTGCTCTCTGTTTGTGGTAAGATGATTCAGTTGCCTGATAACAGGTGGGATGAAACTGTGAAACTGTCCCTGAATCTGGAGGTGTGCGTTTTCACACTTCCATCACACTTCTATACCTCTTCCCCGATGGGAGAGGGGAGAAGAGGGAGTGGCCAGGGTGCGACTCGTACTTGACTATGCTGCTGGCCTTGCCGAGGCAGCGCGAGGTGTAAATGGAGGTTTACTGTCGGGCAGGTTAAAAATGGGGCCGAGGCCAATTTAGTTTAATGGGTCATTAACAATCTCAAGCTTCACACACTTTGTATTTAACAAATAATCTACAGCTCTCGATGGCTTCCAACTTCCAATGACCGTTATTGTTTTGTTTTCAGAGGGAGAATGGGCATCACTATTGATGTGTACAGCCAGCCAGCAGGCAGCAGCTACACAAAGGTCACCATTAATTAGCGGGCATTTGTTGCCTGACCAAGTTGCCCTGTTCTCGACAAGCTTCCCTGCAACATTCGAACCACTCCAAGGCTTTTGTCTAAAAGATAGAGGAGGATCACTTTTATCTTGATTCAGTGGAAGGGACAATTTCCCCACTCAGCTTTTCACTGGCATTATTGAAATGTGCCAATGTAGAATCTCTCCCCATTACAGCGCGCTGTGAAAAACTCCCATTAGTGTTCAATTTCATCTTCAAGATGCTTAAGAGGCTTTTGGAGAGGCAGATGGATATGCAGGCATGGTGGCCTAATAGTAGAGCTACTGCCGTACAGCGCCAGAGACCCGGGTTCGATCTAAGGCAGAGGCAAAAGACTCTGCGCATTCACCTGATCCATCCTGTTATTGATATAAAACGACAGAGATGGCGACAAGGGAAGTAGTCAGTCTTCGTCATCTCACGTCCTTTTACAGGACCAGGAAGTGGCACAGAGAGGAAATACAATCATTAACTAGGGCTCGGCGGTAGAGCTACTGCCTTACAGCGCCAGAAACCAGGGTTCCATCCTGACTACGGGCGCTGTCTGTAAGGAGTTTATACGTTCTCCCGAAGATAGACACTAATAGTTGGAGTAACTCAGCGGGACAGGCAGCATCTCTGGAGAGAAGGAATGGGTGACGCTTCAGGTCGAGACCCTTCTGTCTAAAGATGGGTCTCGACCCAAAAAGACTGAAGAAGGGTCTCGACCCGAAATGTCACCCATTCCTTCTCTCCAGAGATGCTGTCTGTCCCGCTGAGTTACTCCAGCACTTTGTGTCTATCTTTGGTGTAAAGCAGCATCTGCAGTTCCTTGCTACACACTTGCATGCCCTGATTCCCCACCCCTTCCATCTTTATCCCACCCCTTGGCTTTACATTTCACTCCTCTTCTCTCCTTATCCGACATCCTTTTGTCTAATCTGCACCTCAGTGGAGGGAATGGACTGGACGGGCGACGTTTGGGGTTGGGACCCTCCTTCGGACTGACGAGCTGGCAGGGAGGAAGCTGGAAAGGAGAGGTGGGGGCAGGACAAAGCCTGACGAGTGATAGGTGGATACAGGTGAGCAACGTGGCAACGGCTAGAGGTGAAAAGGAGACAATGACAAGGACCCACTCTACCCTGGCCTAGCTCTCATTTCACACCTGCCATCGGGAAGGGGGTACAGGAACCTGAAAAACGTAATCTCCAGGTTCAAGAACAGCTTCTTCTCAGCAACCATCAGACCCATCGAACACGGCACAACGCTAACTCAGCAACTATGATCTTCTACGGAGAGTAGTATTTTTAGTATTATGCTACTGTATTACAATCATTATTTTTTGTATTATTATTATTATATATTTATCTATGTGTCACTGCGTTTACGAGTCTCTCGACCTGCAGTAAGTAAGAATTTCATTGTTCCATTACCAACACATTTTACAATTAAATCTTCTTAGCCCTGGACAATATCACCACAAGCTGTCACCGAGGCAGTCACTAGACAACAAGTCACACTTATGCGAGCATCTTTAACGTTACAATCAAATGGCAAACCACTTCAAGACAGCACGGTCAAACACTTTGCACTGCAAAGTATTTTAAAAAAACATTAAAACTGAATCATTTAAGTTGAATAACAGACTTGAATCGACCACCATGATTCAGCAGCGGTAGAGTTGCTGCCTTACAGCGCCAGAGACCCGGGTTATAGACAATAGGTGCAGGAGGAGGCCATTCAGCCCTTCGAGCCAGCACCGCCATTCAATGTGATCATGGCTGATCATTCTCAATCAGTACCCCGTTCCTGCCTTCTCCCCATACCCCCTGACTCCGCTATCCTTAAGAGCTCTATCTAGCTCTCTCTTGAATGCATTCAGAGAATTGGCCTCCACTGCCTTCTGAGGCAGAGAATTCCACAGATTCACAACTCTCTGACTGAAAAAGTTTTTCCTCATCTCCGTTCTAAATGGCCCACCCCTTATTCTTAAACTGTGGCCCCTTGTTCTGGACTCCCCCAACATTGGGAACATGTTTCCTGCCTCTAACGTGTCCAACCCCTTAATAATCTTATATGTTTCGATAAGATCTCCTCTCCTCCTTCTAAATTCCAGTGTATGCAAGCCTAGTCGCTCCAGTCTTTTCAACGCCATTCCTAGTCCCGCAATTAACCTGGTAAACCTATGCTGCACGCCCTCAATAGCAAGAATATCCTTCCTCAAATTTGGAGACCAAAACTGCACACAGTACTCCAGGTGCGGTCTCACTAGGGCCCTGAACAACTGCAGAAGGACCTCTTTGCTCAAACCTGACTATGGGTCTGTCTACACAGAGTTTGTACGTTCTCCGCATGACCCGTGTGGGTTTCTCCGGTTTTCTCCCACACTCCAAAGACGTACAGGTTTGTAGGTTAATTGGTTTGGTATAATTGTAAATTGCCCCTAGTGTGTGTAGGATAGTGTTGATGTGCGGGGATCGCTGGTCGGTGCGGACTCGGTGGGCCGAAGGGCCTGTTTCCACGCTGCATCTCTAAACTAAACCAATCATAAACCTACGCTAGGACTCTAGGAATAACTACCCTAGAATAACATACTGACTGGTTGTACCACAGCCTGGATCGGCAACTTGAATGCCCAGGAATGAAGGAGATTACAAAATGTGGTGGACACTGCCCGGTCCATCACGTGTACTGACCTCCCCACCATCGAAGGGATCTACAGGAGGGCCGGATTCAAAAAGACAGCCAGCATCATCAGAGACCCACACCTCCCTGGCCACGCTCTCATCCCACAGCTACCATCGGGAAGAAGGAACAGGAGCCTGAAAACCGTGACCTCCAGGTTCAGCAACAGCTTCTTCCCAGCAACCATCAGGCTCGTAAACCACATTACAACACTAACCTCAGCAACTACGAAGGAACTGCAGATGCTGGTTTACAAAAATAAAACATGCTGGAATAGCTCAGCAGGTCAGGCAGCATCTCTGGGGATAGACGACGTTTCGGGTCGGGCCCTTCTTCAGACAGTTCTTCAGCAATTATGATCATCTACGGACCCTACGTTTGTTTGCACTACGAGCTTGGGTTTTGCACTGTTGTGGTCTTCTTACCCTGTGTAACTATTAAATTATTGTATATTTATTTGTAGGAAGGAACTGCAGATGCTGGTTTACACCAAAGGAAGACACAAAATGCTGGAGTAACTCAGCATCTCTGGAGAGAAGGAACGGGTGACGTTTCGGGTCGAGACCCTTCTGAAGACTGAGAGTTAGGGGAGAGGAAGACAGAGATATGGTTTGGTCAGTCTGATGAAGGGTCTCGACCCAAAACGTCACCGACTCCTTTTCTCCAGAGATGCTGCCTGCCCCGCTGAGTTACTCCAGCATTTTGTGTCTATCAGAGATATGGTTTGTGTTTTATTGCATTAATAGGCCGGTCAAATTGCAGCAAGTGTGAATGTCATTGGCCATGACAATCAGACAGTTTTCTATGGAGGAAAGGAGTAATGGGAGCAGGCAGAGGCTGGTTTAATGTATAGTCCTACATTAGTCCTAATTTGAGGAAGGATATCCTTGCTATTGAGGCAGTGCAGCGTAGGTTCACAAGGTAAACCCCCGGGATGGCGGGACTGTCGTATGAGGAAAGATTGGAAAAACTGGGCTTGTATTCACTGGAGTTTAGAAGGATGAGAGGGGATCTTATAGAAACTTGTAAAATTATAAAAGGACTGGACAAGCTAGATGCAGGAAAAATGTTCCCAATGTTGGGGGAGTCCAGAACCAGGGGCCACAGTCTAAGAATAAAGGGGAGGCCATTTAAAACTGAGGTGAGAAAAAACCTTTTCACCCAGAGAGTTGTGAATTTGTGATATTCTCTGCCACAGAGGGGAGTGGAGGCCAATTCACTGGATGAATTTAAAAGAGAGTTAGGTAGAGCTCTAGGGGCTAGGGGAATCAAGGGATATGGGGAGAAGGCAGGCACAGGTTACTGATTGTGGATGATCAGCCATGATCACAATGAATGGCGGTGCTGGCTCGAAGGGCCAAATGGCCTCCACCTGCACCTATTTTCTATGTTTCTACGTCCATGTTCAGGTGCAAGTGTGCAGGTTGGTGGCAGGCAGGAGCACGAGTCCATCACATATGCAACCCAAAAATGCTAAACATGACACATGGGGTCAGAAACGTCGCCTGTCCATTCCCTCCCCAGATGCTGCCTGAAGGGGTCGACAGGACTCACTGCCTCAAAATGGCTGGCAGCATCATCAGAGACCCACACACTCATCTCACTACTGCCATCGGGAAGAAGGTACAGGAGCCTGAAAACAGTAACATCCATGTTCAGGAACAGCTTCTTCCCGACAGCCATCAGCCTATTCTTGCTATGGAGGGCGTGCAGCGTAGGTTCACTAGGTTGATTCCCGGAATGGCGGGACTGTCGTATGTTGAAAGGCTGGAGCAATTAGGCTTGTATACACTGGAATTTAGAAGGATGAGGGGGGATCTTATTGAAACATATAAGATAATTAGGGGATTGGACACATTAGAGGCAGGAAACATGTTCCCAATGTTGGGGGAGTCCAGAACAAGGGGCCACAGTTTAAGAATAAGGGGTAGGCCATTTAGAACGGAGATGAGGAAGAACTTTTTCAGTCAGAGAGTGGTGAAGGTGTGGAATTCTCTGCCTCAGAAGGCAGTGGAGGCCAGTTCGTTGGATGCTTTCAAGAGAGAGCTGGATAGAGCTCTTAAGGATAGCGGAGTGAGGGGGTATGGGGAGAAGGCAGGAACGGGGTACTGATTGAGAGTGATCAGCCATGATCGCATTGAATGGCGGTGCTGGCTCGAAGGGCTGAATGGCCTACTCCTGCACCTATTGTCTATTAAACACCACAACCTCAAATACGCTCTGAAGTACAATAGATTATTATTGTGTAGGAAAGAACTGCAGATAGACACAAAATGCTGGAGTAACTCAGTGGGTCAAACAGCATCTCTGGAAAGAAGAAGGAATGGGTGACGTTTTGGGACAAGACCTTTCTTCAGACGGAGTGTCAGGGGGGAGAGGGAGACACAGAAATAAGGAAGGGTAAGGTGTGAAAACAAGACATCAAAAGAGATGTGGCCAGTCTGAAGAAGGGTCTCGACCCAAAACGTCACCCATTCCTTCTCTCCCGAGATGCTGCCTGACCTGTTGAGTTACTCCAGCATTTTGTGAATACATCGATTTGTACCAGCATCTGCAGTTATTTTCTTATACTATATGAGGCCTATTAATGTTTGTTTGTTTTTTGTATGTTTGTGTGCGTGTGTGCGTATATATATATATATATGTATATATATATATGTGTGAATATATATGTATATATATGTGCATATATATATATGCGAGTATGATCAGCCATATCATATCATCATATCATATCATATATCTACAGCCGGAAACAGGCCTTTTCGGCCCTCCAAGTCCGTGCCGCCCAGTGATCCCCGTACATTAACACTATCCTACACCCACTAGGGACAATTTTTACATTTACCCAGCCAATTAACCTACATACCTGTACGTCTTTGGAGTGTGGGAGGAAACCGAAGATCTCGGAGAAAACCCACGCAGGTCACGGGGAGAACGTACAAACTCCTTACAGTGCAGCACCCGTAGTCAGGATCGAACCTGTGTCTCCGGCGCTGCATTCGCTGTAAAGCAGCAACTCTACCGCTGCGCTACCGTGCCGCCCATGATCGCATTGAATGGCAGTGCTGGCTCGAAGGGCTGAATGGCCTACTCCTGCACCTATTGTCTATTGTCTATAGTATGGATATTAATATAACTTTGTTTTCTCATTTATTACATTGTTTACAGTGTACTATGTTTACATATTCTGTTGTGTTGCTGCAAGTAAGATTTTCATTGTTCTGTCTGGGGACACACGACAATGAAGCACTCTTGACTCCTGACCCACCGAGTTCCTCCAGCACTGTGTGTTTTGCTCAGTAACATGCTGGCATGAGCTCGTCCCACATCATTGATGGCTCACGCATGCCCCATTCAGATGTAAATTTGTCCACAAGCCAGCAGCCTGGCTCAGGGAAGAAGTCTTGCGGGAGTCAACCTCGGGTGATGGCCCCTGGGACTGGGGACAATGGACAGGCAGCTGAGGGGGGTGGGGTGGGGGGGGTGAGGGTGGGGGGGCTGCAGCCCGCCAGTCTCAGCTGTCCCATGCATTGTTCCTGGTGCAAGTAAGCTCTGCGGCACAATGCGCCAGTATCGCCGTCTGTGCATCCTACAGCCGCTGCAAGCTGGCCCATCCACACACAGCAACACACACACACAGATCAATGCATAATAAACAAATATACAATTCACTCATAACGATAATTCCAGGTAACCAGACATAGAACAGTACAGACACAGAGTGCTGGAGTAACTCTGCGGGTCAGACAGCATCTCTGGAGAAAACGGAATAGGTGACGATTCGGGTCAAGAATAGACACAAAATGCTGGAGTAACTCAGCGGGTCAAAGAGCATCTTTGGAGAAGGAATGGGTGTCATTTTGGGTCGAACCCCTTCTTCAGACTGAGGCCTGGAGAAGGATCTCGACCCGAAACGTCACCTATTCCTTTTCTCCAGGGTTGGTGCCTGACCCGCTGAGTTACTCCAGCTTTTTGTGTCTATCTTCGGTTTAAACCTGCATCTGCAGTTCCTTCCTACATAGAACAGTGCAGCACAGGAACAGGCAGTGAAAAAGCTTTTGCACTGTACCTCAGTACATGTGACAATAAGCTCAGCTAACACAAGAACAGGCCCTTCGGCCCACAATGTCTGTGCCGAGCATGATGCCGACCTCATCTGCCTGTATGTGATCCATATCCCTCCATTCCTTGCGTATCCACATGCCTATCTTAAATGCCACTGTCATATCTGTCTCCTCCACTGCCCTGAGCAACACGCTCCAGGCACCCACAATGCTCTGTGGAAGATAAAATCGCCCTGCACATCTCCTTTAAACTATCCCCTCTGGTATTTGATTGTTTTCCATCCCGGGGAGGAAAAAACTGTCTACGTTGTCTCTTCCTCTAATGATTTTATATACCTCTGTCAGGTCTCTCTGCAATCTCCAGCTTTCCAGAGAAAATAATCCAAGTCTGTCCAACCTCTCAGGTAGACACAAAATGCTGGAGTAACTCAGCGGATCAGGCAGCATCTCAGGAGAGAAGGAATGGGTGACGTTTCGGGTCAAGACCCTTCTCCAGACCGAGTGTCAGGGGAAAAGGAAACAAGAGATATAGACGGTGATGCAGAGAGATACAGAACAAATGAATGAAAGATGTGCAAAAAAGTAACGATGGTAAAGGAAACTGGCCATTGTTAGCTGTGGGCTAGGTGAAAACGAGTTACAGACAATGAGACTCACCAGGACGAGAGTGAAAGCAGGGTGGGAGAGAGAGGGGATGCAAGGGTCCTTTAAGTTGGAGAAATTAAAATTCATACCACTGGGGTGTAAGCTGCCCAAGCGAAATGTGAGGTGCTGTTCCTCCAATTTGCGTTTGGCCTCACTCTGACAATCTATCCAACCTGGGTGTTGACCTCTTATCCCTTATCATTCCAGTACATGCCAAAGTCTACAGTGCAGCCACACAATGCAAGAACAGATAAACTATTGCAGATTATAAACTGGCTCGAATCACTTGGCAGGTGGAACAGACAAAAACAGCAGAGTCACTGGTGGAGATGAAGGATCTCCATGGAGGGTGGGCTTCAGTTCACACCGAGTCTGGTGTGCGTCACCCCACCAGCCAACACTGGCCCTAGGGGCAGAGGGGCAAGGAGCTGGCAAACCGCACACCGGGAATGGGAATGGAAGGAACCTTCCAGAAACTAGCTTACTCCCAAATGCAGCTATCAGAGAAGGCTCCCGACCCAAAACACCACCTATCCATGTTCCCCAGAGATGCTGCCTACCCGCTGAGTTACTCCAGCACTCTGTGAAACGTCACCTATCCATGTTCTCCACAGATGCTGCCTGACCCACTGAGTTACTCCAGCACTCTGTGTCCTCCCTTCTCTCCAGAGATGCTGCCTGTCCCACTGAGTTACTCCAGCACTCTGTGTCTATCTTCAGTTCAAACCAGCATCTGCAGTTCCTTCCTCCACTCTCGTGTCCATTTGTGTATCAACCAGTTTCCTGCAGTTCCTGGTGTCTCCAATCTAAATCCTCGGCGATGTTTTTAACGTACAAAATAAACAAGTTCATTCAAACGCAGGGGAACCGCCAGGCGCAGTAAACATCACACGCCCAGTAAACGGTGCAACCAACAGCGAGGCATCAGCTGGAGGAAGGACAAGGGTTGTCCTAGCTGCCCTTCACAACCTGCACCGCCGCCCAACATGATGCCAGTACAATTAATGCAACTAAATACAATGGGGCTCAAAGCACTGACCAGCCTCAACACACAGATAGATAGGGTTAACACACAGGCTAACCAGCCTGAAAACAGATTCACTAGCTTTCAATCAGACATTAACTAGGTTCACTCCAGGCATTAACCAGCCTTAGTAGACATCAGGGTTAAATCAGACATTCACTGACATTAATGTTGTCATTAACTAGGGTTAAATCAGACATTAATTAGAATTAAATCAGACGTTAACCAGCTATAGACATGGGTTAAATCAGACATTAATTAGAATTAAATCAGACGTTAACTAGCTTTAGACATGAACTAGGGCTAAATCAGACATTAATTAGAATTAAATCAGACGTTAACTAGCTTTAGACATTAACTAGGGTTAAACCAGACATTAATTAGAATTAAATCAGACGTTAACCAGCTTTAGACGTTAACTGGGGTTAAATCAGGCAACGACTAGGTTTTAAATCGGACATTAACTAGGTTTCAGATCAGACACTAACCATCCATACACGTCAATAGCCCGTGGTAAACGAGACATTAACTAGGTTTCTCTTGGATATTAACTAGTGTTACACCAGATACGAGCAGGGGTTGAATGAGGCATTAACTAGTGTTGTATTAAACATTGCCTGATGTTATACGAGGCATGATGTTATATTGGACACTAGCCGGGGTGATATTGGCCATGCCCTGGGGCTGGGATCGGTGTAGCCGCCCGCCCGCCCGCCTGGGCTGGGCTGGGCTGGGCTGGGCTGGGCTGGGGGCTGTCATGCCTCTGCAGTAGTGGAGCCTCACTCACCGGTCTCTGCGGTCAGTAGCGCCGCTCCCCTCCACTCCCCTCCACTCGCCAGGGCTCACGGCTGTAGAGCGGCTCCCGGTGCACAGGCTGGGCTGGGCTGTGGTCTGGTCTGGGACGGGACGGGTCGCTCAGGCACTGCCCCAGCCCGGCTCCTGCAGCCTCACCCCAGCCTGTATGAGAGGAGGAGGAGGAGGCTCCCAGCACATCCCCTCCTTCCCTCCCTCCCTCTACATTCAGAGTAGGCGGTGGCAGCAACAGCAGCAGCAGATGACACTCCCTCCCCGCATCTCAGCGCCTTCTGCAGCCGGGAAGACCAAAGCCGCAGCAACTGCACGCTCCTTACTCCCCCTCCACCTCCAGTACAAATACTAAATACAATCCCGATCAGAAGCTCCAGCAAATAGATCAACTATCCCAAACGAGATTTCCTTTATTCCTGATCTTAAAACAGGCATTAACTTGGCTTAAAACAATTAACTAGGTTTCAAACAGACATTAACTAGGCATAAAACCGATATTAACTAGTCTTAAAACATTCATTAGGCTTCATACAGACATTAACTAGGCTTCAAACCGATATTAACTAGGCTTAAAGCACATTAACTAGGCATTAACGAGTCTTAAAACATTAATTAGGCTTCATACAGACATTAACTCGGCTTCAAACCAATATTAACTAGGCTTAAATAATAATAATAATAATAATAATATTCATTTATTGTCATTGCAACGAGTACAACAAAATTAAAAAATAGCCAATCCTGACGGTGCGTACAAACATATATGCAATAAATGCAAAAACAAATAAATACATAAATACAATTAAATACAATTATATTAAGTACAAGATTTTTTAACGGTGTTGCCTAGTGCAAAGGTAGTGTTCAGTTCTCGTATGGCCCTGGGGTAAAAACTGTTCTTAAGTCTGTTTGTTCGGGATTTGATCGACCTGAAACGTCGACCAGAGGGCAGATGAACAAACAGACGGTGGCCGGGGTGGGATGGATCTTTTATTATTTTGCCTGCTCTACTGAGGCAGCGTAGTCTGAACAGGTGCTCCAGGGAGGGCAGTGAGCAGCCGATGATCTTCTGGGCCGTCGTGATGACCCTCTGAAGGGCCTTCCTGTCCTTTTCTGAGCAGCTGGCATACCATGTGGTTATACAGTATGCCAGCACACTCTCGATGGAGCAGCGATAGAAGGACAACATGAGCTTCTCCTGCAGGTTGGTTTTCCTGAGGATCCTCAGGAAGTGGAGTCTCTGCTGTGCCTTCTTTACTGTGGTGATGGTGTTGGTAGACCAGGTAAGATCCTCTGCGATGTGCGTACCCAGGAACCTGAAAGCTGGTACCCTTTCCACACAGACCCCATTGATGTAGAGTGCGTCGTAATCTCCACTGGTTTTTCTAAAGTCAATTATAAGTTCCTTTGTTTTGGAGGAGTTCAGGACCAGATTGTTCACTGAACACCATGCTGCCAGCCTTTGGATTTCATCCCTATAGGCTGTCTCATCTCCTTCTGAGATTAACTAGGCATAAAACCCATTAACTAGGCATAAAACCCATATTAACTAGTCTTAAAACATTAATTAGGCTTCATACAGACATTAACTCGGCTTCAAACCGATATTAACTAGGCTTAAAGCACATTAACTAGGCATAAAACCCATATTAACTAGTCTTAAAACATTCATTAGGCTTCATACAGACATTAACTCGGCTTCAAACCGATATTAACTAGGCTTAAAGCATATTAACTAGGCATAAAACATACATTACCTAGTCTTAAAACTAACTAGGCATAAAACAGTTTAACTAGGCATAAAACAATCTAGGCATCAATCAGATATTAACTGGGCATATTGGATATTAACTGGGCTTAAACAGATGAACTAGGCATAAAACAGATATTAACTAGGTTTAACCTGTTTTAACTAGGTTTAAAACTGGTAATAACTGGGTTTAAAACAAATATTAACTAGGCCGACCCAATAGAAGGCAATGAGCCAAATTGGCCTATATTCACTGGAGTTTTGAAGAGATCTCACATGCAAAATTCTCATAGAAAATGGATGCAGGGAGAGCGTTTCAGTTCCCTGGGCCAGAGTGAAAAGTATTTTATTGTCAGTTGTACCAACAACAGAACAGTGGCATGCTTACTTGCTGCTGCTTTGCAGTCCCATTAATACTAACACACAGATGAATAAATGTATAAGTAATGCTGTAAATTAATCAATAAGACTAGGTAACCAGACATAGAATTAGGGTTTGACACCAAGTGCTGGAGTAACTCAGCGGGTCAGGCAGCATCTCTGGAAAATGGCCAAATGTGTAGGAAGGAACTGCATATCATATCATATTATATATATACAGCGCGGAAACAGGCCTTTTCGGCCCACCAAGTCCGCGCCGCCCAGCGATCCCCGCACATTAACACTATCCTACACCCACTAGGGACAATTTTTTACATTTACCCAGTCAATTAACCTACATACCTGTACGTCTTTGGAGTGTGGGAGGAAACCGAAGATCTCGGAGAAAACCCACGCAGGTCACGGGGAGAACGTACAAACTCCTTACAGTGCTGGTACACACCAAAGATGGACACAAAATGTCCCGCTGAGGTACTCCAGCATTTTGTGTCTATCTTTGAGGGACAGGACCAAGATGAGAATCTACAGATCTCCAACAAAAAAAAAGAATTTAAACTGCCCAAGCAAAATATGAGGTGCTGTTCCTCCAGTTTGTGTTTCAAAACAAATGTAATGAGAAAGACGCTTAAAACAGTTTAATTATCAGGCCTCAATTTTCACTGAGAGAAACACTGGAAAGAGGGGAGGCAGCAGAAAATTACATCTTCTGCAAGTTCCACTAGCTTTTGGCACAAGTTAGAACGATTGAGGAAAGACAATCTAGACCAAATATCTCCATTTTAATGGATGTACAAGAACACCTGATGCATATGCACATCTATATACTAAAACTCTCATTTGTTTGTTTGTTTGTTCCTGAACTACAGCCAAAACGGTACACGATAGAGCGACAATTTTAGGCCCACCTTACTCACCGTCATCCCTTTGGTGGTAATGGAAGAAGTTTCATTGAAAACAGAGTTATATATTTAAAGTTATTCACATTTTACAGTTTAAATCTATCTCCTAGAGAGGGAGGGAAGGAGGGAGAGGGGTGGAGAGAGGGGGGGGAGAGGGAGAGGATAAGGGGGGTTGAGGGGGATGGAGTTGGGGGAGGGAGGGGAGTGGGTGCTGCACCAATGCAGGAGAGGTTTGGGCCCAATGGGTCCACTTGGTCTAGTAAATCTTTAAAAGTAGCAAGACACATGTTGGGAGAGTGATTAGTAAAGCAGTTCTTGGATCTCAATAGTAGAACATTAAACAGCCAGGCAGTGGGGAGCCTGAAATGCAGGTGATGCTGGCTAGGTCATGCAGACACAAGGAACTGCAGATGCTGGTTTACGAAAAAAAAGTCTGAAGAAGGGTCCTGACCGGAAACATCACCTCTCCATGTTTAGTTTAGTTTAGTTTAGAGATACAGCGTGGAAACAGGCCCCTCGGCCCACCGGGTCCGCACCGACCAGCGATCCCCGCACATTAACACTATCCTACACACACTAGGGAACATTTATATTTATACCAAGCCAATTAACCTGCAAACCTGTCCTTCTTTGGAGTGTGGGAGAACATAGAAGAGCTCGGAGAAAACCTACGCAGGTCACGGGGAGAACGTACAAACTCCGTACAGACAGCACCCGTAGTCAGGATCGAACCCGGGTCTCCGGCGCTGCAAGGCAGCAACTGTGCCACCATGACGCCCTGTTCTCCAGAGATGTTGCCTGACCCGCTGAGTTACTCCAGCACTCTGTGTCTTTTTCTGGCTCGGTCATAATTGGAGCACAGCAACCAATTCTGGGCATCTCATTTCAGGAAGGATGTGAAAGTTCCAGAGAGGGCGCAGAAAGAAATTATGATTTGTTTTTAAGAAAGGAGAATCTAAGGTAACCATATTCCAGTGCATCCAAGTTCCCGATGACTTGCATCCCAAGGTTTTAGGGAAGTTGTTTTGGTCTGAGATCTGTTATCGCCAGGGTGGTGAAGGAGGCTTTTGGAGCACTGGCCTTCATCAGTCAGGGAGATAGATCAGTCATGGTTGAATGACGGAGTAGACGTGATGGGCCAAATGGCATAAGTCAGCTCCTATCACTTATGACCTTATAAGTTGGGACATTATGTTACAGATGTACAAGGAGCTGAGGAAGCCGCATTTGGAGTTTATGTTCAATTTTGGTCACCCTGCCGTAGAAAGGATGTTGTTAAGCTGGAAAGATTGCAGAGATGATTTACGAGGATGTTGCCAAAATTGGACGGCCTGAGCTACAGGGAGAGGTTTGGTGGCTAGGATTTTAATTCCTTGGAGCACAGGAGGATGAGGAGTAATCTTATAGAGGTGTACAAAATCATTGTCCTTTGCCCAGGGTAGGCGAATCAAGAACCAGAGGACATAGGTTTAAGGTGAGAGGAGAAAGATTTAATAGGAATCTGAGGGGCAACTTTTTCACACAGAGGGTGGCGGGTGTATGGGACGAGCTGCCACAAGAAGTAGTTGAGATAGGTACTATAACAGTGTTTAAAAGCCACTTGAACAGATACATGGATAGGAAAAGTTCGGAGGGTGATGACCAAATGTGGACAACATTGGATGGGGCATGTTGGTCAGCATGGATGAGTTGGGCAGAAGGACCTGTTTCTGCACTGTGTGATTACATGACAGAGCTCTTTCCTTGTTGAAAAGAAAATTTGAACAGCGTGAGAAAGAATTAATGGGTGAGATCGTGGGTACACTGGCGATTATTTCCCCACAGATTGTCACAGTAAACGAGCCCTCACCATTTTACGAGGGAGGAAGAGTGGAACTGGGGTGACAGCGCCCAGTTAGTGCGGTATCGTCAGTAGGAAGCAAACACTAGCATTTATTAGTAAGTAAGTGGTGGTAGGACATTGACAAAATAACAGCAGAAATTATGAAAACTGGGCAGCACAGCAGTACAGCTGCCGCCTTACAGCACCAGAGACCCAGGTTCAATCCTGACTATGGCTGCATGTCTGTACGGAGTTTGTACGTTCTCCCCGTGAAATGCATGGGCTTTCTCCGAGATGTTCGATTTCCTTCCACATTCCAATGCCGGACAGATTTGTAGGTCAATTGGTTTGATTATAAATGTAAAATTGTCCCTAGTGTGTGCAGGATAGTGTTAATGTGTAGGGATCGCTGGTCGGTGCGGACCTGGTGGGCCGAAGCGCCTGTTTCCGTGCTGAATCTCTAAACTAAACTAAAATGTGGAATAGACAATAGACAATATGTGCAGGAGGAGGCCATTCGGCCCTTGGAGCCATTCAATGTGATCATGGCTGATCATTCTCAATCAGTACCCCGTTCCTGCCTTCTCCCCATACCCCCTGACTCCACTATCCTTAAGAGAATGATGAAAGGGAAATCATGTGTGACAGATCCGTTAGAATAACTTTGATGTTGTAACCAGCAGAGTGGGTGAGGGTGAAACTAGTAGATATGGTGCAGTTGGAATTTCAGAAACCCTTCAATAAAGTGCCACACTAGGAATTAATAAGCACAATTAGAGTATAATTGATATGGAGTAATATACTTGTGTGGACTAAGAATCACAGGATATATCTCCCCCTTTACCATTCCCTCCCTTTCTCCCCATTTCAGACACACCTTTATCTCCCTTACAACTCCAGTCTCTATTACATACTCCACCCATCTGCTAATCACCCCCCCCCACCTATCTCTACCTGTCACTTGCCAAGTGTGTCCCACCCTCAACTTTTATCCAGCTTTCTCTCCCCCCTCCCTACTCCATCAGTCTGAAGAAGTGTCTTGACCCGAAACGTCACCCATTCCTTCTCTCCAGAGATGCTGAGTTACTCCAGCATTTTGTGTCTCTTCGATGTAAACCAGCAACTGCGGTTCCTTCCTGCACACCCTGTCAAAATGGTCGGGCTGCATGATCTGAAGAAGTGTCCTGACCCAAAATGTCATCTGTCCATTCCCTCAACAGATGCTGCCCGTCCCGCCGAGTTACTCCAGCTCCAGCATTTTGTGTCTATCTTTGGGTTTAAACCGGCATCTGCAGTTCCTTCATACACATTAAAGCAAGTATTTCTTGCTTCTCCCCCTCCCAGTGAACTGTCTCTTCCCCTTTTAAACATTCTTCCCCTCGGGGCTCCAGGACCCACCGGGTCAGATTGGGACCCTTCTTCAGACCAGTTCTGTGTGATCCACTCCCTGCACGCAAGATGCAATTGCACAGGGGCCAATTAACTTACAAACCCACATGTCTTTGGGGTGTGGACAGAAACCGGATCACACCGAGGAAACCCACGCGGTCACAGGGAGAACGTGCAAACTCCACATAGACAGCGTAGAACCTGAGTTTTGTGGTGTGAGTAGGGTTGCCAACTATCTCACTCGCAAATAAGGGACAAGGTGACGTCACCGCCCCCCGCGCCCTCACCCAGCCAGCGGCTACGTGCTCCCGCTCCACCAATGGTGGCCGCCCGGGCCGGGAGGTGGGTCGCTACGCAACCTCTGTCAGGCAGTGCCCGGGCCTCTGGACCTACAGCGTCCGGGCCTACACGTCCGGGCCTACACGTCCGGGCCTACAGCGTCCGGGCCTACAGCGTCCGGGCCTACAGCGTCCGGGCCTACAGCGTCCGGGCCTACAGCGTCCGGGCCTACAGCGTCCGGGCCTACAGCGTCCGGGCCTACAGCGTCCGGGCCTACAGCGTCCGGGCCTACAGCGTCCGGGCCTACAGCGTCCGGGCCTACAGCGTCCGGGCCTACAGCGTCCGGGCCTACAGCGTCCGGGCCTACAGCGTCCGGGCCTACAGCGTCCGGGCCTACAGCGTCCGGGCCTACAGCGTCCGGGCCTACAGCGTCCGGGCCTACAGCGTCCGGGCCTACAGCGTCCGGGCCTACAGCGTCCGGGCCTACAGCGTCCGGGCCTACAGCGTCCGGGCCTACAGCGTCCGGGCCTACAGCGTCCGGGCCTACAGCGTCCGGGCCTACAGCGTCCGGGCCTACAGCGTCCGGGCCTACAGCGTCCGGGCCTACAGCGTCCGGGCCTACAGCGTCCGGGCCTACAGCGTCCGGGCCTACAGCGTCCGGGCCTACAGCGTCCGGGCCTACAGCGTCCGGGCCTACAGCGTCCGGGCCTACAGCGTCCGGGCCTACAGCGTCCGGGCCTACAGCGTCCGGGCCTACAGCGTCCGGGCCTACAGCGTCCGGGCCTACAGCGTCCGGGCCTACAGCGTCCGGGCCTACAGCGTCCGGGCCTACAGCGTCCGGGCCTACAGCGTCCGGGCCTACAGCGTCCGGGCCTACAGCGTCCGGGCCTACAGCGTCCGGGCCTACAGCGTCCGGGCCTACAGCGTCCGGGCCTACAGCGTCCGGGCCTACAGCGTCCGGGCCTACAGCGTCCGGGCCTACAGCGTCCGGGCCTACAGCGTCCGGGCCTACAGCGTCCGGGCCTACAGCGTCCGGGCCTACAGCGTCCGGGCCTACAGCGTCCGGGCCTACAGCGTCCGGGCCTACAGCGTCCGGGCCTACAGCGTCCGGGCCTACAGCGTCCGGGCCTACAGCGTCCGGGCCTACAGCGCCCCCCCTGGCCTAATACGGGACAAAGGCGGTCCCTTACGGGACAAACCAATTTAGCGCAAAATAAGGGATGTTCCGGCTAATACGGGACAGTTGGCAACCCTACTCTCTCCATCCCTCCCCCTTCACTGTTCCTCAACCAGTCTGACTGTCCCCCCAATTACATTTTATCTCTGTTTGCTTTATCATCGCCTTCCTCTGGCAAACAATGATCTATTCTACATTTTCCTTGACCCGCATTTCTTTTGATGTCTTGCTTTCACACTTACACTTCCTTATTTCTGTGCCTCCCTCTCCCCTGACTCTCAGTCCCAAAAAGGGTCTCGACCCGAAACGTCACCCATTCCTTCTCTCCAGAGATGCTGCCTGATCCGCTGAGTTCCTTCAGCAATCGTGTCTACCTCCAGCACTTTGTGTTTTGCTCAGACAACTATTGCTGATCTTCTTACAGTTCCACTAAAATGATTTTCCATTCTTGGCACAGTGATTCATTCACTGGCTGGCTGCTAATTAGTTCAGCAGTAAGGATTTTCAGCTCAGCAGCACCACCAGGTGTCCAGGTGAAAAGTACACAATGCATTGCATTTTAGAGTACAAAACTACTTCATGTAAATCCAGCTGAGTTTATTACAGAACATAGAACAGTGCAGCACACCATGTCTGTGCCGAACATTGTGCCAAAATCAACTCTTATCTGCCTGCAAATAATCCCCATCCCTCCATATCCATGTGCCATTCCATATGTTAGATGTACAACAGTTTATAGTTTAGTTTATTGTCACATGCACCGAGGTACAGTGAAAAACTTTTTGTTGGGCGCTATCCTGTCAGCGGAAAGATAATACATGATTACAATCGATCCATTTATAGTATATTGATACATGATAAGGGAATAACGTTTAGTGCAAGGTAAAGCCAGCAAAGTCCAATCAAGGATAGTCCGAGGGTCACCAAAGAGGTAGATAGTAGTTTAGTTTATTTAGTTTAGATTAGAGACACAGCGCAGAAACAGGCCCTTCGGCCCACTGAATCCGCACCGACCAGCGATCCCCGCACATTAACACTATCCTACACACAGTAGGGACACTTTACAAAGCCTCGCAGGCCGGAGCAGTTGCCTGATAACAGCTGAATCTGGAGGTGTGCGTTTTCACATTTCTGCACCTTTTGCCCGATGGGAGAGGGGAGAAGAGGGAGTGGCCATGGTGCGACTAGGCCTTGATTCGCTGCTGGCCTTGCCGAGGCAGCATGAGGTAAGTACATTGAGGTACAGGTACAATGAGATTCTTGCTTGCAGTAACATCACAGATACTTCGACTAGAACAAACAAACAATAATATAAATTACACATAAAATTTCTCAAAGAATGTCTGCACAAAATGTCTATGGGAGTGTAAGAAGTCCGTAGTGTTCTGCTGCCGAGGTGAGATTAGGGGTGTGCGGGTCGGGTCAAGAACCTGATGGTTGTAAGAAAGTAGATGTTCCTGAGCCTGGTGGTGTGGGCCTCAGGCTTCAGTACCTGACGGTAGCAGTGGGAAGAGGGCGTGGCCCCAATGGTGGGGATCCTTGATGATAGATGCTGCCTTCGTGAGGCAGTGCCCGGTGTAGATGCGTTCGATGGTGGGGAGGGCTGTGCCTGTGATGGTCAGGCTGAGTCCATCACTCCCCTCAACCTCTTGTGATCTAGTGCGTTGGAATTGCCATACCAGGCCATGACACAAATGAATGTTATTTATCAACATTATTTATTATATGCAGCTCACCTAAAATGCCATGCACACGCAATTGATTCAGTTTATATTCTGTTTTTATTGGAATTGGCCAACCGTGCCGGTACCAAAACCAAACAACAGATGGCACCAGGACACCACCTGCCTTATACTACCTCGAAAACCCTGAACCGCCTCCGCTCTGCAGTGGGACATTGCGGATTCAACCTGAAGAAGTGGGGCTTCTCGGACTCTGACAAATGCAAATGTGGAGAGGTAAAGGCAATGGCCCACCTACTGACTTATAGGGGAGAGGCACGCACTGCGGACGATCTCCGCAGAGGCACAGATGTGGCACTGGCTGTGGCAAAGCGATGGCAGAAGGTCGTCTGACACACGAGCGAAAACACACGAGCGAAAACTGGAATTGGCACTGAATCTTGTCGTTATATATTGAACTTATTTTTGTTGTTTTTTTATGATGTCTATTCAGTACTGTGTTTACATATCTGTAAAGCTGCTGCATGTAAGAATTGCATTGAAGTTAGACACAATGTTACTGCAGTAACTCAGCGGGACAGGCAGCATCTCTGGAGAGAAGGAATGGGTGGTGTTTCGAGTCGAGTCCCTTCTTCAGAATTTCATTGTTCCCTTTTTGGACATATGACAATTAAAACACCCTTGACGCGCAGAGTTACACGACTGAAACAAAAGATTGTTCAGAATGTCATGCTTGACCATGCAGCCCAACTATTGACACGGTTTGTCAAAAGGAACTGCAGATGCTGGTTTAAGCTAAAGATACACAAAATGCTGGAGTAACTCAGCGGGCAGGAAGCATATCTTGAGAAGGAAGGGGTCGAGACCCTTCAGTGTTTTAGCTCTTAGGGCTAATGGAATGTTATAGTAGCTCTTAGGGCTAACGGAACCAAGGGATATGGGGAGAAAGCTGGAATGGGGTACTGATTCTGGATGATCAGCCATGATCATATTGAATGGCGGTGCTGGCTCGAAGGGCCAAATGGCCTACTCCTGCACCTATTTTATACAGTATGTTTCTATGTTCAGTCTGCCGAGACAGACTGTGACTGGAGGCTTCGCAAGGATCCAGATCGCAAAGCAGAGGAGGCACAAGGCAGTTTTAAAGTCTTGCTTATGCCAGCTTTGAAGCAACAGGGAGAAGAGGTAATGTCGGTTTGCACGTCAACCCAGAACCTGCCAGCCCTGGCCAACAGCTTTAAAAATCAGTACATATGGAGAAAAGGTAACATTGTGAAGTAACATCTGCTTCATTGTGAGCTTGTTTCTTCAGATACTGTATGTGGCACCGGCATCCAATAGCTTTCAGCAAAGTCACAGTGGCTGTTTTGCCAGCAGCTAAGGCCAGGGATAAAGATTAATGAGCTGTCAAAGCAGTTCTACCAATGCAGCTGTCCGCCTGTGCTGACACAACACGTTCACTACACCGTGAAACACCAGCGGACCCACTCGGCTCACCAATGGCTGATGGACCATTAGGCCATTTGGCCTATCAAGTCTACTCCGCCATTCAATCATGGCTGATCTATCTCTCCCTCCTAACCCCATTCTCCTGTCTGCTCCCCATAACCCCTCCATCCCATCGTTGGCCGATTGTTAGACAAACAAGGAACTGCAGGTGTGGAATCTACAAATATATCCTACACATACCTAGACTCCATCCTATCCCACCTGCACCAATCCGTCCCGACCTATGTCCAAGGCTCCTCGCACACCCTTTGTCTCTTTAATTACTTGTTTTCCAGGCCCCCACCCCCTCATCTTTTCAATGGATGTTCAGTCACTCTACACATCCACCCCCCACCCGGAAGGCCTTAAACTCCTCCGTTTCTTCTGCAGAACCAGCCACTTTCCCTCTACTAACACTCGTTTCTGCCTAGCAGAGCTGGTCCTTACTCTCAACAGATTCTCCTTTGACTCCTTACACTTCCTCCAAATCCAAGGCGTAGCCTGCCTTTTTGTGGTCTGAAGAAGGGTCTCGACCCGAAACGTCACCCATTCCTTCTCTCCTGAGATGCTGCCTGACCTGCTGAGTTACTCCAGCATTTTGTGAATAAATACCTTCGATTTGTACCAGCATCTGCAGTTATTTTCTTACACTGCCTTTTTGTTCGGTACGTTAACAATCTGTTCCAGGTGTACCTATCGGGCCCTATCCCCAAACTCCAACCCTGCTACATTGATGACTGCATCGGAGCTACCTCCTGTACCCATGTAGACCTCATGGACTTCACTACCAATTTCTATCTTGTAACGGAGCAAAACACTGAGTGCTGGAGGAACTCACTGGGTCAGGCATCTGTGGGGGGGGGGGGGGGGGATGGACAGTTTCCAGTCGGGACCCCATGCATCAGGTTTCTTGGGGTGCATATTTGATGCTTGTGCTCTTGCCAGCCACCAACCCAACACACTTGTGCCTGAACATGGATTAGATATTAAACCAGCCTCTGTCTGCCTGCTCCCAATTACACCTTTCCTCCAGTGTCTGATTGTCATGGTCAGTGACAGGAGATACACTATCGACCGACGGAGATGAGGAAAAACTTTTTCAGTCAGTGAGTTGTAAATCTGTGGAATTCTCTGCCTCAGAAGGCAGTGGAGGCCAATTCTCTGAATGCATTCAAGAGGGAAGCTAGATAGAGCTTTTAAGGATAGCGGAGTCAGGGGGTATGGGGAGAAGGCAGGAACGGGGTACTGATTGAGAGTGATCAGCCATGATCACATTGTATGGTGGTGCTGGCTCGAAGGGCCGAATGGCCTACTCCTGCACCTATTGTCTATTGACATCTAGGAAGGGTCTCGACCTGAAACGTCACCCATACATTCTCTCCATAGATGCTGCCTATCCCACTGAGTTACTCAGCATTTTGTGTCTATCCCCAATTCCGACAGTTCCACACCAATGTCCATGCCTTGTTTAGTTTAGAGATAGTGCGGAAGCAGACCCTCTGGCCCATCGAGTTACACCAACCAGCGATCACCTAGACACCACTTCTATTCTAGAAAATGTACAGTGGCCAATTAACTACAACCCTGTATGTCTTTGGGATGTGGGGGAAAACCCATGTAATTACAGGGAGAATGTTCAAAGACATCCGTACAGACAGCACCCGTAGTCGGGATGGAACCCGGGTCTCTGGCGCTGCAAGGCAGCAACTCCACTGCTGCGCCACCGTGCATATGTTGCCCCATGTATGTAGCCCCTCATCCTTATCAGTGTTGTTTGAATGGCATCTAAATGGAGTGGCATCACTCCATTTTGTTTATCACATTAACGCGTTTTATGGGAAGCCCCATAGCTGCCTGGAAAAATATTACGTTTGAAAGGAAATGTCAGTCACATCCAATATATCTCATGTTGTGAAAAACAGGTCTGAGCACTAATGACAAGTCAACTTTATTTACAAAATTGGAGCATTACAAAGTTCGCTTGTCAGATGATCACAGCAGCATGCCACCGTATTCTTTTTCTCACTTCAGTTCTGCTCCATTCATAATTTAGTCCAACTGTTAAGAAGAAAAAGGCAGTCATGTCAAATCAACAGCACAAGGCAGACACATTTCCAGCCTTCACTCTAATGGGGATCAACAGGAGCTGATGCAGCTGCCAGAATGATCCCAGGAATGAGTGGGTCAACATACGATGAGCATTTGATGGCACTGGGACTGTACTTGCTGGAGTTTAGAAGGATGATGGGGAGACCTCATTGAAACTTACCAAATAGTAAAAGGCTTGGATGTGGAGAGGATGTTTCCACTAGTGGGAGAGTTTAGGACCAGAGGTCGTAGCCTCAGAATTAAAGGGTGCTCTTTTAGGTGAGGAGGCTAGAAGGTGAAGTAGAACTTTAGATTTAGAGATACAGTCAGAGGGTAGTTAATCTGTGGAACTCATTGCCACAGAGGGCTGTGGAGGCCACGTTAGTGGATATTTTTTTAAAGCAGAGATAGATATTCTTGATAAGTATGGGTGTCAGGGGTTGTGGGGAGAAGGCAAGAGAATGGGGTTGAGAGGGAGAAATACACCAGCCATGATTGAATGGCAGAGTAGACTTGAAGGGCCGAACGGTCTAATTCTGCTCCCATCACTTATGAAAAAGTTGTGAGACGTTAGCCTACCGTCCCCTCTACAAGATGGGGGAGGGGACCCAGACGAGTGGTATCCCGGAGACATGGGATCAGTGACCACCATCTCCACCGCAGCGTTTTGCTTTGTGCTGCCCACGGGGGAAAGGGAGTGGATTCCTCGGGGAACCGGCTGTAGACCGCACGTCGTGGGGGGGTGGGGGAGAGGTGATGAGCGGGAGATGGGTGTGCGGTACCTTGACGAAGCCGATGTCCTTGGCGTACTGGCGGAAGCACTGGCGGCACATGTTGAGGCCGTACTTGCGGATCAGCCCGTGGCGGTTGGCGCACACCCGGCTGCGAGAGAGAGAGACAGAGAGTTAGCGGCGGCCAGAGATAGACCCGACCCCGGGATACACCAGACTTGGGCAGGAGGTCATTCGAGCCAGCACCGCCATTCAATGTGATCATGGCTGATCATCCACATTCAGTACCCCGTTCCTGCCTTCTCCCCATACCCCCTGACTCCGCTATCCCACAGAGCTCTTGTCTAACACTCTCTTGAAAAAGAGACCTCGGGGGATAGACGAGACCAGCGGGACCGGGACTAGGAATGGGACCGGGAATGGCCGGGACTGGGCGCCAAACCGCGGGCTGGGCCCTACACGGGCTCCACGCGTTGTTGGGCCGGGCCGGGCCTTGCTGGGCCGGGGTGATTCTGGAGCCGGGGGGTTGGGGTGTCGGTCGTGCACTGGGGGAGGGGGGCGCGGGGACCCACCAGGAGCGGGAGCCTTGTCCGAACTTGCGCGGGTGAGACCAGTAGAGCTGCTGGTGACCCATGATGGCGGCGGCGGCGGCGGCGAGAGAGAGGGAGAGGGGAGGCCCGCGCACGCGCACCGCCCCGCGCATGCGCACCATACCGCCCCGCGCACGCGCACCACCCCGCCCCATCACCCCTCAGCTGCATACCACGCACGCCCCTGCGCCACGGCGTCACGCCCGAGCCCTCGACACGCATGTGGGCTGACGTCATGACGCACTTTTCATCTCGCACGTTCCTCAGGTCACAGAGTTTAACCCATTCGGGCCCATCAAGTCCCACTCCCCACCATTCAATCATGGCTGATCTATCTCCCATCTCTCCCTCCTCACCCAATTCTCCTGCCTTCTCACCACAACCCCTAAAGCCCGCTTATGTACTGTCTACAAAGAGACCCATGGCATGGCATTATCCCCAGTAACACATCTCACTTCATTCAATACAATACCCAGATATTTACAGGACAGTCCTCGGGTCAGTTCATTTATACTAGAATTAGAGCAAACAAAAATAGCCACCTACAGTCACTATATCCATCAAAGATACCAGAGGAGCAAGATGAACCACTCCGTCGAAATCACCTATACTGAAGTGTAGTACGCAACGGAGCGCAACGTCCACCATTTCAGTAGGCAAAATCCACCATTCGTTATGCCTCTCGCAGTGCAATCAGTGTTGTGTGATGATACCATTAAAATGCAGAAAATATCTCATCTATCAACTCACATTTTTTTGTTATTTTTATTTTTAAATGTTTTCCCCCTGCTTAATTTCTCTGATTTTATTATTTCTTCCTGTTTCTGCCAATTTCCCTCCCAATCATCCTCCCCAGCCCCCTCTTTTATGCAGTTTCACTTGTATTGCTCAAACACACGCTCTGCACAAATTTAACATATATATATATATATGCACACTTCTCAGCACATGGTTCTCCCTATCATGATCACTGTTCTTTCACATACATTTCTTTAGGGCTTACCCATACACATTCGCAAACAGTGACATCAAACTTATTTCCAGAAATCCTAATATTGTGAATAAAATAACTATGAACACATGTCAAGATATTTCTTCATTCATTTCATTTTATATTAGTGTAATAAAATGTAATGCGTACATACCTACACTGATACAGAAGTGCTAGCTTTAGACATGAATAGTGTACATTACTAACATAGTTTAATTTTAAATTTAACATATAATTGAGGGGGTCGGTGCAATATAGTGCTAACCCTCACTTTTGTGAAAAATGAGTTACATGCATTAAGATGATCCTTACCCACTAACCTACAACCTGCAAAAATTCATTATTTAAATTCAACCGATAAGTTGCAAATGGAAAGGCAGAAGGGAAAATCGGAAGTGTCGGTATTGCAGTATAGCAAAGGGGATTACAGAGGCATGAGGCGGGAGCTGGCCAAAATTGATTGGAAGGAGGCCCTAGCAGGGAAGACGGTAGAACAGCAATGGCAGGTATTCCTGGGAATAATGCAGAGGTTGCAGGATCAATTTATTCCAAAGAGGTGGAAAGACTCTAAGGGGAGTAAGAGACACCTGTGGCTGACAAGGGAAGTCAGGGACAGCATAAAAATTAAGGAGAGGAAGTATAACATAGCAAAGAAGAGTGGGAAGACAGAGGATTGGGACTCTTTTAAAGAGCAACAAAAGTTAACTAAAAAGGCAATACGAGGAGAAAAGATGAGGTACGAGGGTAAACTAGCCAATAATATAAAGGAGGATAGCAAAAGTTTTTTTAGGTACGTGAAGAGGAAAAAAATAGTCAAGGCAAATGTGGGTCCCTTGAAGACAGAAGCAGGGGAATTTATTATGGGGAACAAAGAAATGGCAGACGAGTTAAACCGTTACTTTGGATCTGTCTTCACTGAGGAAGATACACACAATCTCCCAAATGTTCTAGGGGCTGGAGAACCTAGGGTGATGGAGGAACTGAAGGAAATCCACATTAGGCAGGAAATGGTTTTGGGTAGACTGATGGGACTGAAGGCTGATAAATCCCCAGGGCCTGATGGTCTGCATCCCAGAGTACTTAAGGAGGTGGCTCTAGAAATAGTGGAAGCATTGGAGATCATTTTTCAATGTTCTATAGATTCAGGATCAGTTCCTGTGGATTGGAGAATAGCAAATGTTATCCCACTTTTTAAGAAAGGAGGGAGAGAGAAAACGGGTAATTATAGACCAGTTAGTCTGACATCAGTGGTGGGGAAAATGCTGGAGTCAATTATAAAAGACGAAATTGCTGAGCATTTGGATAGCAGTAACGGGATCGTTCCGAGTCAGCATGGATTTACGAAGGGGAAATCATGCTTGACAAATCTACTGGAATTTTTTGAGGATCTAACTAGGAAAATTGACAAGGGAGAGTCAGTGGATGTGGTGTACCTCGACTTTCAGAAAGCCTTCGACAAGGTCCCACATAGGAGATTAGTGGGCAAAATTAGGGCACATGGTATTGGGGGTAGGGTACTGACATGGATAGAAAATTGGTTAACAGACAGAAAGCAAAGAGTGGGGATAAATGGGTCCCTTTCGGAATGGCAGGCAGTGACCAGTGGGGTACCGCAAGGTTCGGTGCTGGGACCCCAGCTATTTACGATATACATTAATGACTTAGACGAAGGGATTAAAAGTACCATTAGCAAATTTGCAGATGATACTAAGTTGGGGGGTAGTGTGAATTGTGAGGAAGATGCAATAAGGCTGCAGGGTGACCTGGACAGGTTGTGTGAGTGGGCGGATACATGGCAGATGCAGTTTAATGTAGATAAGTGTGAGGTTATTCACTTTGGAAGTAAGAATAGAAAGGCAGATTATTATCTGAATGGTGTCAAGTTAGGAGGAGGGGGAGTTCAACGAGATCTGGGTGTCCTAGTGCATCAGTCAATGAAAGGAAGCATGCAGGTTCAGCAGGCAGTGAAGAAAGCCAATGGAATGTTGGCCTTCGTAACAAGAGGAGTTGAGTATAGGAGCAAAGAGGTCCTTCTACAGTTGTACCGGGCCCTGGTGAGACCGCACCTGGAGTACTGTGTGCAGTTTTGGTCTCCAAATTTGAGGAAGGATATTCTTGCTATGGAGGGCGTGCAGCGTAGGTTCACTAGATTAATTCCCGGAATGGCGGGACTGTCGTATGTTGAAAGGCTGGAGCGATTGGGCTTGTATACACTGGAATTTAGAAGGATGAGGGGGGATCTTATTGAAACATATAAGATAATTAGGGGATTGGACACATTAGAGGCAGATAACATGTTCCCAATGTTGGGGGAGTCCAGAACAAGGGGCCACAGTTTGAGAATAAGGGGTAGGCCATTTAGAACGGAGATGAGGAAGAACTTTTTCAGTCAGAGGGTGGTGAAGGTGTGGAATTCTCTGCCTCAGAAGGCAGTGGAGGCCAGTTCGTTGGATGCTTTCAAGAGAGAGCTGGATAGAGCTCTTAAGGATAGCGGAGTGAGGGGGTATGGGGAGAAGGCAGGAACGGGGTACTGATTGATAGTGATCAGCCATGATCGCATTGAATGGCGGTGCTGGCTCGAAGGGCTGAATGGCCTACTCCTGCACCTATTGTCTATTGTCTATTGTCTATTGGTCAAATAACATAGGCACCTTGATTTTTTGTGATTTATGGTTTTTCAAATGTGAATATCTCATAATGACACATTTGTGGGTTAGCAGTATGTTGCACCAACCCCCTTCAATTTTACATCATTCAAAAATGAACTTCACAATGAACTTCACAAACAAGGGTAACACTTTTTATTTCAGTCATTCATGGTAAGATTTACAAGATTTTGTGTGCAAGATATACAGGGTTGCACTGTTTTGCATATCAGCTAACCAATGGAAAGATCAGGTCCTGATTTGTACCAGCTCTTCACCTTCCCCCCCTTGTCTGAAGAAAGGTCCCAACCTGAAACATCACCCATCCTTTTTCTCCAGAGATGCTGCCTGACCCGATGATTTACTCCACTACTGTGTCTATTTGAATTGGATTCATGCTTCTGTACCACGTCAGGCAGCATTGGTCATTTTAGTGGCTGTCAAGGGTTTTTAACTAATCGATTCACCAATTCAAAATTTCTTGGCTCTAAGTATAAAGTTAAATGTCTTTTCAATTATATTGTCGATACAGTAGAGTTCTATTGTTTGCAAATGCCTAATCTCTGCTTCCATGACTTTTTAAAAGAAAACAAAAAGAGATACAGCTCGTGGAGGTGAAATTAAAATTAACAGAGAAAGCAAAGAACAGTTCATTAAATATGACCAATTGGCTTGATACAGAGTGGATCTCTAGTGCGAATATTCAATCAGGAACATCCAAAGTTTAAAGATCACGAAGGAACAACTCTTCAAGAAATAGTTATAAATGTCAACTTTCAACTTATCCAAGAAGTTGAACAAAAATAATTGTATGCAAACATTTTATATACGAAGAAATCGTAGAGTTGTGAACACTGCCCAGTCTAGCACACAGAATCTGCTTATTAAAATGGCGCTGAAATTTACCCATGACCGACTACGGTTTTTAGAGTCGAGTGGTCTATCTTATACCTCTAGTATCTTTGCCCACAACCTTCTGTGTGACCACAGTGCTGCCTGTGCTCACAGCAGGTCTCCACACTGCCCACAGCGACGCCTGTGGCCGCGGCCGGTCACTACACTGCCCACAGCGTCGCCTGTGGCCGCAGCCGGTCACTGCAGCGCCGCCTGTGGCCGCGGTCGGTCACTACACTGCCCACAGCGCCGCCTGTAGCTGCGAACGGTCACTACAGCGCCGCATGTGGCCGCGGCCGGTCACAGCACTGCCCACACCGCCGCCTGTGGCCGCGAACGGTCACTACAGCGCCGCATGTGGCCGCGGCCGGTCACAGCACTGCCCACACCGCCGCCTGTGGCCGCGGCCGGTCACTGCTGCTGCTGCCATTGGTGCTGGTGCGGACCAACCGGCAGCCTGGGCGCGAAGCTGGAAGGCAGGTTGTTGTCGGCGAGTGACCGGTATATCGCCAGCGCCAGGCCCTGCCATCGTCAGCTGAGTGCCGGACCTCACGGTAAGCGGCCGTCGGTGGCGGAGGGCGTTGTCTGGCCCGGGTCAGGGCAGGGCCCGCCGGCCCCTGGTATTCACCCTGTTTAAAATCTCCATCTACTTCAACCATCGCTCTCCTTGCAGAAGGAAACAAAGTTCATACGTCACAGGCCACTCGGCCCATCATGCCAATTCCGCCATTCAATCATGGCTGATCTATCTCTCCCTCCTAACCCCATTGTCCTGTCTTCTCCCCATATCCCCTGACACCCGCACTAATCAAGAATCTGTCTATCTCTGACTTAAATATATCCACTGACTTATAGACAATAGGTGCAGGAGGCCATTCGGCCCTTCGAGCCTGTAAGCACCGCCATTCAATGTGATCATGGCTGATCATTCTCAATCAGTACCCCGTTCCTGCCTTCTCCCCATACCCCCTGACTCCGCTATCCTTAAGAGCTCTATCCAGCTCTCTCTTGAATGCATTCAGAGAATTGGCCTCCACTGCCTTCTGAGGCAGAGAATTCCACAGATTCACAACTCTCTGACTGAAAATGTTTTTCCTCATCTCAGTTCTAAATGGCCTACCCCTTATTCTTAAACTGTGGCCCCTTGTTCTGGACTCCCCCAACAATGGGAACATGTTTCCTGCCTCTAACGTGTCCAACCCCTTAATAATCTTATATGTTTCGATAAGATCCCCCCTCATCCTTCTAAATTCCAGTGTATACAAGCCTAGTCGCTCCAGTCTTTCAACATATGACAGTCCCGCCATTCAGGGAATTAACCTTGGCCTCCACAGCCTTTTGTGGCAATGAATTCCACAAATTCACCACTCTCTGACTAAAGAAATTCCTCCTCATCTCCTTCCTGAAGGAACGTCCTTTAATTCTGAGGCTGTGCCCTCTGGTCCTAGACTCTCCCACTAGTGGAAACATCCTCTCCACATCCACTCTATCTAAGCCTTTCACTATTCAGTAAATTTCAATAAGGTTCTCTCCCCAAAGTTGGAGTTAATCTGCCCCATGTGTTACAAAATGTCAGTAAAGACAGAAAGCTGGCACTGCTCAGTAGGTCAGGCAGCATCTGTGGAGAGAGAAACAACTGGCGGTTTGAGTCAGTGATATTGTATAACACTGGAAAAGTGAGAGAACTTACAGGTGCTCCCCAATCTGCTGAGTGCATCCAGTGCTTCTTCCTTCAGATTTCCAGTATCTGGTTCTGTGATGTTTGCCTCAGAAGTATGTCTCTTCATTTCTTTTTTTAGAATATGGATATTTGCTGGCGCAGTCAGCATTTAATGTCCATCCCTAATTGTCTTTGAAGCTGATCACAAACTGCTGCAGTCCTTTGGATGAATGAGCCCCCAGACTATTGTTGGGGACGGTGTTCCATGATTTGGACACAGTGACAGTGATATTTCCAAGTCAGAATGTTCTGAGGAAAAATTGATCATGGCGATCTTCCCAAGAATGGGTTGTCCTTGGCATTCATGATGGCAGAGGTTGCAAGTTTGGAAGGTGATATTATCGAGTCAGCAGTGAAACGTACATGTGCCCCACTAAGTACTCATCTAAAGGGCGACATGTGGTACAGCAGTAACGCTACTGCCTCACAATGCCAGAGACCCGGGTTCGATCCTGACTGTGGGTGCATGGCTGTATGGAGTTTGTACGTTCTCCCCGTGACCTGAGTGGATTTTCTCCGAGATCTTCGGTTTCCTCCCACATTCCAAAGGCGTACAGGTTTGTCGGTTAATTGGCTTGGTATAAATGTAAAATTGTCCTTAGTCTGTGTAGTGTTAATATGCGGGGATCGCTGGTCGGTGTGGACTCGGTGGGCCGAATGGCCTGTTTCCACTCTGTATCTCTAAACTAAAACTAAACTAAACTAAACTAAAATACATAAAATGCAATAGTAACTCAGCAAGTCAGGCAGCATCTCTGGAAAACCTTGATAGGTGATGTTTAGGGTCAGGACCCTTCTTCAAACGCTGCCTGACTCACTGAGTTACTCCATTACTTTGTGTCTTTTGTTTTTGTAAACCAGAATCTGCAATTCCTTGTTTTTACAAGTACCCATCTACGCTAATCTCAATTACTGGTACTTTGCAGCCACTGTGCCTTGGCAATTGAAATGTTTGCCTAGATAGTACTTAAAGATTGAGAGTACTATTCCCCATCAGACAGGTTCCCCAGATTCCAACCACCCTCTGGGTGAAAAGATTCTTCCTTGCATCTCCTCAAAACCTTTTCCCCTAAACCTATACCATCTAAATGTAGATACCTCTGTGAGGGGAAAGGTTTCCCAGCCTTCACTCCTCGCAGCTGAAATGTTTAATTCCACGCAAAATCCTGGTTAATTTCCTCAGCGGTCTCTCTAAAGTGCCACAGTCTGGTCATCAGAACTGACCCAAGTTCTCCAGCTGATGCCTAACCAACGTTTTATGAAGTTGTACATTACCTCCCTGCTGTAAATTCAATGCCTTGGTTAATGAATGCACCCATTGCCTTATCTCCCTGTGCTGTTTACTGTGTGGATCCTTGGACTGTCATCCTGATAGCCTTTCCATCCATTATGTATCCAATATCCTGTTTAGTTTAGAGATAGAGCGTGGAAACAGGCCCTTCGGCCCACCGAGTCCGCACGGACCTGCGATCCCCGCACATTAACGCTACCCGACACACACTAGGGATAATTTACACATACACCAAGCCAATTAGCCTACAAACCTGCACGTCTTTGGAGTGTGGGAGGAAACCGAAGATCTCAGAGAAAACTCACACAGTCACGGGAAGAACGTACAAACTCTGTACGGACAAAGCACCCGTAGTCAGGATCGAACCTGGGTCACCGGTGCTGCAAGCGCTGTAAGGCAGCAACTCTACCGCTGCGCCACTTGTTGCCTATAACTATCTTCCTCACTATCCCCAACACCACCCAATATTCGTGGGGTTGCCTTCACCTAAAGGACTATTAGAGTCGCCTGGGTGAATTTTGTAGATGACACGGACTGAAGGCAAGCTATGCTGGTGATGAAGAGATTGAATAGAATGCATGGTGAGTGATACTGGTTGTTGCTGCTCCTTAAACTGTTGGTTTTAGAGTCATAGAGTGATACAGTGTGGAAACAGGCCCTTTGGCCTAACTTGCCCACACTGGCCAACGTGTCCCACTACGCTAGTCCCACTCTGCCTGCACTTGGTCCATATCCCTCCAAACTGTCCTATCCATGTACCTGTCTAACTGTTTCTTAAATGTTGTGATGGTCCCTGCCTCAACTACCTCCTCTGGAAGCTTGTTCCACACACTCACCACCCTCTATGTGAAAAAGTTATCCCTCAGATTCCCATTAAATCGTTTCCCCTTCACCTTAAACCTATGTCCTCTAGTCCTTGATTCACCTACTCTGGGCAAGAGACTCTACTTCTACCCGATCTATTCCTCTCGTGATTTTATACACCCCTATAAGATCAAGTTTTATTAAGATAGGTTTCAGTAGAAGCCCTGTCAATGTTTGGTGTTCTGGAACTTGCCTTCTGAGGCAGAGAATTCCACAGATTCACAACTCTCTGACTGAAAAGGTTTTTCCTCATCTCAGTTCTAAATGGCCTACCCCTTATTCTTAAACTGTGGCCCCTTGTTCTGGACTCCCCCAACATTGGGAACATGTTTCGTGCCCCTAACGTGTCCAACCCCTTAATAATCTTATACGTTTCGATAAGATCTCCTCATCCTTCTGTTGCCTAACTAGGGCTCTATTCAGTGCCAGCATGACCTTAGTTTTAAGCACCAACCCTTTGCATTAAATAATATTATTTACCATCTTAATTCCTTGCTGTACTTGCATGCTAACGTCTGAATCTGAAGAAGGGTCTCGACCCGAAACGTCACCCATTCCTTCTCTCCCGAGATGCTGCCTGACCCGCTGAGTTACTCCAGCATTTTGTCTACCTTTGATTTAAACCTGCATGCTGACCTCTATGAGAACACCCAGACCCTTCTGCACAGCAGCATTCTTAAGTCTCTGCATTTAAGCATTCTGCTTTTCTATTATTTTACGAACACTTTGCAGTGAACTGCGTTGTTCTCGACGTGCCAAATTTTCACCCACTCAACATGCCTCTCAAAACATGCTTTCCCATCTTTAAAAAAGAAATCGCAATAAACTTCATTCATAGTAAAGAATATATACAAAACAAGAACTGTGCAAAATTTCTTTTGACACTCTCGGAGGCTGAGGATTTGCGTTGTATCACAAATATTTTACCTGACACCCTTGCCACTCTTGTGCCCCCCTGGGTGATATCGCTTCCCTTATTTGAGGGGTAGCAGATGGCTGTTGTTTGTGGAAAGGTTCTTCCGGAACAACACCTTTGACCACATCCATCGGGCAGTGGTCAGCACGGAACGTCCTGCAGGCACTGCAGGGGAATGACTCCATGGATCCTGTGGCGTGGTTCCCAGAGCAGACTGCCCAGCCTCATCGCCAGAACTTCCCAACGAGCACCAAGATCTGGCTTGGCTGGCGGTGAGGGGAGCCCTCCCAGTCAGATCCTTCCTACACCACCAGAACCTCACTACCAGCGCACGCTGCCCTCGGGACGGTGAGGTGACGGTTGCCCGACTGGTCGCGGAGTGTGGATTTGCAAAGAGAGTCTGGAGATGTTTGCAAGGGTCCCAGTCACGGTTTATCCCGACCAGCTCCGTAACAGAGGACTCTCTGATTTACGGACTGTTCCCAGGGACGCATTCAGAGACGGGCATCGAGTACTGCTGGAAGGTCATCAACTCTGTAGTCTGCACAAACTATGTTGACTACGTGCAGCGTAGGTTTACTAGGTTAATTCCCGGAATGGCGGGACTGTCATATGTTGAAAGACTGGAGCGACTAGGCTTGTATACACTGGAATTTAGAAGGATGGGAGGGGATCTTATCGAAACGTATAAGATTATTAAGGGGTTGGACACGTTAGAGGCAGGAAACATGTTCCCGATGTTGGGGGAGTCCAGAACAAGGGGCCACAGTTTAAGAATAAGGGGTAGGACATTTAGAACGGAGATGAGGAAAAACGTTTTCAGTCAGAGAGCTGTGAATCTGTGGAATTCTCTGCCTCAGAAGGCAGTGGAGGCCAATTCTCTGAATGCATTCAAGAGAGAGCTAGATAGAGCTCTTAAGGATAGCGGAGTCAGGGGGTATGGGGAGAAGGCAGGAACAGGGTACTGATTGAGAATGATCAGCCATGATCACATTGAATGGCAGTGCTGGCTCGAAGGGCCGAATGGCCTCCTCCTGCGCCTATTGTCTATTGACTGCCCAGCAGAGCGAGCTGTCTGTCAGGGAATGTTGCCGACTGGCCCGC
Organism: Rhinoraja longicauda; assembly: GCF_053455715.1. Classification (NCBI taxonomy): domain Eukaryota; kingdom Metazoa; phylum Chordata; class Chondrichthyes; order Rajiformes; family Arhynchobatidae; genus Rhinoraja; species Rhinoraja longicauda. Next base: position 3,262,971 of record NC_135962.1, on the reverse strand, counting down.
TCCAGACTGCAGCGGTACATGCTGAGGACTTGCTTGGTGCAGCCAACGCCAAGGCTTTGTGGGGAAGGAGGGGTCTGCGTATTCTCATAGATGTTAGCATGTAAGTACAGCAAGGAATTAAGATGGTAAATAATGTTATTTATTGCAAATAAAACTAAGGAAATCATAGAGTGTTACAGTGTGGAAACAGGCCCTGCGGCCCAACTTGCCCACACCGGCCAACATGTCCCAGCTACACTAGTCCCACCTGCCAGCATTTGGTCCATATCCCTCCAAACCTGTCCAATCCATGTAACTGTCTAACTGTTTCTTAAATGTTGGGATAGTCCCTGCCGCAACTACCTCCTCTGGCAGCTTGTTCTACACACTCACCACCCTCTGTGTGAAAAAGTTACCCCTCAGATTCTTATTAAATCTTTTCCCCTTCACCTTGAATCAACCTCCCCGATCTATTCCTCGCGTGATCTTAAACACCTCTATGAGATCACCCCTCATCCTCCTCCGCTCCAAGAAATAGAGTCCCAGCTTACTCAACCTCTGCCAATAGCTCGCACCCTCTAGTCCTGGCAACATTCTTGTAAATCTTCTCTGTACCCTTTCCAGCTTAACAACATCTTTCCGAAAACACGGTGCCCAGAACTGAACCCAATTCTCTAAATGTGGCCTCACCAACATCTTGCACAACTGCAACATGACCTCCCAACTTCTATACTCAATACTCTGGCTGATGAAAGCCAATGTGCCAAAAGCCTTTTTGACCTTCAGATCTACCTGCGACTCCACCGTCAGGGAGCTATGCACCTGCACTCTTAGATCCCTCTGCTCTACAACACTACCCAGAGCCCTACCATTCACTATGTAGGTCCTGCCCATGTTAGACTTCCCAAAATGCAACACCTCACATTTTTCTGCATTAAATTCCATCAACCATTCCTCAGCCTATTTGACCAATCGATCAAGATCCTGCTGCAATTTTCACAACCATCTTCACTATCTGCAAAACCACCCACTTTTGTATCATCTGCAACTTGCTAAACTTGCCGTGAATGTTCTCATCCAAATTATTGATATAGATGACAAGCAGTAACGGGCCCAGCACCGAACCCTGAGGCTCACCACTGAATAGAGGCTTGTGAGGCAACAGTTGGAGTACTGTGTACAGTACAACGCTAGCCTCCTTATTTAAAGGCAAATATATTTACTTTGGAGAAGATTTGCCCAGATGATTCTGGGGATGAACAGATTGTTGTGTACAGAAAGACTGGGCCATGTTTATTGAATTTAGAAAAATGAAAAGTGGTCTAATTGAAACCTTAAAAGTTCTGAGGGGACAAAGTAGACGTTGTGAGGATGTTTCCGTTTGTGGAATAATCGGGAACAAGGGGGTATTGTTTTATTGGGGGCACTGTTTTAAATTTTGTGCATTTAAAATAAGAGATTGAGGAATTTTTTACAATTCTTTACAATTTTCTATCCAGAGAGTTGTGGATTACTGAATGTATTCAAGGTGCTGATAGATCATTCAGCTTGCTCCCATTTCTTGTGCACTTCTGTTTTCCATTTTCCAAGTCATTAATCTCTTGGATATCCACCATTTTGCATATCCACCATTTTACACTCTTCCTCCTTAATTGCAGTGTCTGCATCATAAATATTACAACCTTGCCCATGTTGCCATCTCTGTTGCCTTTTTTCAGTCTAATATATTAACTTTCTTTTGTAATGCTTGTTTCCTTTTAAATTCTGTAGTTTTCATTTAGTTTAGTTTCTTTCGAGATACAGCGCGGAAACAGGCCCTTTGGCCCACCGAGTCCGCACCGAACAACGATCCCCTCACACCAACACTATCCTACCCATACTAGGCACAGTTTAACATTTATACCAGGCCAATTAATCCACAACCCTGTAAGTCTTGGAGCGTGGAAGGAAACCGAAGATCTCGGAGAAAACCCGCGCAGGTCATAGGGAGAACGTACAAACTCCGTACAGACAAGCATCCGTGGTCAGGATCTGGTGCTGTAAGGCAGTAGCTCTACCGCTATTTTACCTCACATTTTTGCTTTCCTAGTCCCTTTTTGTATCTGCCTCCACCACCACTCCTGGCAGCACATTCCAGGCACCCTCTGATAATTTGGCAGCGCGGTGGCTCAGCGGTTGAGTTGCTGCCTCACAGCGCTTACAGTACCAGAGACCCGGGTTCGATCCCGACAACAGGTGCTGTTTGTATGTTCTCCCTGTGGCTGCGTGGGTTTTCTCCGAGATCTTCGGTTTCCTGTCACACTCCAAAGACGTACAGGTTTGTAGGTTAATTGGCTTGGTATGATTGTAAATTGGCCCTGGTGTGTGTAGGGCAGTGTTAGTATGCGGGGATCGCTGGTCGGTGCGGACTCAGTGGGCTGAAGGGTCTGTTACCGTGCTGTATCTCTAAACTAAATTGGATATACAAAATTATGAGAGGCATAGATAGGGTACACAGTCAGAATCTTGGCCTTTAATGTTAATTGTTTTTCTCTCTCCACACATGCTACTCGATATTGAGGGATTGCAGCATAAGTTCACTAGGTTAATTCCCGGAATGGCGGGACTGTCATATGTTGAAAGACTGGAGCGACTGGGCTTGTATACACTGGAATTTAGAAGGATGAGAGGAGATCTTATTGAAACATATAAGATTATTAAGGGATTGGACACGCAGGAAATATGTTCCCGATGTTGGGGGAGTCCAGAACCAGGGGCCACAGTTTAAGAATAAGGGGTAGGCCATTTAGAACGGCGATGAGGAAAAACCTTTTCACTCAGAGAGTTGTAAATCCATGGAATTCTCTGCCTCAGAATGCAGTGGAGGCCAATTCTCTGGATGCTTTCAAGAGAGAGCTAGATAGAGCTCTTAATGATAGCAGAGTCAGGGGGTATGGGGAGAAGGCAGGAACGGGGTACTGATTGTGAATGATCAGCCATGATCACATTGAATGGCGGTGCTGGCTCAAGGGGCTGAATGGCCTACTGCACCTATTGTCTACTGTATATAGATATGCTTCCAGTGTTTACACTTTTATTTTGCATTTCTAACAACCAGTCATGCTCATCAGTCATAGAAGAGGAGCACATGTTTCCAAGTCTCCAGGAATTTGTTGGATACAATGATCAGAGCCCACTCTCCCAAATTTCCAGTAGTATCCAAACATAAACACCCTCTAATTAGAAGATCTATATACTAAAACTCTCGTTTGTTTGTTTGTTTGTTCCTGAACTACAGCCAAAATGGTACACGATAGCGCGACAATTTTAGGCCCACCTTACTCATCGTCGTCTCTTTGCTGCGAAAGGAAGAAGTTTAATTGAAATCGGTTTATATTTTTTAAGTTATTCACATTTTAAAGTTTAAACCTATCTCATGGGGAGGAGGGTGGATCAGGAGGTTTGAGGGGGATGGATTGGGTGGTGGGGAGGGGAAGGGGGGAAAGAGAGGGGGAGGGAGGGTGCTGCACCAATGCAGGAGAGGTTTGGGCCCAACTGGTCCACTTGGTCTAGTAGACACTAAAAGTTGGAGTAACTCAGCGGATCAAGCATTATCTCTGGAGAAAAGAATAGATGACATTTTAGGTAGAGGCCCTTCTGCAGACTGAGAGTCAGGGGAAAGGGAAATGAGAGATATAGACGGTGATGTAGAAAGATATGACAAAGAGAAAGGGTGCCAGACACGCGGGCACCTTTTCTCTTTCTCATTGTCCTTGATTATGCAATGAGGCAGGCGCTCAAGGAACACGAGGACCTCGGCTTCACAATCACCCCAGGGCATTCAAGAAGAATCGGGTCAGTCAACTTGTTAGGCCTCGACTTCGCCGATGACATCGTCCTGCTGTCAGACCAAATTGGGAGGCACAAGAGCTGCTCGGCAGGGTCGAGGCGGAGTGCCAGAAAGTGGGCCTCCACCTCAATGCCAAGAAGACGGAGTACATGGCGTTCAGCGGTGGTGACCATGAGCCTCTTAAGACCAGTGGCAGTGCATCTCTTAAGAAAGTGGAGGACTTCAAGTACCTGGGAGCAAGAATGCAGAACTCGGAGAATTACATCAAGGTCTGGAAAGCATGGAAAGCCCTCAATAACATGGGGGAAAATCTGGACATCTCGGATGTCTAAGGGTCTCAAACTGAGATTCTTCCATGCAACTGTAGAGACAATATTATTGTACGGGTGTGAGGCATGGACTCTCACTCGAGCACTGTCCACGTCTCGCGATGGTATCTACTCCCGAATGCTCAGAAAAGTTCAAAATGTCGGTTGGAGGGACCACACCACCAATGCCCAGCTCTACGGGGAGATTCCACCTCTGACTGAGAAGATCAAGTGGAGAAGGATGAGGCTCGCTGGTCATTGCCACCGCCATCCAGAAATACCAGCAAACAAGGTTGTGCTGTGGGAACCCACCCATGGGAGACGGAACCACCAAACAAGACCATGCTGAAGACGTTGTTGGAAGACACATATGTAGAGACAACAGAAGAGCTTGCCAGCTGTATGGAGGACAGAGATGTGTGGTTTGTCCGACACCGTGCCCGTCGGAAACCAGCACCACTGCCTCGCTAATGTTTTCAACGATTTTAATTAATTTTTAATACACAGATATAGAACAAATGAATGAAAGATATGGCAGCGAAAGAGGATGTTGCAGAACTCTCGTCGGAGAGAGGAGGAGAATTTCTTCAGAGTAGGCATACACCTGAGGAGATTCAGCAGTGAAGCAGACAAAATGTGTAGGAAGGAACTGCAGACGCTGGTTTAAACCGAAGATAGATACAAAAAGCTGGAGTAACTCTTTAGTTAAGTCGACACTGAAGACAAAGGGCAAGTTTATTGCAGGGCAATTCGTGACGTTTTGTTAAGCTACACTGCATGTCATTTGCACAGCTGCAGTGTTTTTCTGTTCTGGCTCATATTCAGTGTGTATGGCAAATGGACAGTCCTCGCACCTTTTCTTAGTATGTGTTTGCAATATCCATGTGCACAAAAATGTGGATTTTGAAATAAAACTAATTCGCTGAGTGCAAAGATTCATGAACCAAGAGTAAAAAGCCTGTTGTAAAATGTTCCCATATTTGTCTCCATATATATTGAAAAGATTGAAGTTTAAAGCAAATTTCCGCTTGAGTATTTATCTACGGGCAAATACACAGAAGCTAGTAAATTTACAAAACTGTAAATGCCTTAACAAAACAGTCATCTGGCTGTTTGCGGATTGAATCTGACTCGCGCCAGAAGTTTTGCATTTCTAATCATTGCCTGGTGTATATTTAAATATACAATTTTAAACTTTTTTTTTTGGAAATGCACATTATATAGCTCAAATTTCTGTACTATAGTATTTCCCTTGTTAAGTGTGCAATGTGTAGATGTTCTATTCAGGTGATAAAGGCACCTTTCAGGTAAAGCTTTCCTATTGAATGTTTGTAGCGCTTTAAAACATGTGGTCCATTTGCAGGAAATGTTGGTTTTTGCATCGAAACGTCCCTCGATATAACAGAATTGTAATTTTTCGTCGAAAGTTCCTCGGATATAACGCAATTATATTGCCATTTTGCATCGAAACGTCCCTCGAAGTAACAGGATTACATTGGCATTTCGTATCGAAACTTCCTCGGATGTAATGATGAAATTGTCACACTGTGTACACACTTCGGTATTCTACTGTCAAATAATTGTGAGAACTGGCGCAATGATGTGGCAGCCATAGACAATAGGTGCAGGAGGAGGCCATTCAGCCCTTCGAGCCAGCACCGCCATTCTAGGTGATCATGGCTGATCATTCTCAATCAGTACCCCGTTCCTGCCTTCTCCCCATACCCCCTGACTCCGCTATCCTTAAGAGCTCTATTGAGCTCTCTCTTGAATGCATTCAGAGAATTGGCCCCCACTGCCTTCTGAGGCAGAGAATTCCACAGATTCACAACAGGGTCACGGGTGAATCGCAGCAGCAGAATGATTTCTCGCTGGTGTTGTGCATGTGGGTGCCGGGGTTTGTTTTGCGCTCCTCACCAACGCTGATTTGCATTGGTTTTGTGCGGAACACGGCGGACGTGACTGTCTGCCGTTCAGGATGTTCCCTGGTACAGAGCTGTGGGCTGGGACACACTACGTGCCTGGGCGCCTGCTGCTCATGGCGGCGCAGCTGGTAAACATTGCCCAGCCTCGCACTACAACATGCGGCCGCCTGCAGGACTAAACCCTCGCCTGCAGGACTAAACCCTCGCCTGCAGGACTAAACCCTCGCCTGCAGGACTAAACCCTCGCCTGCAGGACTAAACCCTCGCCTGCAGGACTAAACCCTCGCCTGCAGGACTAAACCCTCGCCTGCAGGACTAAACCCTCGCCTGCAGGACTAAACCCTCGCCTGCAGGACTAAACCCTCGCCTGCAGGACTAAACCCTCGCTAACAAGCCAGCTCGGTTTAATAACCAAACTGGGGAACCTGTATTTTTTTTTAAACCCGAATTGTTGATTTATATGCGCGGGAATGGATTAAAACTTTAGTCTGCAGCGCCGGCAAAACGGCAACGTTGCCGCGTTAGAGCGAGGCGAGTGGTCTATACTGGGGACTGGGGACATGAAGCCTTGATACATGGATGTGTGTGTGTGGGTGACCTTTCCCCCAGTTGGCGCGGCCCACAGTTTTACACTGAACCCTTGTACATCATTTTTTAATTCGCACGGTTTAAGTGGAATGACGTGACTTCAGCGAGTACCTCCCCGGTTTATTTCTCCCTCCCCACCCACGCTACATTTAACACCACCCCCAATCTCTGCGGGGCCTTTCAGCCCCACTCCCTCCCTCCCTCCCTGGTGCGATAACCAATGGGCCAGAGCGTTAGTGGGTTGAGTGAAGGGGCGTTCTCTCTTTTGTGTGTCATGATCAGTTTAAACGCGGAATCGGCAAATTGCGTTCGGAAACACACCGTGCACCCACACCGCTCACTTGTTTACCCGCTCGGCGTCCAAGGAATGCTGCCTTTCCCGACAGTCCAGAATTATGTCTACAGTGGGCGATTATTTCATCCTAGACACCATGAAGCTGCAGTGCGAGGTGGAAGTGATCAGTCGGATGCTGCCGACCTTCGGTATGAGGAACAGGGGCAAAGGCAACCGAGCCGTTCTGTCGATCGGGAAACACCACGACCGGGGCATCAAAAACAACGCGGCAACCATTCATCTCTTGATTTGCACCTTGAAAGACAAATCGGGTTGCAAGTACAAGGTGCGTGCCACTCCCCCCCCCCCCCCACCACCCAACTTACCAAATTAACTTTATGAAGCTTGCAATGTATTTTAATTAAACATCTCTTCGCAGCTGAAAGAAAATATAGAACAGTTTTTCACTAAATTCGTGGACGAAGGAAAAGCTACCATCCGACTCAAAGAGCCAGCAGTGGACGTCTGTCTAAATAAGGTAGGAGCTGGGATTTTCTCAATATGTAAACGTTATACAATCAGACCTGTAGTGGCTCTCCCTTCTCTGTAGTGTTATGTGACTGATCATTGAAATGGATCATTGGCGACCAGTTGGAAACAATGCTAAATGGCCCAAGTTCAAGAAGCAAATTGTGCACGTGTTCAGAAGTTTGCTGCTGTGATTTAAAGTGGTGAATGTGGTATCAGTTTTCCCAGCTCCAATCAGCAAGATTGCAGAGGTGTCCAGACTCCAGGAGAAGTTTGGGATGTGGAGCTCACAATGAATCCTTGCCACCCAGTCCAAGCACAGCATTTCTCACCGTTCTGCAGAATGCATCTGACCAGTCTGCAAAACTCACCTTGCTCTCCGCAACCTGTCATTTTAGTTCCCATCCCATTCTCACTCTGGTCTCTTACGGCAGGGCCCCAGGAAAGTCCAATGGAGGCTCGGTATGTGTAGGAAGGAACTGCAGAAGCTGGTTTAGACCGAAGTTAGACACAAAAAGCTGGAGTAACTCAGTGGATCAGACAGCGTCTCTAGAGAAAAGGAATAGGTGATGTTTCGGGTCGAGGTCCTTCTTCAGACCCTGACTTCTTCAGACTGAGGTCTGAAGAAGGGTTTCGACCCAAAATGACACCCATCCCTTCTCCAAAGATGCTGTTTGAAGGGTCCTGAAGATGGGTGTCGACCCGAAATGTCACCTATTCCTTTTCTCTAGAGATGCTGTCTGACCCGCTGAGTTACTCCAGCTTTTTGTGTCTATCTCATTCTTTGACTTGGTACCTTATAGCCTTTAGTGTCTGCAATTAAATTCAACAATTTTAGATAACCACTGTTTTCAATTTTTTGTTAGATCAATCGGTTAATTGGAGTTTTCTTTTCACTGATATTCCTTGACCTGTTGAATATTTATGCCATTCTTTTTATTTGTTGCGTTCAGCAACTGCTGAGGCTCTGTTTCAGTTTTTTTTATTCCCTCTTCTGAACACCTTCGTCCTTCTATTTACACCTCTTGCAGTTAAATTGGCTGCAGTTAACCAGTCTTTGGTGGCCTCTTTCCACCACCACATGCCAGTCAATCTCGCTGAGTCTCCACGCTATAATGGATGATCCCTTTTGTTCTTTGTAACTTAAAACATGTTTGGTGTCTAGCTTTTCCTGTTTAACAGATCATTAACTGAGTTTTTCTCTCATTGGGGGCTGCCTAATCTGCTGAATAAATCCAGAATTTTCTACTTTATTTCAGAAACCTGGGATCCTTAGGCACTACATGCTTCTACCACTGTATTAATTTTGTGCAGAGTACACATCGATATGCATATCAACCTTTAAACCACCAAAGCCATATCACATATCGGCAAAAAAACTTTCACTTCTCCGTTTTAACACTGCGTCTCCCTCACTGCAATATTCATGACAATCTCATTCATAGTTTGACTAGTTTCTTCAAAATTCTTTCTTGCAACCTCTCTACAATTAAACGCATTTCAAATCAGTTAAACTTTTTTCAGCTTGTGCAGCAAAACCTTTCCCACAAAATTGTTTACTGTAGTCCTAGTCGAATGTCTGACAATAGACAATAGGTGCAGAAGGAGGCCATTCAGCCCTTCGAGCCAGCACCGCCATTCAATGTGATCATGGCTGATCATTCTCAATCAGTACCCCGTTCCTGCCTTCTCCTCATACCCCCTGACTCCGCTATCCTTAAGAGCTCTATCTAGCTCGCTCTTGAATGCATTCAGAGAATTGGCCTCCACTGCATTCTGAGGCAGAGAATTCCATGGATTCACAACTCTGGCTGAAAAAGTTTTTCGTCATCTCCGTTCTAAATGGCCTACCCCTTATTCTTAAACTGTGGCCCCTTGTTCTGGACTCCCCCAACATTGGGAACATGTTTCCTGCCTCTAACGTATCCAGCCCTTTAATAATCTTATACGTTTCGATAAGATCTCCTCTCATCTGCATTCCAAAGGTATCAGCCATAAGCTTTATATCATTGATTTATTTTTTCAAAACTGCTCCAAACCTCTTTGCTGCTTTTCCCCAAAACAAGCACTGTTTTCTTCCTTCGGGACTGTTCCCCACTGCCTGTGATGCGTAAAACAATGGTGGAGACTTCAGACCTGTATTTTGCGATCCTCTTCCTATGTCTGTGCCTATACACCATTCCAAAACATGACTCCCACTTTCACCCTGATGCCTTCTGCTGCTTTAGAAATGTCAGGTTACACAGACGATGCTGTATGAATGCCATGGTTTTGAACAAGCATTCTGTCTTGGATCGGTACACAATGGTCTGAAGACCCATTCCCGAGATATGTAATTCAGGCCAACACTTCAGTGCAACGAGGGAGTTTTGCATGATCAGACAATCCACAGATGGCTGGACACTTTGATCTTGTGCTATTTGGAGAAAGACAGGGAAATTGCTATAATCAACATTAATCTTTAAAACTTTTTTTTTCATTGACATTTGTGGGACCTTGAGTTCTACCTGATTATGGGATTCCCGAATTTGGAACCACATCTATATTTCAAGGGTACTTTGCCATATTAAAGATTTGGAGGTATTGTCAACTGTTTTAGGTGTGATTGATATTCTTGAAGTGCAAGGTTATTTGACTGAAACAGCAGATCCTGAGGTCTTTTGACGAGGTGTTTGTGTTGAACATGTTGCTACTTGAGGAAGGACCTGAGGCTGCCCATTTAAGACCAATGCAATGACTTATTTTTTAACTTAGAGGGTTATGAGTCTTTGGAAATCTCTACACTAAAAATATTCAAAGTCTCGACTTCCACTGCCTTTTGAGAACGACTTAAAACAGCTTCCCGATTAACAAAAAGGAGGACGGTACTGTGGTGCAACAGTAGAGTTGCTACCTTACTTTGCAAGGGATCCAGGTTTGATCCTGACTGTGGCTACTGTCTGTACGGAGTTTGTACATTCTCCCTGTGATGGTGTGGGGTTTTTTCCGGGTGCTCCGGTTTCCTCTCACACTCCAAAGATGTACAGTTTGTAGGTCAATTGGCTTTGGTAAAAAATATATAGAAATTGCCCCTAGTGTGTTGGATAGTGCTAATGTATGGGGTGATCGCTGGTCGGCACAGACTCGGTGGGCCGAAGGGCCTGTTTCCACGCTGTATCTGAAGTCTAAAGTCACAGTGAGCCAGCAGGAACGTGAAGTTGAAATGTCTCCGTTGGATCTTTAGAGTAGTCTCATGGAGACAAAGACATTCTCCTGCTCCTAATTGGAACGTTAATCCTTCTTTAACATTTAAGCAAATGTCATTTGTAACATTTCATTTTTGGGTAATGTTGTTCAGCAGTGTGTATTGAAGAACGAATGCTGAAAATTGCTTGTTACGGGTTTTGGTTTTGAACAAGGACATTCAAGAGAGAGCTAGATAGAGCTCTTATGGATAGCGGAGTCGGAGGGTATGGGGAGAAGGCAGGAACGGGGTACTGATTGTGGATGATCAGCCATGATCACATTGAATGGCGGTGCTGGCTCGAAGGGCCGAATGGCCTCCTCCTGCTCCTATTGTCTATTGTCAGACATTCGACTAGGACTACAGTAAACAACTTTGTGGGAAAGGTTTTGCTGCACAAGCTGAAAAAACAAGGGAAAGCTGTTTGATTTCATTATCGCTCTGACTTCATTTAGCCGAGCAAGATCTCAATAATGTACGAAATGTAATACATGAGTTCAGTCTGTCACGTCTGGAGTGTGTTTGTGTAGTCTGGTAGTTACTCAACGGGTATTGTTTCTTTGATTATTTATGCAGTTCCCAAATGAAAGAGTATTCGGCAAGCATTTTGATACATGAGAATGTTGTGTTCCAGGATGTAGTCACTTGACTTCCATGTGCTCAGCACTTTTCATGCTGAGATATTTCAGTGAAAGCAGACAGGTGAAGACAGCATTTGGAAATGGTTCCAAATTTTTTAAATGTGGCACAAGCAGACGAAGGAGAAAAGTTTTGCCTCCTTCAGAATTTGCTAAAAGAAAAGGCAGACTGAATCTGAAAGGCCAAAATGATTTAAAGAGTGGAATGGTGCTGGCCATCCTTTACACATGGACACATGGCAAATCAGTCAGTCGAAAAGGAAAAGTCAGATGGAAAAAATAGTATTTATTCACAAAATGCTGGAGTAACTCAGTAGGTCAGGCAGCATCTCAGGAGAGAAGGAATGGGTGACAATAGACAATAGGTGCAGGAGGAGGCCATTCGAGCCAGCACCACCATTCAATGTGATCATGGCTGATCATTCTCAATCAGTACCCCGTTCCTGCCTTCTCCCCATACCCCCTGACTCCGCTATCCTTAAGAGCTCTATCTAGCTCTCTCTTGAATGCATTCAGAGAATTGCGGCAGAGAATTCCACAGATTCACAACTCTCTGACTGAAAAGGTTTTTCCTCATCTCAGTTCTAAATGGCCTACCCCTTATTCTTAAACTGTGGCCCCTTGTTCTGGACTTCCCCAACATTGGGAACATGTTTCCTGCCTCTAACGTGTCCAACCCCTTAATAATCTTATACGTTTCAATAAGATCTCCTTTCATCCTTCTAAATTCCAGTGTATACAAGACGTTCCGGGTCGAGGCCCTTCTTCAGACGGTGCTGGAGTAAGTCAGCGGGTCAGGCAGCATCTCTGGCAAATGTGGATAGATGACGTTTTAGGTTGGGACCCTCCCTCAGACTGAACGCAGGGGGAAAGCTGGAAGAGGCAGGACAAAGCCTGGCGAGTGATAGGTAAACATAGACGGGGGAAGGGCATGTTTGATAGTCAAATGGTTGGACAAAGGCTAGAAATGTAAAGGAGGGTGTGAGACAAAAGCATTGAAGAGTTGCAAATTGTGGAGCTGGACAAAGAAATCTGGGTGGAATGGAAGAGGGAAGGGAGAAATAAATGTGGATCCAGGTGGAGCACGGGAGGGGGGGTTAAATGGGGGAAGGAGAGGGGGGAATGGTCTCTTTTTACTGTTCCTCTTGCCTAACGTAGGTTGTGCGAATAAAATAAATATGTACTAAGTGCCATTTTAAAAATGCAAAGGCATCGACTACCCTGCACTGTAATACCAATGCTGAGTCTGAAGAAGGATTCGACCCGAAACGTCACTCATTGCTTCTCTCAGAGATGCTGCCTGTCCCGCTGTGTTACTCCAGCATTCCGTGTCTATCTACAGTGTAAACCAGTATCTGCAGCTCTTACACTGCATAACCAATGCGTGCTTGACCCTTTACTATGCTCTCTCAGCCGCCTCTTTGCTATGAAATATCCTTGGTCGTGCCGCAATCTTCTTCTTTGTCCATTTTCTGCACTTGCTGCCCTGAGGAGCAGACTAGCATATCCCCACTTCGGGATTATCATTCTCCGCGGTCTCTCTCACCCTCCTTAAATCTTTGTTGTCCTAATTTTGTCATTGATTTCATTATCAATGCCTGTCATTGTCATTAAATCTGCTGACAAGAATAACCCTCTTATTTGAAGGACTTAATTTTGTCTTACACCGACCCCAAATTAGTCACTTTTTACCTTGCCTGAACCAAGAAACCACCACCAACATCTCTTGTGTAGGAAAGAACTGCAGATGAAGGTCATATAAACCGAAGATAGACACAAAATGCTGGAGTAACTCAGCGGGACAGGCGGCTTCTCAGGACAGAAGGAATGGGTGACGTTTCAGGTCGAGACCCGAAACATCACTCATTCCTTCTCTCCAGAGATGCTGCCTGATCCGCTGAGTTACACCAATATCTCTTGATCTTCTCAGACCAAAGCTATTTCTAAGCCAATGTTCAAACAAAATAAAAGAATCGCACAAGTGTTGGAATAACTCAGCGGGTCAGGCGGCATCTCTAGAGAACATGGACGGATGGCTTTTAAGGTCGGAATCTTCTCCCAGCCTGAAATATCACTGATCCATGTTCTCCAGAGATGCTGCCTGCCCCACTGTGTTACTCCAGTACCTTGTTTTTTATTCAGTAAGCAAGTATCTGCAGTTCCCTGTATGTAGAAAAAGAACATTAAGCAATATAAGTGTGGAGAGGACCATGATGTGGAGAGGGCCTCGGGTCCGGGGAGACTGAAACAGAGGTGACGGCTACAACGGGCCTTTGTTACCAGCTGCAGCTGGGACTGTAAAATGGCACCTCTTGCATATGAACTCAGTGGGCTGTTCTGCACTGACTGGGGCGTTTGTACTTCTGTAAAGGGATAGTCTTGCTGAGCTGTATGCAAAAAATGCATTTCACTAGAACCTGGTACATGTGACAATAAAGAAACCATTGATAAGGCAAGGTGACTATGGAGTAGAGTCACAGATCACTCATGGTGTGACTGGATGAACAGGCTTCGGGGATGACGTTTGTCAATAATAGCTTAGTACAATCAGCATGGGTTTGTGGAAGGGAATTTGTGCTGGCCATGTCTGTTAGTTTCTTGAGGCTGTAACTTGTGGAATAGATATTTGGACCCAGTTGGTGTGATGTAAATAGAATCTTAGAACTCAAATGAGCTACATTATTGGGCCATTTTTCTAATCTGATACCCCCACTGTTCACTGCCATCTGTAGCAATAATGTGGATAGGAAATCAAGTGGTACGGTGGCGCAGCGGTAGAGTTGCTGCCTTACAGCGCTTGCAGCGCCGGAGACCCGGGTTCGACCCAACTACGGGTGCTGTCTTTACGGAGTTTGTACGTTCTCCCCGTGACCACGTGGGTTTTCCCCAAGATCTTCGGTTTCCTCCCACACTCCAAAGACGTGCAAGTTTGTAGGTTAATTGGCATGGTAAATGTAAAATTGTCCCTAGTGCGTGCAGGATAGTCTTAATGTGTGGGGATCGCTGATCGGTGCGGATTCGGTGGGCTGAAGGGCCTGTTTCCGCGCTGTATCTCCAAACTAAACTAAAGTATAATATATCCAATAGATCAGTCTGAAGAAGGGTCTTGACCCGAAATGTCACCTATTCCATCTCTCCAGAGATGCTGCCTGACCCGCTGAGTTACTCCAGCATTTTGTGTCCAGCTATAATATATCCACGTTAGCTGTTGATATAAAAACTAGGTGATGTTTGGATGTAGAGAGGCTTCATGCAAAAATAATGAATAAAAAATGCATGGCAGATGGTAAATGTACTCTGGTAGACTGGTAGATAAAATAGAATGGCAGAGTTATCATATATCTACAGCCGGAAACAGGCCTTTTTTTTTCCGGCCCTCCAAGTCCGTGCCGCCCAGCGATCCCCGTACATTAACACTATCCTACACCCACTAGGGACAATTTTTACATTTACCCAGCCAATTAACCTACATACCTGTACGTCTTTGGAGTGTGGGAGGAAACCGAAGATCTCGGAGAAAACCCACGCAGGTCACGGGGAGAACGTACAAACTCCTTACAGTGCAGCACCCGTAGTCAGGATCGAACCTGTGTCTCCGGCGCTGCATTCGCTGTAAAGCAGCAACTCTACCGCTGACAGCGCTGTGCAAGATATAGGTTTACAAAAAAAAGACAGTGCGGAAGTAACTCAACAGGTTGGGCAACATTTCGTTGGAGAACATGGATAAATAATAATAATAATAATATTCATTTATTGTCGTTGCAACAAGTGCAACGAAATTAAAAAATAGCAATCCTGACGGCGCGTATATGCAATAAATGCAAAACAAATAAATACCAATATATTAAATACAAATGTTTTAACAGTGTGACCTATTGTAGAAAGTAGTGTTCAGTTCTCGTATGGCCCTGGGGTAAAAACTGTTCTTGAGTCTGTTTATTCGGGATTTGATCGACCTGAAACGTCGACCAGAGGGCAGAAGAACAAACAGACGGTGGTCGGGGTGGGATGGGTTTTTTATTATTTTTCCTGCTCTACTGAGGCAGCGCAGGCTGAACAGGTGCTCCAGGGAGGGCAGTGAGCTGCCGATGATCTTCTGGGCCGTCGTGATGACCCTCTGAAGGACCTTCCTGTCCTTTTCTGAGCAGCTGGCATACCATGTGGTTATACAGTATGCCAGCACACTCGATGGAGCAGCGATAAAAGGACATCATGAGCTTCTCCTGCAGGTTGGTCTTCCTGAGGATCCTCCGGAAGTGGAGTTTCTGCTGTGCCTTCTTCACTGTGCTAATGGTGTTGGTAGACCAGGTAAGATCCTCTGCGATGTGCGTACCCAGGAACCTGAAAGCGGGTACCCTTTCCACACAGACCCCATTGATGTAGAGTGGGTCGTGTTCTGCACTGGTTTTCCTGTAGTCTATTATAAGTTCCTTTGTTTTGGAGGAGTTCAGGACAAGATTGTTCACTGAACACCATGCTGCCAACCTTTGGATTTCATCCCTGTAGGCTGTCTCATCTCCTCCTGAGATGAGTCCAACCACAGTCGTGTCATCCGCGAACTTGATGATGGTGTTGGTGGGATGGGTGGGGGCGCAGTCGTGAGTGTAGAGGGAGTAAAGGATGGGGCTCAACACACAGCCCTGTGGTGAGCCGGTGCTCAGTGTAATGGTGGAGGAGAGGTGAGGGCCTATTTTGACGGTCTGGGGGCGGTTGGTCAGGAAGTCCTTGATCCATTGGCAGATCGTTTGGGAAAATCCAAGGTCAGAAAGATTGGTAACCAGTCTGCTCGGGATGACTGTGTTAAAGGCAGAGCTGAAGTCTAGGAAGAGCATCCTCACATAGCTCCCCTGGTGTTCAAGGTGGGTCAGTGCAGTGTGAAGAGCAGTGGCGATGGCATCCCCTGTAGACCTATTTGCTCTGTAGGCAAAATGATGTTTCTGAATCATTGCCTATTCATTCTCCAGAGATGCTGCCTGACCCGCTGAGATGCTGAGTTACTCCAACACTTTACTTTAAGAATAAGAGTTTAGTTTGGAAATGCAGCTTGGGAACAGGCCCTTCGGCCCTCTGAATCTACGCCGGCCAACGATCACCCATACACTACACATTAGGGACAATTTACCTACAAACCTGCATATCTTTTGAATGTGGGAGGAAACTGGAGCATCCGGGGAAAACCCACATGGTCACGAAGAGAACGTACAGAGAACGTACAAACTCCGTACAGATAGCACTGTAGTCAGGATCGAACCCGGGTTTCTGGCTCTGTAATCATACTTTATTAGCCAAGTATGTTTTGCAACATACGAGGAATTTGTTTTGCCATACAGTCATACCAATAAAAAGCAACAGAACACACGAAATACATTTTAACATGAACATCCACCACAGCGACGACTCCACATTCCTAACTGTGATGGAAGGAGGAAAAAAGTTAAATCTCCTTCCCTTCTTTATTTTCCCACGGTCGGGGGGCCTCGAGCCTTCCATTGATGGGGTGATCTTGACTCCTGTAGCCGGTGGTTGAGCCCTCCGCGACGGGGCGATCAAGCTCCCGCATCGGGGGGAAAATCTCAGCTCCCCCGCGCCGGGTGATCTGATCCCGGGTCGGGGCTGGTCGAACCTTCTGCGACTTTGGAGCTTCCCGGCATCGGTCTCTACCCGAGACTGCAAGCTCCTCGATGTTGAAATCCGCAGGCCGCAGTTAGAGCGCCGATCCCAGGCAAGGGATCGCAGGCTTCGATGGTAAGTCCACGGCCCCGCGGTGGGGCTCAAAGTCAGTCCCGAGCAAGGCCGCCAGCTCCATGATGTTAGGCCACAGAGCGACCGGAGATACGATCCGGAAAACAATCGCATCTCTGGCAAGGTAAGAGATTGAAAAAAAGTTTCCCCCGACCCCCCCCACATAAAATCAGAGAACATTAACAGACAGACTGTTGGCGAGGCTTGTAAGAACACCCGGTACGACAGCAACTCTACTGCTGCACCACTGTACTGCACTTCATAATGGACTTACTTACCTACAAAATCTAGATCTCGATGATTTGGAAAGAAGCAATTACTTGGGTACCTGGTTACCGGCAAAGAATATGTCACTGTATAGCCAAATGTCATAATGAAAAGTACAAATGCTCTACATTTAAAGCAAACCATGGTGGCTGATTCTACAATACAAATCTTAATCAGCATTTGTGTATTTTATAAGTAAACCAAGTGAGCTTCTAGGACTAATGGCTGGATTACTTTAACATGGAGTCTCAACACTGAATGAACTTTGATAAAGGTTTTGCATCAGAAAGGCCCACTGAGGAAAACTGGGTCTGATGTATTAAACTGTGGACAATAAGATTTGGCCAATGATCTCTGAACTAAACATCTTCCCTCCTGCAATGCTCAAAATAATATTTTGTAAAAAATGAATTTAACTCCTTTGCTTAAGATCATGAATTGGTTTCTTAAGGGTATTTGCCTCTCGTGTCCTTTAGAGCACCCAAAATTTAGAGCGAGCTTTAAATATCCTCTATTTATACCTCTTTGTTCGGCTCTGTATTACGATAGTGAGGAATCTGTATAAATGTATGCTGCTCTTGTTTGGGAGCTGAACACAAATCTCTGCTCCAAAGTGACTCACTGTATTGCAGGATTAGTGCAAGTTGAACGTTGGCATGTCCTCTGCTCCCACTTCCACCAATTTTGCCTTCCACAGTTCTCTATTTACAACCCTAACCCTAATTGGAAAACTTTGCCCCCAACTAAATCAAATGGACCGGCATGCCTAAATTATTAACAGAATGTTAAGAAACGAGATTCATAAGTGAGGGCAGAATTAGGCCATCAGCTTATCAAGTCTACTCTGCCATTCAATCATGGCTGATCTATCTTTCCCTCACAACCCCATTCTCCTGCCTTCTCCCCATAAACCCTGTCAACTGTACTAATCAGGTATCTGACAAACACGGTGATTTGGCCTCCGCAGCCGTCTGTGGCAATGAACTCCTCATCTTTCTACAGGAACGTCCTTTAATTCTGAGGCTATGGCCTCTAGTCCTAGACTCTCCCACTGGTGGAAACATCCTCTCTATCCAGACCTTTCACTGTTCAGTAAGTTTCAGTGAGATCCCCCTTCATCCTTCCAAAGTAAAGCGAGTAAAGGCCCAGTGGCGTCAAATGCTCATCATATGTTAACCCTTTCTGCGTTCCACAGAGACCTCTCCCTCCGTAACTCCCTGGTCCACTCGTCCCTTCCTACCCAAACCACCCCATCCCCGGGCACTTTCCCCTGCAACCGCAGGAGTTGCAACACCTACCCCTTTACCTCCCCCCTCAACTCCATCCAAGGACCCAAACAGTCTTTCCAGGTGAGACAGAGGTTCACCTGCACCTCCTCCAACCTCATCTATTGCATCCACTGTTCTAGATGTCAACTTCTTTACATCGGCGAAACCAAATGCAGGCTCAGCGATCGTTTCGCTCAGTCTGCCTCAACCAACCTGATCTCCCGGTGGCTGAGCACTTCAACTCCCACTCCCAGTCTGACCTTTCTGTCATGGGCCTCCTCCAGTGCCATAGTGAGGCCCACCAGAAATTGGAGGAACAGCACCTCATATTTCGCTTGGGCAGTTTGCAGCCCAGCGGTATGAACATTGACTTCTCCAACTTTAGATAGTTCCTTTGTCCCTCTCTTCCCCTCCCCTTCCCAGATCTCCCTCTATCTTCCTGTCTCCACCTATATCCTTCCTTTGTCCCGCCAACCTGACATCAGTCTGAAGAAGGGTCTCGACCTGAAACGTCACCCATTCCTTCTCTCCTGAGATGCTGCCTGACCTGCTGAGTTACTCCAGCATTTTGTGAAATATGTTAACCCAATCATTCCTGGGGTTGAGTGTGGATAAATCTATTATAGGAGGGGATAAAAGGAATTATAGTAACTGGTGTGTACAAGTATTTATTTTGATTCGCAAATAGAAGTGCACACCAATCATTTCTATGCTGGTAATTTCTATTATTACAGTGTAGTAAAGGATCAACAGAAACTTTATTAATTACTATTTTAAATACATTTACGTAAAACTTCCTACGTAGCCTAATCCTGCTTTAATATTGTACCATGATTAAAATCAGCTTTTGTTTCAGTGCAAGTCTTCAGTACCTACCATGTTGACCATGAAAGTAGCCTTGAGACAGAACGTTTAATTCTGTCCTTGACTGGTGTAAAAGTAAAGATCAAGGCTGCGGGTGCTGAATCTGGAGCAAACCACAAACTGCTGGAGGAACCCGGTGGGCCAGGCAGGCAGCATCCAAGGGGTGAAAGGAATTGTCGAGACCCTGCATCACATCTGAGTGTGTAGATTGGGATTTATGTGATGTGAGTGGAAGCCTGATATAGTCTGATGTGCATCTGGATGGGTGAGTTGGAGGCAGTGCGGGGCGTGGAGAAGGTGAAAGGTGTGACAATAGACAACAGGTGCAGGAGGAGGCCATTCGGCCCTTCGAGCCAGCACCACCATTCAATGTGATCATGGCTGATCATTCTCAATCAGTACCCCGTTCCTGCCTTCTCCCCATACCCCCTGACTCCGCTATCCTTAAGAGCTCTATCTAGCTCTCTCTTGAATGCATTCAGAGAATTGGCCTCCACTGCCTTCTGAGGCAGAGAATTCCACAGATTCACAACTCTCTGACTGAAAAGGTTTTTTCTCATCTCCGTTCTAAATGGCCTACCCCTTATTCTTAAACTGTGGCACCTGGTTCTGGACTCCCCCAACGTTAGGAACATGTTTCCTGCCTCTAATGTGTCCAACCCCTTAATAATCTTATACGTTTCGTGTGATATTGCCGTGGCAATTGGAAATGAAATGGTAGAAAGAGGGCAGAAAGCGTGAAGGGGGAGTTGGAGGAAGAGGAGTGAATGAGATGTGTGTCTGCTGATTTTAGCTTAGAGATACAGTGCGGAAATGGGCCCTTTCAGCCCACCGGGTCCGCACTGACCAGCGATCCCCGCACATTAACACCATCCTATACACTAGGGACAATTTCTACATTTACCAAGCCAATTAACCTACTTACCTGTACTTCTTTGGAGCGTGGGGGGAAACCGAAGATCTTGGAGAAAAACCACGCAGGTCACGGGGAGAACGTACAAACTCCGTACAGACGGCGCCCGTAGTCGGGATTGAACCCGGGTCTCCGGCGCTGCATTCGCTGTAAGGCAGCAACGGATCGGAAGAAGAGCTGGCCATCACAACGTGTTGAGGTGCGTCTCTGGTGGGAAGGTAGGGCCTCCACTGAGGACTGGTCTCAGCATCAGCGAGGGAGTGGTGAAGGAAGGAACAGCAGATGCTGCTTTAAACAGAAGATAGACACAAACGTACAGGTATGTAGGTTAATTGGCTGGGTAAATGTAAAAATTGTCCCTAGTGGGTGTAGGATAGTGTTAATGTACGGGGATCACTGGGCGGCACGGACTTGGAGGGCCGACAAGGCCTGTTTCCGGCTGTAGATATATGATAACGTCGTGTAGTTGAGTCTCATTGTAACCCGTTCTCACCTAACACGCAACTAACAATGGCCTCTTCCTTCATCATGGTTAGTTTTTTTGCATATCTTTCATTTGTTCCATATCTCTACATCCACACTCTATATCTCTGGTATCCCTTTCCCCTGACTCAGTCTGAAGAAAGGTCTCAACCCGCTGGACTTTACATCCCGGTGCGGCTTGGCCGCTGGACTTAACAGTGCCCGGTGCAGCTCGGCTGCGGGGCTTAACATCGCCCGGTGCAGCTCGGCTGCGGGGCTTAACATCGCCCGGTGCAGCTCGGCTGCGGGACTTTTCACCGCTGGTGCGGCTCGACCACGGGGCTTAACATCGCCCGGTGCAGCTCGACCACGGGGCTTAACATCGCCCGGTGCAGCTCGGCTGCGGGGCTTAACATCGCCCGGTGCAGCTCGGCTGCGGGACTTTTCATCGCTGGTGCGGCTCGACCACGGGGCTTAACATCGCCCGGTGCAGCTCGACCACGGGGCTTAACATCGCCCGGTGCAGCTCGGCTGCGGGGCTTTTCATCGCTGGTGCGGCTCGGCTGCGGACTTGACATCGCCCGGTGCGGCTCGACCACGGGACTTAGCTGCGCAAGGCTTGGTCGCGGGCCTTTCATCGCCCGGTTCGGCCGCGAGACGTTTCAGCGCCCGGTGCGGGGACTGTGCGGGTCGGTCGGGGACGAGCTGTCTGTCCGTGGGCGTGGGGAAGAGAGTGGAAGAGACAGCAGGGGAAGGAAGAAGTTTCGACCTGAAACATTGATAACTGTACATTGAAACGGAAACATTCATTCAGCCCCTCCCCCCCACCACCCCAACCTCTTAGATGCTGCCGTTCCTCCAGCAGCTGATTTTTGAAAGTAAAGGTAGGTCGTCTGTGGGTAATTGAGCATAATTTACTCATCAATCTCTGCCAGCTTTCCTGCCTTGAACGTGTTGGATGTCATGGACCGCTGAGAAGAGTTAAACCATTCAGTTTTTACAGTTGCACGTTATATTAAGAAATGATGTAAAGATTATTAATAACTTTAGGGAGGCACGACGGCACAGCGATAGAGTTGCTGCCTTACAGCGCCAGGAACCCTGGTTCGATCCTGACTGCGTGTTTGTCTGTACGGAGTTTGTACGTTCTCCCCTTGGGTTTTCTCCGCAAGCTTCGGTTTCCTCCCACACTCCAAAGACGTGCAGGTTTGTAGGTTAATTGGCTTGGTATAAATGTAAATTGTCCCTGGTGTGTGTGGGATAGTGTTTGTGTGTGGGGATTGCTGGTTGGTGTGGACTCAGTGGGCCAAAAGGCCTGTTTCCGCGCTGTATCTCTAAACTAAACGAAACTAAACTTTTTCCTTGTGCAATAAAACTGATAATCCTTGATCAAATTGTTCAGATGTCCCGATTGTTTTTGCATTAGCTCACCAGAGCCCCGTGTGTTTGTTTATCATTGTCACGTGTACCGAGATGCAGTGATAAGCTTTTGTTTGTGCGCTGTCCAGTTTTTAAAATAGACTATACATGAATACAATCAAACCGTCCACAGTGCAAAGACAAAGGATAAAGGCTACAATTTTAATGCAAAGATATAACATTGAAGTCTGATAAAGTCTGATTAAAGATCGTTCGTTCAAAGGTCCTGACCTCCCATCTACCTCATTGCAGTCTGTGCAAATAGCTGTGACTGTTTCCTGTGTTCTCTTTATCGCCTGGTTCAGTGGAGCGTTTATTATGCTACCTTGCAACGTCTAAAATAAAAATGGTGTGCAGATGGGAGCAAAATCCAATGATTGGAAAATCTGCCCATCCTGCACACACAAAAATCACAAGGAGAGACACAAAATGCTGAAGTTATTCAGTGGGACAGGCAGCATGTCGGAATAGAAGGAATGGGTGACATTTCGGGTTGAGTCAAATCCGAAGAAGGGTCTTGACCTGAAATGTCACCCATTCCTTCTCACC
Source organism: Rhinoraja longicauda (assembly GCF_053455715.1). Classification (NCBI taxonomy): domain Eukaryota; kingdom Metazoa; phylum Chordata; class Chondrichthyes; order Rajiformes; family Arhynchobatidae; genus Rhinoraja; species Rhinoraja longicauda. The sequence goes on along the minus strand of NC_135962.1, from coordinate 3,240,195 downwards.
AGAGATGCTGCCTGTCCCACTGAGTTACTCCAGCATTTTGTGTCTATCTTCGGTGTAAACTAGCATCTGTAGTTCCTTGCCATACCAAATCCCATGGGTGTTGGCTTTGGGGAAACTGAAATGATAGAAGGGTCTCGACCCGAATCGTCGCCCATTCCTTCTCTCCTGAGATGCTGCCTGACCTGCTGAGCTACTCCAGTATTTTGTGAATAAATACCTTCGATTTGTACCAGCATCTGCAGTTATTTTCTTACACTAGGCTGTCATGTCAGTATTGTTACATTGCGATTCTGTTGTATTTTATTGGGAGAATAATTACTTGATTACACAGCTTGAAATGATAAAACAGAAATGTCTTATCACCAATCAAAAGTGACATTTAAAAAAATATAACTATGCAATGTAAACCACAAACAAATATTTCATCAACTGTTTTCTATTGTTAACAGGCAGATGTGAATAATTTGAAGAACTTCCTCTCCGCTTTAAGGCTGGCTCATCGAGGTAGTGAAGTAGACAGTATACCATTGTCAACCCTGGCTCCTGCCAAAACCTCTGAGGTTGAAAAACCAAAAGCCAAAATGGTCATAACATCCAGGAAGGATTATCCCCTGACCACAAATTTCCCTTACTCTCTCGAGTTGCTGCAGGTGTCCTACTGCAGACTGACACGTGTGGATATGCGAATGCTCTGCCTCCGAAGACTACGGAAGCTGGATCTCAGTAACAACCACATACGCAAACTTCCAGCCACCATTGGGGACCTGGCTTGCCTATCTGAGCTGGTTTTGCACAATAACTACTTGGAAATATTCAGCGTTGGATTGTGTAATTCCACATTGCAGAAATCTCTGCAGTTTTTGGACCTCAGCCACAACCGATTACGTGCTCTCCCTCTTCAGTTCTGTCAACTGCAAGAACTGATTCACCTAAAGCTTGATGACAATGAGTTGCTCCGGCTTCCTTCCAAGATCGGACAGCTAACCAAACTGCGATTCCTTACAGCAGCGCGCAACAAGTTGCCTTACCTCCCATGCGATTTCCAGCTGCTGTGCCTTGAGAATGTGGATCTGTTTGGAAACCTCTTTGACCACCCCAACCCTCTGCTTCCAACAATTCATTTGCAGATTCCAATGACTCTCTTAGAGGTTGCAGCAAGAGCAACAATAAATTACAGGTATATTTTCACACTGTTTAAAATTTCAATGATTACTAATGCATCTCCCACTGGTTTAGCAGCATCATCATTTGGTTTTAAGTGAACAGGTAGTACAATATCAATGTGACCCTTGGGCTCAGCCAAGAACAGAATGTGTCCACACAGGCAATATTACAGTGCTCTGAGAAAACATCAAACAAAGGATACATTCGTTTTGTTTCCAACTGTTCTGCACTATCGAACTTTGGTCAAATGGTTCACATATTTCCGTGAATTCTCCGCAGTTTCCAATGTTGATTCCAAGCATATATTTATTTGGTTATCATCCAGTAAGCGCCTTAAAGATAAATCCTCAAAAATACTCTGTGGAATAGTTTAGTTTGTTAATATTGTTGTCACGTGTACCGAGGTGCAGTGAAAAGCTTTTTGTTGCGTGTTATCCAGTCAGCAAAAAAACTACACATGATTACAATCAAGCCCTTCACAGAACAGACATTGGGATAAAGGGAATACTGTCGAAAGCAAGTTAAAGTCCGATGAAAGATTATATGACCAACCAATGTAAGTTAGCAAAAAGAAAATCCAAAGCAATCGATGAGCTGACCCTCAATGCAACTTTGAACGTAGGAGGGAACTGCAGGTTTATGCTAAAGATAGACACAGACTGCTGGAGTAACTCAGCAGGACAGGCAGCATCTCTGGAGAGATGGAATGGGTGACATTTCGGGTCGAGACCCTTCAGATTGAGTCAGGGGAGAGGAAGACACTGAGATATGGTTGGGTAAGGTGTGAAAAAGAGAGATCTTTGAACTTCGTCCCCATTGATCTCTAATTTTCACACCGTGTCTCACTCCTGACTCAGTCTGAAGAAAGGTCTCGACCCCAAACGTCACCCATTCCTTCTCTCCAGAGATGCTGCCTGTCCCGCTGAGTTACTCCAGCATTTTGTGCCTATCTCAAACCAACTTCTCCACATTCCAACTAGGAAGAATAATCTGCACTAACTGCTTTTGTCCTTCCAGTATCGACCAAAATAGTGCCACGCTAAAGGCAATGAACGGTATGAACATTGACTTTGCTAACTTCAAATAGCCCTTGCTTTCCCTCTCTCTCCATCCCTCCCATCCCAGTTCTCCCACCAGTTTTACTGTCTCCGACTACGTTCTATCTCTGTCCCGCTCACTCCCTTGACATCAGTCTGAAGAAACGTCACCCATTCCTTTCATCCAGAGATGCTGCCTGTCCTGCTGAGTTACTCCAGCATTTTGTATCTACCTTTGACTTGTACTTGGTATTGGTTTAGCGCTATCAGTATGCCACAGGTCAGAGCTGACCATATTTCATTGGTTATTGTTTACATGTATACTTTCAAAGCAGGATCAAGGTGCATCTGGTAGATCTGTTTTTAAAAAAATATTTGGTCGGTCTCCCTCACCTGACTTTCCTTATCAGCCAAAACCCAAGGGTTTGAGGACAAATCGTTGGAGGTCAGTTAATCATAATCATAATAATCATAATAGTACTTTATTAGCCAAGTATGTTTTGCAACATATGAGGAATTTGTTTTGCAATAGTCATACCAATAAAGAGCAACAGAACACACAAAATTCATTTTAACATGAACATCCACCACAGTGACTAACCACATTCCGCACGGTGATGGAAAGCAAAAAAAGTGCAATCTCCTTCCCTTCTTTGTTCTCCCGTTGGGGCGATCTTGGCTCCCACAGCCGGCGGTCGAGCCCTCCGCGTCGGGGCGATCAAGCTCCCGCATTGGGGGGATCTCAGCTCCCCCACGCCGGGCAATCGGACCCAAGGTCGGGGCTAGTTGAACCTCTTGCGACTTTGGAGCTTCCCGACATCAGTCTCTACCCGAGACCGCGAGCTCCTCGATGTTGAAATCCGCAGGCCGCAGGCAAGGGATGGCAGGCTCCGATGGTAAGTCCACAGCCCCGCGGTGGGGCTCAAAGTCAGTCTCGAGCAAGGCCGCCAGCTCCATGATGTTAGGCCGCAGAGCAACCAGAGATGCGATTCGGAAAAAAATCGCATCTCCAGCAAGGTAAGAGATTGAAAAAAAGTTTCCCCCTACCCCTCCCCCACCCCCCATATAAAACAAACCAGAGAACATTAACGCACACTTTTTAAAACACACTAAAAATAACAAAAAAAATGAAAAGACAGACAGACTGTTGGCGAGGCTGACGGAGCCACCCGATGGAATAACAGGACCTGCGACCAACCTTGTCAGTGGCATTGACAAACCAAAACATTGGAGGCCCCAGCATCAACCATTTAGGAAGCTCATCCAACAGTTAGATAGAGCTCTAGGGGCTAGTGGAATCAAGGGATATGGGGAGAAGGCAGGCACGGGTTATTAATTGTGGACGATCAGCCATGATCACAATGAATGGCCGTGCTGGCTCGAAGGGCCGAATGGCCTCCTCCTACACCTATTTTCTATGTTTCTATTAACACTTGATATAATTTACATTATAATTTCTATATTCTCCCTTCCCCAAAGTGAATGCTGATCAGCTACAGCCTAATGACATTGATATAAAAGCTTGAAGAACCATAGATTCAAATCCACTGCTTGGATGAGAGACTGATCTTCAAATAATACTCCGATGTCTCAAAAGAATTAGTGCTTTTAAAACAAGACATAGATATGAAAATTTGCTGCGTTTATTTACTAAACTGTCATGTAAAATCTAATATTATGCAGGATCTAATGTCTTAAATTTGCTTTATCAATTATTTCCATCACCTAAATGGTCTGGGGCAGATTTAGGGTGTGTTGTGTTATTTGATTTCCATCTTGTATGTATGTTGTTCAGGCTCTTTCTGCTTTAACTGATTACATGTTTTTTTCCCCTCTTTTTTTATACAGAATTGCTTATGGACCACATATCCTTCCAGCTGACTTGTGTCAAGATCTGGACTTGATTAAAACATGCCCTTGCCGAAGACCTTGCCTGAACTCTTTCATTCAAGTCGTTGTCAATTTGAACTTGCACCAGGTCTCCCACACAGTAGTCCTGGTGGACAACATGGGCGGCACGGAGGCCCCCATTCTCTGTTACTTCTGTTCACTAACTTGTTACTCTGAGTTCCTCGATAAGTACCATCAACGCAACAGATAATCAAGCTACGTGGTAGTCTGTGGGACATTTGGCCATTGTGTTAATGTGTAACTGCTTCAAGTGATGTGCAAACACCACAATCAATGTTCACATTGGCAAGTTTATCTAACATTGGTGCTTACTCCTTTAGTGGCCGAACAAAATGTACACTCTAAGCACACCACTGCATGGTTTGGGACTACACATCAGCAATCAGTATTGCAGTCTTTTTGGGACAAAGCCTTTAACAGGGAAAGGTTTACATTTTAAGCATAATATGATGTTTAGCAGTTTTGCTACTATATTTTGTACTCTTTCGACAATTTTTTGATAGGAAAACTTGCATTAGTTAACAAAGTAATTTAAGTGGGCCTTGAGACTAGATTAAGTGACATTTAAAGTTTATGAAATAAATCGGCACAGCAGTATTCTGTGTATATAGAATGCTGGCTGTCTTTTTCCTATAGCAACTCTTAAACCTGAAATATGTATATATTTTTTATTGAGAAGACTAACGTATAAAGGAATGTGTTCCATTGTGTGGCATTTTCATTTATATTTAATAAAAAAAATTGTTATTGTGTTCACTAAAATTATCAGAGCAGTATGTTAAAATATATGCTCTAGGAAATTGTATTTATTTTTTAACAATTTTGTCTCACATTTGTTTTTAGAAAATCTATTTCTTGCTATCTACTGTTCTTTAGTGACATCCAGTTTCAAGACCATTTCATGGTAGACTGATCCAATGGCGCAGTGGTAGAGATGCTGCCTCGCAGCATCATAGACCTGGGTTCGATCATGACCTTGGGTGCTGTCTGTACAGAGTTTGTATGCTCTCCCTGTGACTGCGTGGGTTTCCTCCAGGTGCTCCAGTTTCCTCCAACATCCCAAAGATGTGCAGGTTTTGAGGTTCATTGGCTTCTGTAAATTACCCCTAATGTGTAAGATGAGAAAGTGGGATAACATGGAACTAGTATAGGAGCGATCAAAGGTCGACCTGTTTCTACGCTGTATCTCAAAAAAAGTAAGGTGCATAGGATTCATTGACTTGGTGATATGGGTTCAGAAATAGTTTGCTGATGGAAGACGGGGGTGTGGTGGAAGGACAATATTGAGGCTAGAGGTCTTCTACATAAATGTTGATAGTTAGTACATTTGCAACCCAAGATTGCTGGAGTTGCTGACTAAGGAAGGTTGGCAAAATGTACAGTGGGATATGGACCAGTTACAGATATGGGCAGAGAAATGGCAGATGGAGTTTAATCTGAGCAAGTGTGACCACTTTAGTAGGTCAAATGTAAGAGAAATGTATATGGTTGATGGAAAGGACCCGAATGTTAATGTGCAGAGGGATCTAGGGGTCCTGGTCCAAAACTCTCTGAAAGTGGTAACACAAGTAGATAGAGTAGTAAAAAAAGTATATGTTATGCTTGCCTTCATAGTCAGACCATTGAATATAAGAGTTAGGAAGTTGTGCTGCAGCTTTATAGAGCTTTCGATAGTCCACATTTGGAGTATTGTGTGCGGTTCTGGTCGCATCATTACAAGAAGGATGTGGAGGCTTTTGAGAGGGTGCAGAAGCATCTAGCAGGTATTAGCTGCAAGAAGAGGTTGGACAAACTTGGATTGTTTTCCCTGGAGTGCTAGAGGCTGATAGAAGGAGGCTGGAGTGTGATAGAAGTACATAAAATTATGAGAGATGGACAATCAACCTTTTCTCACAGAGTGGAAATATAAAAGACTAGAGGGCATAACTTTAAGGTGCAAGGACAAAGTTTAAAGAAGGTGTGTGGGGCAATTTCTTTTACAGTGATGGGAGCCTGGAACACGATGTTAACGGTAGTGGTGGAGGCTGACATGATAGTGACTTAAAAATAAACATAGATAGGCACTTGGATATGGAGGGATATGATCATGTGTAGACAGAGGAGACTGATTTATCCTGGCACCATGGCCGGCTGGGACATTGTGAGCTTTAGGCCCTCTTCCTGTGCTCTACTTTCTATGCTCTGACCTAAAAATATTCTGTATTTTCTAGTTCAAAGGCACTCGAGGTTAAGCTTTGGTTGTATTAAGGTGTTTGTGATGTGAATCCTTCCTCCTTTGCAATGACTGTTTTGCCCACATCCTGGGTGAGTGATTTTTAAATCATGGATCACAAAACCAAGGGGCCACTTTGTGTCAAAAAACATTAAATTATTTATGACAATTTGCACTTTTAATTGATCAAATTTGGTGGGGGGAAAGAAATAATTGGGCCCAATCTGGTCTCGGTCTGAATTTTTATGTAGATCAAGGCAACTATCTAATTCTGAGCTCAATAAAATGTTTTGCATCAGGTAATTGCCAATGAACCAAATCAGGCATAATAATAATAATATAATAATATTCATTTATTGTCATTGCAACGAGTACAACGAAATTAAAAAATAGCCAATCCTGACGGTGCGTAAAAACATATATGCAATAAATGCAAAAACAAATAAATACAATTATATTAAGTACAAAAGATTTTTTAACAGTGTTGCCTGGAGCAGAAGGTAGTGTTCAGTTCTCGTATGGCCCTGAGGTAAAAACTGTTCTTAAGTCTGTTTGTTCGGGATTTGATCGACCTGAAACGTCGACCAGAGGGCCGATGAACAAACAGACGGTGGCCGGGGTGGGATGGATCTTTTATTATTTTGCCTGCTCTACTGAGGCAGCATAGGCTGAACAGGTGCTCCAGGGAGGGCAGTGAGCAGCCGATGATCTTCTGGGCCGTCGTGATGACCCTCTGAAGGGCCTTCCTGTCCTTTTCTGAGCAGCTGGCATACCATGTGGTTATACAGTATGCCAGCACACTCTCGATGGAGCAGCGATAGAAGGACATCATGAGCTTCTGCAGGTTGGTTTTCCTGAGGATCCTCAGGAAGTGGAGTCTCTGCTGTGCCTTCTTCACTGTGGTGATGGTGTTGGTAGACCAGGTAAGATCCTCTGCGATGTGCGTACCCAGGAACCTGAAAGCGGGTACCCTTTCCACACAGACCCCATTGATGTAGAGTGGGTCGTATTCTACACTGGTTTTCCTGAAGTCAATTATAAGTTCCTTTGTTTTGGAGGAGTTCAGGACAAGATTGTTCACTGAACACCATGCTGCCAGCCTTTGGATTTCATCCCTGTAGGCTGTCTCATCTCCTCCTGAGATGAGTCCAACCACAGTCGTGTCATCCGCGAACTTGTTGGTGGGATGGGTGGGGACGCAGTCGTGAGTGTAGAGGGAGTAAAGGATGGGGCTCAACACACAGCCCTGTGGTGAGCTGGTGCTCAGTGTAATGGTGGAGGAGAGGTGAGGGCCTATTTTGACGGTCTGGGGGCGGTTGGTCAGGAAGTCCTTGATCCATTGGCAGATGGCTTGGGAAAATCCAAGGTCAGAAAGTTTGGTGACCAGTCTACTCGGGATGACCGTGTTAAAGGCAGAGCTGAAGTCGAGAAAGAGCATCCTCACATAGCTCCCCTGGTGTTCAAGGTGGGTCAGTGCAGTGTGAAGAGCAGTGTCGATGGCATCCCCTGTAGACCTATTTGCTCTAGGCAAACTGGTATGGGTCGAAGGTGGGTGGGAGGCTGGCTTTGATGTGCTGCAGGACCAGTCTCTCGAAGCACTTTGTGATGACCGGTGTGAGTGCTACCGGACGGTAGTCGTTAAGGCCGCTGATGACAGACTTTTTCGGCAGTGGGATGATTGTGGCGGACTTCAGGTAGGGAGGGATGGTGGATTTTAAAAGGGACAGGTTGAAGATTTTTGTGAAGACCTCAGACAATTGGTCTGCACATTCCCTCAGCACTCTGCCCGTCACATGATCGGGGCCTGCAGCTTTCCTGGGATTCACTGCTCTGAGCACGCACTTAACATCATACTCCTGCACAGTGAAGGTGTTGCTGTCAGGTGCTGGAGAGGGTGTTATGTCTGCCACTGCAGCTTTCACCTCGAAACGAGCAAAGAAACAGTTAAGTTCCTCTGCCAGCGAGGCATCGCCGTCGGCAGTCGTGCGGTTGCTGGTCTTGTAGTTGGTGATGTGCTGGATGCCTTGCCACACCCGCCGTGGGTCATTGTTGGTAAAGTGGTCCTCAATCTTCCTCTTGTAGGACGCTTTGGCATCCTTGATGCCTCTCTTCAGGTTGGTTCTAGCAGCACTGTATAGAGCTCTATCACTAGACCGATAGGCGGTGTTATGGTCCTTGAGGAGAGACCTGACATCCTTTGTCATCCAGGGCTCACCGGCATGATCAATACCCTTAGTTTTAAAGAGCATCTTGAAGTAAGAAAGAGGTAAAGGGATTTACAAACAAGGAAGAGAATTTTTAAATCAAGGAATTGCTTAACTAAGAGCCAGTGCAAGTCAACGAGCGAAGAGATGATGGATGAATGAAACATAGACATTGGCAGGAAAACTATGAATGACTACAGGTTGTGAAGGGCAGCGACACCTGCATTGGATTTGTCAATTGGACCAAAGCATGACATTTCACAGGAAGTCTTGGTGAAGGCAGGTGCACACCGCTGGTGAACAGTACATCACACCAGGCAACCATACTCTAGCTCCTTCACCAGTAAAGGTGGATAGAGGAAATTCCAATCTTGGCATTTGTTACCTACTTGGCCAAAATGGTATAGGGAGATTGTTCTGAATGACAGTTTTATGTAAAAGTGTTTGAGATAAAAGGATGAAACAAAGTGTCAGCATTGACATGTATAATGTGCACATGTGCTTGGTATTTACTTCAGATCATTTATTTAAAGACCTGAGAGACACCCTAATTTGATATTTGAAACGAAGTGTAAGAAAATAACTGCAGATGCTGGTACAAATCGAAGGTATTTTTCACAAAATGCTGGAGTAACTCAGCAGGTCAGGCAGCATCTCAGGAGAGAAGGAATGGGTGTGGTTTCGGGTCGAGACCCTTCTTTAAACCAAGTCAGACATCCTACTGAAAGGAAAAAGGTTGTTCTCTATACTTTTCAAAAAGATTTCTGCCTTACATTAAATTGGTAGACAATCATTAGTTACTGTATAAAAGCACCTGCAAACAATTGAAGTTTCAAAGGTAAAAACTAATTCTGCTACCGTTTTAGGCTGCAACTGAAATCAGCTGATGATCATGCCGGTCATTTTCTACAATTGCATATACTCATTTTGCATTGCATACGTATAAGATTATTAAGGGATTGGACACGTTAGAGGCAGGAAACATGTTCCCAATGTTGGGGGAGTCCAGAACCAGGGGCCACAGTTTAAGAATAAGGGGTGGGCCATTTAGAACAGAGATGAGGAAAAACTTTTTCAGTCAGAGAGTGGTGAAGGTGTGGAATTCTCTGCCTCAGAAGGCAGTGGAGGCCAATTCTCTGAATGTATTCAAGATAGAGCTAGATAGAGCTCTTAAGGATAGTGGAGTCAGGGGGTATGGGGAGAAGGCAGGAACGGGGTACTGATTGAGAATGATCAGCCATGATCACATTGAATGGCGGTGCTGGCTCGAAGGGCCTCCTCCTGCACCTATTGTCTCCAGAGTTGCTGCCTGACCCGCTGACGTACTCCAACACCACACCCCCTCCCCTTATACTGGACCCAACCTTTACTTCAACACGTTGTGTCTGCAGTCGTGGAGCGGGTCAAGTGTTGCAACTCTGGAGAACATGGATGGGTGACGTTTCTGACTCAAACTGGTCCTCCAGACTTCTTCCAGCAGATTTGTTCTGAAGAAGGTTCTCGAACCGAATCGTCACCCATTATTATTCCTTCCAGCTGAGTTACTCCAGCATTTTGTGTCTTCGGTTTGAACTAGCATCTGCAGTTCCTCCCTGCATATGAAGGAAGGCGTGTCCGTTGGTGGCAGTGACGTGTGGTGGTGGGGGGGGGGGGAGGAAGCGGGTGCGCGCGCGCGCGGGCTGTGGGAGACAGTTGGTGGCAGTGACGTGTGGTTTGGTGGGGGGGAGAGGGTGCGCGTGGGGACAGCGTGGACGGTGGGAGACCGTTGGTGGCGGGGAAGCGCGGGGGGAAGCGCGCGCGCGGGCTGTGGGAGACCGTTGGTGGGAGTGACGTGGGGGGGGGAGAGCGGGTGCGCGCTCGGGGACAGCGGGAGGGAGCGCGCGGGCTGTGGGAGACCGTTGGTGGCGGTTTGAATGTGAGGAGGGAGGACGGGCGGCAGCTGAAGCGCGGCAGGTGAGAGCGGGGCTTCCCCGGGTCTGGGCAGCAGCAACCCGGGCCTCGGAGCAGCGGCCCGGGCCTCGGGCGGCCGGTTGCGGGGCCCCGGCGCCGCCGCCGCCATGAGGCTCCGCGTATACAAGAGGAAGGTGCTGCTGCTGGCGCTGGTCGTGCTGGTGGCCGCCTGCGTCCTGTGGACGAGCGGCCGCCAGAGGAAGGCCGAGGCGGTGCTGCGGGAGGGGGCGGTGACGGCGCGGCCGGGGCTGGGCCCGGCGGTGAACGAGTCACGGGCGGACGTCCCCGGCAGCCCGGGCCCCGACAACCTCACGCTGACCTACCGGGCGCTGGTCTACCAGCTCAACTTCGACCAGGTGGTGAGGAACGGCCCGGGGGCGGGGTCAGTGCCGGGGACGCGGGCCGCCGCCGCCGCCGGCCATGACCTGGTGCTGGTGGTGCAGGTGCACGACCGGCCCGAGCACCTACAACTGCTGGTGGAGTCGCTGCGCCGGGCCCGCGGCCTGCACCGCCTGCTCCTCATCTTCAGCCACGACCTGTGGTCGCCCCGCATCAACCGCATCGTGGACGCCGTCGACTTCTGCCCCGTGCTGCAGATCTTCTTTCCCTTCAGCCTGCAGCTGTACCCCGGAGAGTTCCCGGGACACGACCCCCGCGACTGCCCGCGGGATGTGGGCCGGTCCGCCGCCCTGCGGATGGGCTGCAACAACGCCCAATACCCCGACTCCTTCGGCCACTACCGGGAAGCGCAATTCTGCCAGACCAAGCACCACTGGTGGTGGAAGCTGCACTTCGTCTGGGACAAAGTCAAGGCCTTGGTGGATTACAAGGGCTTGGTGCTCTTCATTGAGGAGGACCACTACCTCGCGCCCGACTTTTACCACGTCCTCAAAGCCATGTGGAGCTTGAAGACTGAAAACTGTCCCGACTGCGACATACTGTCCCTTGGCACATACGCACGAGTTGGTGATTACGGAGACAAATCGAATAAAGTTGAAGTGAAAACCTGGCGATCGACAGAGCATAACATGGGCATGGCCATGGACAGAGCAACTTACCAGAAACTGATAGAATGCACTGATGCTTTCTGCAAATACGATGACTATAACTGGGATTGGACACTGCAGCACCTAACAGCATCGTGTTTGCCTCGGTATTGGAAGGTTATGGTTTGTGAAGCTCCTCGGATTTTCCACTCTGGTGATTGTGGTATGCATCACAAGAAAGCCTGCACACCCTCTGTTGAAATTTCTAAAATAGACAGAATTCTAAGTAATAATGCACAGCATTTGTTCCCAGAAACAATGACAATAAGCAAAGTCTATCCATTGGGTGCAATCACTCCACATGTGAAAAATGGAGGTTGGGGGGATATAAGGGATCATGAACTTTGTGCAAGTTATCGCCGGTTGCAGTAATTATGTGATACATTTTATGCCATAATCATGTTTCTGATAGTTTAGTTTTCCCCTGTTGCAAAATCAAACAGTGTGATGCAATCTTTGAATTTCAACCATAAGTGGCTGCTCCGATGGCTCAAATTTTAAATACAATTATGGGCTGGGGGTCCAAGGTTTGGCCTAACTCGAGTTAATTTGTCCCAACCAAGGTTGCAGGAGGGGTTGTTACAATTGGATTCATCATCTTCTGGTATACTTTTGATCAGTGTCAGCAATGATGAAGCCTGAAACTATCTGGTCCCCGTGCCAATGTAGCTTTTTGGCACTTGCCATTACCATTGGATGCCAAGAATAAGGTGCTGGAGGAATGCAGGTCAATGCCTTTGCAAAAGAAGCAGGAAAGATAATGTTTTTATTTGCTTTTTAAAGAACATAGGCTCTTTTAGCAAGAGTTACCATTCTTTGTATTGTTTGTGTTTGATGATTGAAGAGGAGGAAAATAAACTATATGATGATTAAAAAAAGTCAAATCCTCATTTGATTTTTGGGTTTAAAGGTTATTTTTCTTTATTTTGGTTTACTTTACAGGTGATGCTTACAAACCCAGCATTGTCACTACTGTTTAGTGTCTTTGCATTATGATTTTTGTTAAAACATGCCTTAATGTGTGGTGTAAGTGGTGAGATTATCTTAAATTTATCACCCAGGCTACTTCTGCTGCAAGTGCTGAACTGCAACTGGAAGTACTTTCATTGGACAATTCAAAGTGCTCACCCCACAAAACACCTAGAGATCCAACAGCAGAATCTGCAGCGATACTGCAGAGATTTAAACATATGAAGATTTAAACAGTTCCCACTACACCTGAAGTTGTAGCAAAGAGTAAACACCCAACGAATGGTGATGTGAAAATTTCACTATATTGAAATCTAGGCGACGATACTGTTCATTTCTTTAAATGGCAAATCTGTAATTACTACTGCAGTGCAATGTTTTTGTTTATATGTTGGCAACTGTGTCCAAAATAACCAGCATGTCTTTTCCCTGTGATTGCATTTAATAGGGTTCATCTGACTTGACAGGTGTTGCTTCATGCCATTATGAGACACTGCTGCTCCTCTGAAACTGCACTCTTTAAAAGATAAATGCCTTGGTTGGATTTTTTTTGTTGTATTTCATTGTACAGCCTCCTAAAATAAAAGGAACAATCCCATTCTTTTTGTGAACTGAAGAGATGGTTACTCAAAAAGAAGAGATACTCAAAATGGTTCTAAAGTGTATTCATACTTCAATTCAGTTTCAAATTGTTTCACTTTTTCCAAGGAAATAATTTGACTTCCCTTTATATTAATCACTTTGATATAACCTGCTTTTTATTTATTTTGAGAAGGTGGTAGGATAGACATGAAGGGAATTGAGATGGATCCTGATTGACTATTCTTGCCATGTTGCCATGCACATCTATTTTCCACTGACTATACTTAGCAAACTTTCACATTAGAATTAAACCGTCTGAAAAATCAAGAATCAAGTGTGTCCCCCCCCCCCAGCAATGATTTCTCTATCCTTTCCTTAAAGGTTGTGCCTCAAAGGTTGTGCCTCATTCTTCCACCACTGGAAGAATCCAGTAGCTCCATTGTCACCTTAGTAGACAAATGTAATAGTGCTAAAATCTACTTTATCTTCAGGGTAAATACAGACATTTCGGTGAATGATCCTTCCTACACTAAGAATTGTTCCTCTTACAGCATAGCTCTGCCCCAAATCCAAACTATTCTCTCAATTCTCTGCAATTGCAGTATTACATAAGGTCATAAGGAATAGGAGTAGAATTAGGCCATTTGGACCATCAAGTCTACCCCACCATTCAATTATGGCTGATCTATCTCCCTCCTAACCCCATTCTCTTGCCTTCTCCCCATAACCTCTCTATCTATCTCTGCCTTAAAAATATCCACTGACTTCTGTGGCAAAGAATTCCACAGATTCACTACCCTCTGACTGAAGAAATTTGGGCCGAGACCCTTCTTCAGACTGATGTCAGGGGGGCGGGACAAAGGAAGGATATAGGTGGAGGTGGTGACCCGAAACGTCACCCATTCCTTCTCTCCCGAGATGCTGCCTGACCTGCTGAGTTACTCTAGCATTTTGTGAATAAATACCTTCGATTTGTACCAGCATCTGCAGTTATCTTCTTATAGAAGATAGAGGGAGATCTGGGAAGGGGGAGGGGAAGAGAGGGACAGGAACTATCTAAAGTTGGAGAAGTCGATGTTCATACCACTGGGCTGCAAAAGGGAGATAAGAAAAATAAACCTGAAAGCTTTGTGCCTTAATGCGAGGAGCATTTATAATAAAGTGGATGAATTGAATGTGCAATTAGTAGTTAAGGAATATGATATAGTTGGAATTACGATGACATGGCTTCAGGGTGACCCAGGCTGGGAGCTAAAAATGCAGGGGTATTCAATATTCAGGAAGGATAGACAAAGGAAGAGGAGGTGGGGTGACATTGCTGGTTAAAGAGGAGTTTAATACAATAGCAAGGAGTGACATTAGCTTGAATGCTGTAGAACCGGTATGTAGAACTGCGAAATAGCCATGGGCAGAAAACGCTTGTTGGAGTTGTATACAGACCCAAACTGCAGTAGGGAGGTTGGAGATAGCATCAAGCAGGAAATTAGGGATGCGTGTAGCAAAGGTACAGCAGTCATCATGGGTGACTTTAATCTATATATAGATTGGGCTAAGCAAATTGTTAGCAGCGCTGAGGAGGAGGATTTCCTGGAATGTATACAGGATGTCTTTTTAAACCAATACTTGACCAAGTGGACCTGTTGGGCCCAAACCTATCCTGCATTGGTGCAGCACCCTCTTCCCCCACCCCCTTCCTCTCTCCCCCCTCCTCTCCACCCTTCCCCCCCCACTCAACCCCCCTTATCCTCCCTCCCTCCCTAGGAGATAGATTTAAACTTTAAAATGTGAATAACTTAAAAAATATAACATCGATTTCAATTAACTTATTCCATTAGCACCAAAAGGATGATGGTGAATAAGGTGGGCCTAAAATTATCGTGCTGTCTATGCTATTGTGTACTGTTTTGGCTGTAGTTCAGGAACAAACAAACGAGAGTTTTAGTATATAGATGTAGAAGAGCCGACTAGAAGCAGGCCATCCTAGAATTGGTATTGTGTAATGAAGAAGGATCAGTTAGCGATCTTGTTGTGCAATGCCCCTTGGGCAACAGTGACCATAATATGGTGGAATTCTACATTAGGATAGAGAGTAACATGGCTAATTCAGAGACTAGGGTCCTGAACTTGAATAAAGGAGACTTTGAAGGTATGAGACGGGAATTGGCTGGATAGACAGGCAAATTATACTTAAAGGGTTGACGGTGGAGATGCAATGGCAAAGATTTAAAGACCACATGGATGAACTCCAGAAATTGTTCATCCCTGTCTAGCAAAAAAATAAAATGGCTCAACCGTGGCTAACGAGGGAAATCAAGGATAGTGTTAAATCCAAGGAAGGGTATTATAAATTGGTAAGAGGAAGCAACAAAACAGGATTGGGAGAAATTTAGGGGTTATTAAGAGGGGGGGAGGGAGAGCAAGAAAGAAAGCTTGCAGGGAATATAAAAACTGACTCTAAAAGCTTCTTTAGATATGTAAAAAGGAAAAGATTAGTGAAGACAAATGTAGGTCCCTTACAATCAGAGGCAGGTGAATTTATAAGGGGAAACAAAGAAATGGGAGAACAGTTAAACGAGTACTTTGCTTCCGTCTTCACTAAGACACAAACAATCTCCCAGAAATACTAGGAGATCGAGGATCTAGTGGGAGGGAGGAACTGAAGGGAATCCACATTAGTCAGAAAATGGTGTTAGGTAAACTGTTGGGACTGAAGGCAGATAAATCCCCAGCGCCTGATGGTCTGCATACCAGAGTACTCAAGGAGGTGGCCCGAGAAATCGTGGATGCATTGGTTATCATTTTCCAATGTTCTCTCGACTCCGGCTACATTCCAGTCTACAAGAACTGATCCAATGTAACTCTACTTTTTAAGAAAGGAGGGAGAGAGAAAACTGAACTATAGACCAGTTAGTCTTACATCAGTAGTGGAGAAGATACTTGAGTCGATTGTTAAAGATGTAGCAGCGCATTTGGAAAGCAGTGACTGGATCGGTCAAAGCATGGATTCATGAAGGGGAAATCATGCTTGACTAATCTGGAATTTTTGAGGATGTAACAAGTAGAATGGATAAGGGAGAGCCAGTGGATGTGGTGTATCTGGACTTTCAAAAAGCTTTTGACAAGGTCCCACACGAGATTAGTGTGCAAAATGAGAGCACATGGTATTGGGGGTAGGTTATGAACATGGATAGAGAACTGGTTGGCAAACAGTAAGCAAATAGTAGGAATTAACGGGTCCTTTTCAGAATGGCAGGCAGTGACCAGTGGGGTGAGGCAAGGCTCAGTGCTGGGACCCCAGTTATTTGCAATACAGATGCTCCTCGACTTACGATGCTTCGACTTTACGATAGTGCAAAAGCGAAGCACATTCGGCGGAAACCGTACTTTGAATTTTGATCTTTTCTCAGGCTAATGCAAGTGTTCTGAGCTCGTTATGCTAGGCTATGATGTTCGGTAGGTTAGGTGGCTATGATGTTTGGTAGGTTTGGTGTATTAAATGCATTTTCGACTTACGATATTTTCAATTTACGATGGGTTTATTGGAACGTAACCCCATCGTAAGTCGAGGAACATCTGTATATATTAGGGATTTAGAGGAGGGAATTAAATGTGACATCTCCAAGTTTGCGGATGACACAAAGCTGGGTGGCAGTGTGAGCTGCGATGAGGATGCTATGAGGCTGCAGAGTGACTTGGACAGGTTGGGTGAGTGGGCAAATGCAGTATAATGTGGATAAATGTGAGGTTATCCACTTTGGTGGCAAGAACAGGAAGGCAGATTATTATCTGAATGGTATCAGATTAGGAAAAGGGGAGGTGCAATGAGATCTGGGTGTTCTTGTACATCAGACACTGATAGTATGCAAGCAGGTACAGCAGGCAGTGAAGAAAGCTAATGGCATGTTGACCTTCATTGTGAGAGGATTTGAGTTTAGAAGCAAGTTCCTACGGCAGTTGTACAGGGCCCTGGTGAGACTGCACCTGGAGTATTGTGTGCAATTTTGGTCTCCTAATTTGAGGAAGGACATTATTGCTTTTGAGGGAGTGCAGCGTAGGTTCACCGGGTTAATTCCTGGGATGGCGGGACTGACATATGATGAAAGAATGGGTCGACTGGGCTTGTATTCACTGGAATTTAGAAAGATGAGAGGGGATCTTATAGAAACATAAAATTCTTTAAGGATTGGACAGGCTAGATGTAGAAAAATGTTCCCGATGTGGGAGAAGTCCAGAGCAAGGGCTCACAATTTAAGAATATGGGGTAGGCCATTTAGGACTGAGATGAGGTTGTGAATCTGTGGAATTCTCTGTCACAGAAGGCAATGGAGGCCAATTCACTGGATGTTTTCAAGAGAGAGTTAGATTTAGCTCTTTGGGCTAAAGGAATCAAGGGATATGGGGAAAAAGCAGGAACGGAGTACTGATTTTAGATGATCAGCTATGATCATATTGAATGGCGGTGCTGGCTCGAAGGACCGAATGGCCTACTCCTGCACCTATTTTTCTATGCTTCTTCGATGTTTCTACGCCATAACCTCAACCTTTATAATGGACTCTAAATGTTACCAACCACCAAAGTCAGACTAACCAATAGTTCCCACTATTCTGCCTTGCTCCCTTTTTGTGCAGCAGGGTAATATTGGCAATTTTCCAATCATCTAGGTCCACTCCTGACTTTAGTGATTCCAGAAATATCACTATCAATGCCTCCACAATCTCTAATGCCATCTCTTTCAGAACCCTAGGTTGCAGTCTGTCCGGCCCAGGTGACCTTTTCAACTTCCCTAGCACCTTCTCCCTGGTAATAGCCACTCCACTAACTTCCACCCCCCCGACTCTCTTGAATTTCAGGCACATTGCTGGCGTCTTCCACTGTAAAAACCGATGCAAAAATGTTATTCAACTCCTCTGCCATTTCTTTATTCCTCATTATCACTTCTCCTGCATCATTCTCCAGTGATACAACGTTCACTCTTGCCTCTTGCTCTTTATTTAACTGAAGAAACTCTAGCTATCCTCTTTTATATTATTGGCTAGTCTACCTTCGTATTTCATCTTTTCTCTGCGTATTGTCTTTTTAGGTACCTTCTGTTGTTCATTAAAAGCTACCCAATCCTCTGGCTTCTCACTAATCTTTGCTATGTTATACGCCTTCTCTTTTAGTTTTATACTGTCCTTGACTTCCCTTGTCAGCCATGGTCGCCTCTTTCTCCCCTTGAATCTTTCTTCCTCTGCAATGAAAAGATCCTGCATCTTCCAGATTATTCCCAGAAATGTCTGCCATTACTGTTCCGCCGTCATCCCTGCTAGGAACCATTTCCAGTCAACTTTGGACAGATCCTCCCTCATGCCTCTGTAGTCCACTTTGCCTAGTTGCAATACCGACACATCCGATATCACTTTTTCCCTGTCAAATTGCAGATTAAACCTTATCATGTTGTGGTCCCCACCTCCTAATGGTTCTTTTACTTGAGTTCCCTAATCAAATCTGATTCATTGCATAACACTAAATCCAAAATTACCCTTTCCCTGGTAGGCTCCACTACAAGCTGCTCTAAGAATCCATCTCGGAGGCACTCGACAAATTCCCTCCCTTGCGGTCCAGTACCAGCCTGATTTTCCCAGTCCACCTGCATATTGAAATCTCCCAAGACCACCGTAGCATTGCCTTTTTTTACACGGCAATTTTATCTCCTGATGTAAATTGTACCCTATATCCTGGCTACTGTTTGGGGGCCTGTAAATAACTCCCAGGGGGTCTTTTTACCCTTACAAACTCAGGCTGAAGCAACTGTGGGAGAAGGCAATGTACTTGTAGCATGAGTTTGTTGGTCACCATATTGGGGAAGAGTTACAAAGCAACACAGCATGGAAACCGGCCCTTCGGCCCAACTCGCCAATGTCAACCAAGTTGGCCGACTGAGTCCCACTTGCACGCGCCTGCCCATATCCCTTTAAACCTTTCTTATCTATATACCTGTCCAAGAGCCTTTGAAGTGTGGTAATTGTATCTGCCACTTCCTCTCAGCTCGTTCTACATACGTACTGGGAGAAGCCATCAATCAAGATAGAGGGTCAAACCTGGATCTGGTCTATATGGTTTATCTAGTTCACCACAGATGCATCTGTAATATATTTCTTGTAAAGCACACGAATAAAATGTAATTTGACTCTCGAGTCTATTGCTAAGTGACAAAAGTACAGAATAATTTATTTTCAATAGGAGAAATTTAAAAGTATAGTGCATGCTCTCCTCATTCCTGGCTACACAAAAAGAAGAGTTCATGTTTCAACAAATAAAGTCAGGGGGATTAAACAGCTCAATTACCTCAGTGGAAGAGATGTTAAACAGGCAGTTGATTCATGATCACTGCATTACACAATTACATAAAGTCATGACTACACCAATAAGCCAAGCCTGCTATCTCTTCTAGGGAACAGGAACTGGTGAATGAAACAAATATTTACTTCCCCCTTCATGTGCCTTAGAATATTGTTACACAAGACTTTTCCAACTGATCATTTAATTGGAGGAATAGCACCTCATATTTCGCCTGGGCAGCTTGCAGCCCAGTGGAATGAACATCGACTTCTCCAACTTTAGATATAAGAAGATAACTGCAGATGCTGGTACAAATCGAAGGTTTTTATTCACAAAAATGCTGGAGTAACTCAGCAGGTCAGGCAGCATCTCAGGAGAGAAGGAATGGGTGACGTTTCGGGTCGAGACCCTTCTTCAGACTGAACTTTAGATAGTTCCTCTGTTCCTCTCTTCCCCTCCCCCTTCCCAGATCTCCCTCGATCTTCCTGTCTCCACCTATATTCTAGTATAAGAAAATAACTGCAGATGCTGGTACAAATCGATTTATTCACAAAATGCTGGAGTAACTCAGCAGGTCAGGCAGCATCTCGGGAGAGAAGGAATGGGTGACGTTTCGGGTCGAGACCCTTCTTCAGACTGATGTCAGGGGGGCGGGACAAAGGAAGGATATAGGTGGATTCATTCACAAAATGCTGGAGTAACTCAGCAGGTCAGGCAGCATCTCGGGAGAGAAGGAATGGGTGACGTTTCGGGTCGAGACCCTTCTTCAGACTGATGACAGGGGGGCGGGACAAAGGAAGGATATAGTAGAAGGGCAGGAGAAATCACAGAGGGGGAGCAGCCTGATCTGCTGAGTTACTCCAGCATTTTGTGAATAAATCGATTTGTACCAGCATCTGCAGTTATTTTCTTATACTACTTGTTGCTCCACTGCCATTTCTCTTCGAGGTATGTCCACTTTGAAGAAGTTCTCCTCCTCTCTTCGATGAGAGTTTAGCAACATGTTTTCTCGCTGCTCCCCCTCTGTGATTTCTCCTGCCCTCCTACTATATCCTTCCTTTGTCCCGCCCCCCTGACATCAGTCTGAAGAAGGGTCTCGACCCGAAACATCACCCATTCCTTCTCACCCGAGATGCTGCCTGACCTGCTGAGTTACTCCAGCATTTTGTGAATAAATACCTTCGATTTGTACCAGCATCTGCAGTTATTTTACTATCATTTAATGATACTATCAAATTATACTATCACTCATCATTTTTTCTATTGTAGCCCTAGTGTTAAACATTGGTATTTTGTGAAAGAGGCATTCATTTTTGTATCATAATCATCCAGAAAATTGCCCACCACTATTAGATTTTTCATTTAATTTTTAGTTGTTGCCTAACAGTAATGCTCAGCATGCCAGAAATGTTTATACATCTAGGAATAGCTTTCTCGGACAAAAAGATGACCCAAATGATTAAAACTCTGAAGCGAGAAGGGAGATGAGCAAAACAATGTATTAACGTATTGAAGAAGGCTGCTGGCATGAAATGTCACCTATGTTCTCCAGAGATGCTGCCTGACCCGCTGAGTTACTCCAGCTTTTTCTGTCTCTTTTGTAAACCAACATTTGCAGTTCCTTTCTACAATTACAAATAGCTTTTATGCCACGATATCACCTAACATTTAAAAAGGTGACTTCTGAAGTGTGATCACTGTTGTAATGCGGGAAACGACCTACTAAATGGACGAATGGGATGCGGTGAAATATTTGCTGGCTAGATAAAGCATCAGTACCAATGTTTTCAGTGTCTCACGTGTAAGTGGTTAGGTTAGGAAAGCAGAGAAAATATAAAAATGAGCTCAAATAAATTATGAATGACATACTAAGAGGGATCTTTGCTGAATTATATATGGAGTATAATTTAAATCAGTTACTTATATTACAGTTTTTTAAACGTATTTAAGGCAAGACCAAGTGCAGGCTCGGCAATCGTTTCGCTGAACACCTCCCCTCAGTCCGCCTAAACCTACCTGATCTCCCGCTTACTAAACACTTTAACCCTCTCCCATTCCCACACTGACCTTTCTGTCCTGAGCCTCCTCCATTGTCAGAGTGAAGCCCAACACAAATTGGAGGAACAGCACCTCATATTTCGCTTGGACAGCTTACACCCCAGCGGTATGAATATTGACCTCTCCAACTTCAAGTAACCCTTGCTTTTCCTCTCTCTGCATCTCTCCCTCCCCCTTCCCAGTTCTCCGACCAGTCTGACTGCCCTTGTTTACATTTTATCTGTTTGCTTTGTTGTTACCTTCTCAATGATCTATACATTTTCCTTGATCTCCACCCTTTGTCTCATTTCCACACCTTACACTTTCTTATCTCTGTCCCTCTCCCCTGACTCAGTCTGAAGAAGGTCTTGACCCGAAACATCATCCATTCCTTCTATCCAGATATGATGCCTGTCCTGCTGAGTTACGCCAAAATTTGGTATCTATCTTCACAACTACCGCTGCACTATAGAGAGCATCCTAACACATGGCATCCCTGTGTGGTACCTCAGCTGCACGGAGGCAGAAAGGAAAGCTCTTCACGGGTAGTCCATAGAGCTCAGAGGACCATCGGAACACAGCTACCAGACTTGGAGGGCATCTACAACACACGATGCCTCAGAAAAGCCACCAGCATCCACAAAGACTCTTCACACCCCTGCAACAGTCTGTTCGAACTCCTTCCATCGGGCAGACGATACAAGGCCTTCTACGCCCACACCTCCAGACTCAGGAACAGCTTCATCCCCAGGGCCATAGCTGCTATGAACCGGTCCTGCTGAGCCGGATGGTTACATTGCAGTGATCCGGCACAGATCTACTTGCACTTTATTCTGTCTTAAAACTGTTACAATTTGTTTCGTTGGGTTGTTGTTGTTTAAATTAATACTGACTAGCTAATTAAATTATTGCATCGTATGGGAGGCGCATTCCCAATCTCGTTGTACCCCAGTACAATGTCAATAAAGATATATTGTATTGTATTGTAAATTGATTATTCAAGAGGAGCAGGTTGGAGGGCTAGGTCAGAAAGTAAGGAATGACAAAATCTGTAAGCAAGGAGAAAAAAGGCAGAGGCAGTTCAATCATGTTCGACTGCACCCCAGATCCAGAACTACCGTTATAGTTTTTATTGTTTGCCAGCTGCAGAATCTCCCTTGATGCTTTCTGTTACCTATGTGTGGAACAAGAACGACCAAGGTAGACCATTTATGAAAATGCGGGTTTATTCAGTCACGGCAAAAAAAGGGGGTGTGAGAGATGTGGCGGGGACCAAGTACGCGAGTGCAGACGGACCCGAACGAGTGACACGCAAACAACCCGCTCTGACTGGACACCGATACCGACGGACTGTGACAACACGGTTCATCCGCCCCCTTTAAGGAGGGGACTGCAGGGAAAAAAGAAAGAAAAATCACCGCACATAGAAAAACAGTGAAATGACTCCCGCTGTTCCACAGCCTGGTCCCGCTCTGACTGGACATCGATACCAACGGACTGTGTGAGACAAGCAAGCACGCATGCGCGTTCATGGGGCTGTGGCGCCCGCGATCTCAATATGGTTCACTTTCCTCTTTGACGTTGCCCTTGATTACAATTCTCAGTATGTCTTCTCGTGTTTAGGTCCAATCCTAGTCTCCTGCAGGGAAAGGCTGGAAGGTCAAGCTTAAGTTAATTCTACCATTGGGAACTACATTCAGTTTGTACGGTAGCACGCATCCCCTTTATTGACTTCACGAAGCAGAGAATGATACACCTCTAGTTTAAGGTATCACAAAATGCTGGAGTAACTCAGCAGGTCAGGCAGCATCTCAGGAGAGAAGGAATGGGTGACGTTTCGGGTCGAGACCCTTCTTCAGACTGATGTCAGGGGGGGCAGGACAAAGGAAGGATATAGGTGGAGACAGGAAGATAGAGGGAGAACTGGGAAGGGGAAGAGAGGGACAGAGGAACTATCTAAAGTTGGAGAAGTCGATGTTCATACCGCTGGGCTGCAAGCTGCCCAAGCGAAATATGAGGTGCTGTTCCTCCAATTTCTGGTGGGCCTCACTACGACACTGGAGGAGGCCTATGACAGAAAGGTCAGACTGGGAGTGGGAGGGGGAGTTGAAGTGCTCAGCCACCGGGAGATAAGTTTTAGGAACAGCACCTCATATTTCGCTTGGGCAGCTTACAGCCCAGCGGTATGAACATTGTCTTCTCTAACTTTAGATAGTTCCTCTGTCCCTCTCTTCCCCTCCCCTTTCCCAGTTCTCCCACTGTCTTCCTGTCTCCACCTACATCCTTTCTTTGCCCCGCCCCCCCTGACATCAGTCTGAAGAAGGGTCTCGACCCGAAACATCACCCATTCCTTCTCTCCTAGATGTTGCCTGACCTGCTGAGTTAATCCAGCATTTTGTGGTACCTTCGATTTGTACAAGCATCTGCAGTTATTTTCCTACACCTCTAGTTTAACATAAGTCTCAACAATGATTTGGCCAAACTATTACTGCATCTCAGTCACAAATTGAAAACTTCCAAATATTCAAAAAACATTTTATTAGTAATTCAACAAAATACTTTTGATTATAAATTGATCCAAATGTCATCCAAAAAAAATGTAAGCAATTTTAATAAAATAGTGTTTTGACTTTTTACACCATGCTTCTGTCAGCTAAAAGTAATTAGAAAAGAGTTAACAAAAACAATTATTCTACATCCCTGAAAGTATCTGAAATCAGTTGTTCTTGAGACACAATCCACAGGACCATTAAATGACTACAACAGTCTTGGGTACAAATTACAAACTTGGCCACAGAAATAGCTGATTAAAACATAAGATTGTTTTGAGGTTTTATTTACAAATGGCCAAAAATACTAAGGAGTAAACTAAAGATATTAAGATTTTTTACTATTATATGAAGAGCAAGAGGACATTTAAGGAAAGAGTGGGTCCAATTAGAGATCAAAATGATGGCTGATGCTTTTGGGGGTTGAAGAAATAGTTGGGGTTCTTTCTCTTGTCTTCATGAGGGGTCAATGAGAAATATTGCATGGAGCGTAAATGGATAAATCACCTGGTGTGTTTGCCCGGGGCTACTGAAAAAAATCTGGATTCAGTCTTTCCACGCTGGGTGATTGGAGTGAATTGATAAATCGTGTACCTTCAGGCCAGGTAGTTTAATCTTAGTGGTGGGCAAATTTAAGTCAATCGCGAACAAGAAAATAAACTTTTGTTCAGAAAGGCACAGATTAATCATAGAAAGTCTGCATGGTTTTGTTAAGGGAAGATAGTGTCTAGGTATTTAGAATTTATTGAGGAGGTTAAACAAATGGATGGATTTTGCTGCATACTACATAGATTTTAACAGTTCCCCAAGAAAGATAAATAAAATACCCATGGATTTTCTAGGGAGAATGACAAACTGCATTCCAATATTCACTAAGTGATAGTAAGTCATTGCAAATGGTTGATGGGTTGTTTTGTGACTGGACTGGACTACCAGTGGGATTGGTACACAGGGCTGCATACTCAATCCCTTACTTGTATATATTAATGATATTAACTTAAACATAAGGTACCCTAAAAAACATCTGCACCTAAATACAAAAGCTAGGCATGTGGTTACTGGTGAAGGTAAAAACATTACACTTCAAGGAATTATAGATATTTGGTCAGGTGAACAGAAAGAGTGGCAAATATTAAATAACAAGAGAGGCGTTAAGTAATGCAAAAGAGTTGTAACAAGATGAGAATACAAGGTATACGGCAAGATACTGTATCGAGTAGAAAACCTTGGAATGTACGCCTGTAAATCCTTATACATAGCTAAACAGGGCAATAGGTGGTTTAAAATGTGCAGAACACAAGAGCAGGAAAGTTATGCACTATAGACTACCGGAATTAGACAATGTATTGTTTTCTGTTCATCACATTGCAGGGAAGATGTAATTGCGTAGGAGAAGAAGCGAGATTTATGAGGATGTTGCCAGAAACAAAATAAATATTTCTTTAATCTAATTGAAAAAGTTCAGGATTTTGAAAGGTGAATGCAGAATGTGTTGTATGGTCATATATGATCTTAATACTTTCATCAGTAGGATGAACTTCCTCCAGAACCTGGAGTGGAGGCATTTGTTTAACAAACTCTGAATCGTTGTCATTCATTTGATCAGATGTAAGGTCATCTTCATCAAGAACTTCATCATCAGTAGCCTCCACCTTTGCACACCCGGTTGGCTTATTCCCATCAGCAGCATTTGTGCAGCTGCTGAGAGATAACTCATTCATCTGAGTTGATGGGATTATTACACTTCCTTCTGATGAACCGTGGAGCTGGGCAAAATTATCACAATTCCCCGATAGAGTAGCCAGTTCATCGCTTTGACTAGGTACACATTCCACACCATCGTCTGCCAAAGATGTCTCTTTTTCTGTTTCTTTATCAGTTGCAATAGTTTCAGTTAAGCGGATTTCTTCTTCATGTTGCTGAGTATTTGATGGAGTACTGCAAGGTGTACTGTGATTCAGATCATGTGCATCAGAGCTGATCTCATCATTTTCCTGTTGCTGAAACTACAAAACCAGGATAATATTTATCTGAATTCGAACCTTAAAATGCTAGTTATATTTGTTTTCAAAATCACTGTTCCGTTTCAGATTTACAAGACACAGTGCAATTGCTGATAAATTGAGGGATTTAGTATATTTTAGTGTACATAGTAATAGTTCCTTGGTAGCTGGTAATATATTAATGCTGACAAACATTTTCCTGATGGCTTTAAGGACAATTTTAGAAGTAATGCTGTTGATAACTTGTTATGGATAATCACATGACAATCAAAAATAATAATTAGAAATTACATAATTACATATCTACTGTATCCACTGTTCCAGGTGTCAACTTCTCCACACCGCAGTTTCGCTCAACACCTCCGCTCAGTCCGTCTTAACCTACGTGATATCCCAGTGGCTCAGCACTTCAACTCCCCCTCCCATTCCCAATCTGACCTTTCTATCCTGGGCCTCCCCCATTGTCAGAGTGAGGCCCAGTGCAAATTGGAGGAACAGCTCCTCATATTTCCCTTGGGTAGTTTACACCCCAGTGTTATGAACATTGACTTCCCAAACTTCAGATAGTCCCTGCTTTCCCTCTCTATCCCCTCCCCTTCCCAGTTCTCCCTCTAGTCTTCCTGTCTCCGACTACATTCTATCTTTGTCCTGCCCCTTCCCCTGACATCAGTCTGAAGAAGGGTCTTGACCCAAAATGTCACCCATTCCTTCTCTCCTGAGATGCTGCCTCACCTGCTGCGTTACTCCAGCATTTTGTGTCTACCTTTAATTAGAAATTACATTCACAAATGCATTACTAAATATACAAGTTGAGTACAAATATGGAATGCAATGCCAAAAAGAAAGCTGGAATAACAATCAATTGTAACTTTCACAATAGAACTGGATGTAGACAAGAATGTTGGAGGTAAAACAAAAAGCCTTTAACTTGATATAGAGCTATCTATTTCTGCTCTGTGAAATGAGTCCCAAAGCCTTTCTATTAAGTTTTTCCATAATGGTTTAAAGTCAGGGGCATAGATTTGTGAATGTTGGATTTTTCTTTTGGTAGTTTTATGTAACTCACCTTACAGGAAATAACAAGACCACTTTCATGGACTTCTGACACACTCAACTCTGTCAAACATTCTTCAACTGCATCGTTGGGGACTGAATCCCTCAAAGAAGTGCTCAGGAATTGATCAGCATTTTCAGAAGTCACAAACAACTTGTTCTAAACAGAAAGAACACATGATTAACAGAGAACATCTGACAAATGCAAGATTATTAAGTGTAGAATTATAATCATGCAGCATGGATACAGGCCCCTTGGCTAAACCCGCCCATACCATCCAAGGTGCCACACTGTGCTAATCACATTTGACTTTGTTTTCAGATGGGAACTATGTACTTGCACTCCTTGGTCTACAACACTTCCAAGGGCTCTGTCATTCATTGTGAACATCCTGACCTGGTTTAGCTTACCCAAAT
The DNA here is from genome assembly GCF_053455715.1 of Rhinoraja longicauda. Classification (NCBI taxonomy): domain Eukaryota; kingdom Metazoa; phylum Chordata; class Chondrichthyes; order Rajiformes; family Arhynchobatidae; genus Rhinoraja; species Rhinoraja longicauda. The sequence continues at coordinate 3,212,739 of NC_135962.1, read as the reverse complement.
GATCACTTTGCACATGTCTGAGTTAAATTCCATCTGTCAATAGTTCCCTCTTTCCCAATTGATCGAGATGCTCAATCCTAGCTTCATGGATTGAATCCTATCAATCCAACTCATGAACTGAATGGTCTGGAAGGTTAAGAGGATGATATTCTTGGCAACACTATTTATCAATTAGATACGAGTCATGAACAACTGTAAGAATGTAATATAAATTACAACAATACTGGACATAGTCATTGAAGAGTACCTCAACAACACATGAGACATTAATTTTTCTTTTGGTAATTCCTGCATGAATTATGTCGACCAAATTTTTATTTTCTCTTTATGTAGCTGATGACAGTGCTCAACCTTTCATAACCCAGTTACTGAGATCAAACATAAATTAAAGGAACAGCACCTCATATTTCGCTTGGGCAGTTTACAACCCAGCGGTATGACTATTGATTTCTCTAACTTCAAGTAACCCTTGTATCCCCTCTCTCTCTGTCTCTTCCACCCAAGTCATGGTCACTTGTTTCAGTCGTCCTGTTGAGTCTCATTGTCTGCAACCCGTTTTCACCCAGCCCACAGCTAACAATGGCCAGTTTTCTTTATCATCGTTACTTTTTTGCACATCTTTCATTCATGTTCTATATCTTTCTCTCTATTGCACTGTCTGTATCTCTTGTTTCCCTTTCTCCTGACTCAGTCTGAGGAAGGGCCCCGACCCGAAACGTCACCTATTCCTTTTCTGCAGAGATCTTGTCTGCCCGTTAAGTTACTCCAGCTTTTTGTGTCTATCTACTGGTTTGTCCCCAAGAGTAAACAACCTCAAGTTGATTTCATAGATTTTTTCAAAATTGTCTTACAATACAAAAAGTGATTTTGAGGTCAAGGAGGCAAGCCAAAGAATGAATCTAACAGCCATGCTTTCATGGCAGGTGGTGGTTTGGAGTGGAAGAGTTACCTGCAATGAGTTGTCTGTATGTCCGGCACAAAAGCTTTGCCACAAGCCTCGACTCTCAAGTGACTTTATTAACACCACCACTGCATTGTCTTCCGCCACCTTTAGTATACGTTCCTTGGTGTTCAGCTGATAATCAGAAGGAAACTGAATAATCAAAGAATATAAGGAATCGGAGTCTGTTGTCCCAAAGCTGATGCGATAATCGTAGGTTTGAAGTACAGATTTCAAACTATTTTGTTTGATATTTCTCACTTGCAGTATAAATGTTACAGTGCTTTCATCCTGATGGTAATGGAAATCAGGACACACTGGTTCGTTTTCCTTTAAAGAGCCTTCTGAGTAACATTTAGTATTTGCAGATGAATTTACTTGTGGATGCTCATTTGTTTGTCCATCCTCAGTGCTACTGCATCGGTTTTCCAAAGACACGTAAATATTATCACGAGAAGTTACTGCATCCTCTTCAGGGGGGTTCTGATGTCCATCATAATCCACCTCTGAAACAATTTGGGGGGCAACAATCACATCGTTTGGACTTGAAATAGATGGAGTTACTTTAATACCTGATGCATCAGATGCCGCCACGTGACTCACTTCAAGGTGCTCCTTGTTTTGAGATTGGTCCCAATTGGAATCTTTACACCCATCTTCTGACTTTATACCGGCTGTATCATTTTCTGCATTTTTCAGAATGAAATCATCTTCTACCTGATTTAATTCTGGTTTCAGCAGCGATTGTTCACTCTCCGTGGAATCGCTGTCCTTCCTTGCTGGCTCAAGATCACCATTGTGATTATTTTCCACTTCTAGCTCTGGCTTTGCAGGAATAACAGGCAATGTAACCACAAGCTGTCTCTTGGATTTGTTAAATTTAGCCGACCCCTGATTTTCATCTACCGGATACGGCAGGGCCAACTCAAGCTTGTAAGCGGGTTTCTTCGACTCCAGACATAGCAATTTCTCGGTCACATCCAAACACGCACTCTCGGCCGAGTTAAGCAGAGGGAGGTCGATAGTGACCACCAGTTGTTTGGGTCTGGTGCTGGGGACAGCGTCACGGGCATATCGATAATCCTGCATGTCGACAGTTGATCGGTAAACGATTGAGTATTTCGGTTGGGTAAATTTGCTTTCTGGTGTGTCTTTTCCAGCCGCCTTTGGTCTCCCCGTTGTACTGTTCCCCTTCACTTCACTTCTTCGTGAAGCACCTTCTGCTTTGGGATGGCCGTAGGGATACGGAAACTTTAAGGGCCCGTCTTCTTCAGGAAGGTCCTCCTTGTCGCCGCCGGGGAGAGGTGTGCGGATCACGGCCGCGTGGGGCAGCCCCTTGTACTTCATTTTCAAAGTCTTGACGTTCTTCATGTCGAGTTTGGCATCCAGCTGCTTCTCCACCGCGTCCAGGGCCACGCCGTCCACCATGTTTCGGAACCTCTTGTTGCGGCCGGCCATGTAGAGGGTGTCGGGGTGGAAGACCACGTCGTAGATGAGGTGCTTCCTGCCGCCGGGGCCCACGTCCTCCCTGGCGGGTGTGAGGCTGTAGGGCAGCTCCCAGTGCTGTCCCGGTGCCCCGTCTCCGCCCCTGCCCCCCTGGCAGGCCGGCTTGTTGATCAGCTCGTTGCTGCACACGTTGATGAAGCATTTCTTGTCGCCGCCGGCGCTGCTCTTCAGGACGTGGCCGGGTGACGGGTGCACGAACTTCACGTCCACCCCCCGCTCCCGCTCCAGCTGCGTGATCTCCTCCTCGTACTTCTTCTTGTTTTCCGGCCTGGAGATTTCCTCCGCGTACTCGCACAGCAGCTGCCTAAACTTCTCGTCCTTCAGCGCGCAGGAGAAGCGATCCACCTCGTCGCGGCTCAGCTGCAGCTCCTCCAGTCCAGAGGCCGCCATGCTGGCCGGCCGGCCGCCTCTCCCTCTCCCTATCCCTCCGCCGGATGCCCACAGGCCCCTCGCCTCAGCCGCGCCCTCCCCCTCCACAGCAACTAACGCGCAACCGCTTACAACACAAATGGATTAAAAGTGTCCGGCTCCGCACTTTTACATTTCTAAACGCTCTCCACAGCAGGGGACTCGTTTGTGGGCGCGGCAGGCGACAGGAGGAGCGGGTGCTGCGCCTGTTTCCATGGAGACGGCGCCAACAGACCCGGGAAGCTGCAGGGACAGGGACTGGCTTCACTCAGCAGGTCGGGCAGCGTCTGTGGGGGACGCTTCAGGCCAGCATCCTCCTTTTAAAACCAGAGAGAGAAAGATTCTTGATTAGTGCGGGTGTCAGGGGTTTTATGGGGAGAAGACGGGAGAATGGGGTTGGAGGGAGAGGTAGATCACCCATGATTGAATGGCAGAGTAGACTTTAGAGTCCATACAGTATGGAAAGAGGCTCTTCGGCCCAACTCGCCCACACCAGCCAACAGTGTCCCAGCTACACTAGTCCCACCTGCCAGCATTTGGTCCATATCCGTCCAAACATGTCCCAGCCTCATCTACCACCTCTGGCAGCTTGTTCCATACACCCACCACCCTTTGTGTGAAATAGTTACCCCTCAGATTCCTATTAAATCTTTTCCTTCACTTTATACTTATGTCCTCTAGTCCTCGATTTCTCTACTCTGGGCAAGAGACAGTGCATCTATCCAATCTATTCCTTGATGGGCCAAATGGCCTAATTCTGCTCCTGTCACTTACGAACAACTGCAAATCCACTCAGCGGCGTGAATTAGAATTCCTCAGCTGAAAATTCCAGTTCCATTGCACCCCCGCAGTGGTAGAATTATTGACTACAGTATACACCCCAGCCTCCCAAAACCACCCTCTCTCCCCTTGCCCGATCCTTTCTCTAGCTTCACAATGTGCATCTCTTCCATCCTTATCGTACCTGCCTTTTTTCCCATCTCTGGCCTTTATCTAACCATCTGCCTAACGAAAAACTATCACCTGTATCTGTTAAAGTTCGATTCTAATAGACAGACAATACCAAAAAGTGGTAAAACATTAGAGTCTTTATTACGACAGCGGGAGTGGAAGAGCTGCAACTATGCTTGCATACTAGCAGTCACTCGAAGACCCCACTCTTCAGCAACAATTTTATACACCAAATACAATGGGTTTTTAGAAGTGATAACAGAACCAGACACCCCACACAGGTGGTCTTGCAAGAGGATAGGAGTTCAAGGAATCATCACCCACTATCACTGGCCATTGTCAGAGGTCATTAATTCAGTCTATTAACATAAACACATCTTCCTGGTGCTCAACTTTAGAGTGATTGTAAGAGGCTCAGTCTATTAACATAAACACATCTTCCTGGGGCTCAACCTTATGGTAATTGTTAAGAGGCTCAGTCTACTCTGTGCTCTTCCTTTGTATCCATTTCCTGTCCTTTGTAAGAATACAACACCCCTTCTGCAATCTCAAGCCGGCATCTACACAGAGGTAGACTTGCAGTCATCTAATGTATGCATTTTAATTTAGTGACAGTTCATCTTCATGTAGCATTTGATCACATACACCTTAACCCTTAAATCCCCTTTTCTCCTTTACATACCCACCCATATCACCTGCCAGATTTTGTCCTGTAGTAGGGAGGAGAAAGCTGAAAAAGTGTCAGGGGCAGGCAAAGCCTGGCAGTGATAGTGGATACAGGTGAGGGGTTAATTGGCAGATGCGTGGATTCAGGCTGGAAGTGGAAAAGAGACAAATAGGTGTCAGATAAGGAGAGGAAGGGAGAAATGCAAAGCCTGATCAATTGATATAGGTGGAAGGGGACATGATGGGGGAACAGGGGGGCGGGACAGAATAAGGGGAGGGGGAGAAAAGGAGGGTGGAAGGTGTTACTAAAATTGGAGAATTCAGTGTTCATACTGTCAGGTTGTAAGCTACCCAAGTGGAATTTGAGGTGCCATTCCTCCAGTTTGTGTGTGGCCTCACTCTGGCAACAGAAGAGGCCCAGGACACAAAGGTCAGTGTGGGAATTGGCAGACCAAGTGCAAGTGTTCGACGAAACAATCCCCTAGCCTATGATTGGTCTCGCCGCTGTAAAATCAGAAGCAACAAATGAAGTAGATGAGGTTATTCTGGAAAAGATAAATTTGTCATTTATATTCTGTACATTGCATATTTTTGCCATCGGTACAATGTACCCCAGCTCTTAGTGCTACCACCAAGTTTGTGTTCTTTTATTATAATTCAGCAGCATTTTCATCTACTGTGAGTGTGATTATTTTCTTGAATATGTGCTTTACAGATTATCGTTTAAATCACGAGTAACCTCATAGGTGCTGGGTTTATTCAATTTAAATGTAGAGAGCAAAAGCTTCACAAATAATCAGATTTTCAAAGGAAAACAACTGCAAAAGTTACTTTGGCACGAAGCTTTGAAAAGGAGTTGTGAATAATACAAAGAAAACAAAATCTAGGCACAGATTCTGTTAATTTATTAAAAATGCATCAATATAAATATATACAAATAAACATGGAATTATAAACTAGAAATTATTTCTTCAGATGTTGATGTGCAAACACAGTTTTATGGAGTCCATACTTTTCCAATCTCCTAAAATTCACACTCAAAGATTTTGAAGTTTGCTGAAAAAAAAAGAAAACTCAGGTCTGTATCTTAATTAGCTGAAGCCACTTCAGAAAGAATTAATGCACCCACAAGCAAAAGCAGAGTATTCTGAAGAAGTTCTTTGTTAGATCCAAGGCCCTGTATTGTCACAGGGTTGTGGACTGAACAAAAATTGAAGAAAATATTTACTTTGTGTTAGTTTTGGCAAGAGACATGGGGAGCATCTGAGAGAGTGGCCGGAGGCTCCCGGAGAGAGATTGCTGTTGGCTTTCTGAATTATGGGCGCATGAACATGCAGGATATTGGCAGGATACATATGCAGGCAGAGGAGATTGATTTAATATGACCTGACTGCCCAGGCATTGAGGTTTATTAAACCTTTGGTTTAAAACCATAGCCGTATTTGAAATTGGCAGAAAAAATCTCAACCTTGGATCATAATCAAAGGACAAGGGTCTTCCATTTAGGAGCAGGTCAAAGCAACTTCCTCACTCAGCGATTTGTAAATCGCTCAATGGATGAGCATATTTGAAATCAATGTGGTTTTGCACATCGAGGGATGCAAAGGATTATGGAGACACAAAGGATGGTGGGTGTATGGAACAAACTGCCAGAGGAAGTAGTCGACACAGGTACTACCACAACTTTTAAGAACCATTTAGACAGGTACATGGATAGGACAGGTTTAGAGGGAAATGGGCCAAACGCAGGCAGGTGGGACTAATGTAGATGGGACGTGTTGGTCGGTGGGGGTAAGTTGGGCCGAAGGGCCTGTTTCCATGCTGTATGATTCTATTATTATAAACATTTTATTTTACCAATAACATATCACTCATCACAATTGGGAATTATTATGTCCTTATCATATAAGGAGTCATGCAGACAGACGAGGGCAAAGCTCGTTTCCCCGTCATTTCCAACAGCCAAATCCAAAGTAGACTAGACCAATGTTTGAAGTTTGAAGCAACACAACTCTTGGTTTCACAAATTCCTTATACAGCAACTATACAAGCCTTCCTGCACCATGTCCAATTTTAGTAAGTAGAAATATAAAATAATATTTCATTTATAAGTTTCTCTATTACCTGTCCTCCACAGTTTTACTTGAGGGATAGTACACCTTGAAGCAGAAACTACTACGTGGAAACGAACCCTTAAGACAAATAAGACTTTGATTAAAGATGCATAAATACAAGTAAAACAGTTGACATTATGATTTAAAACATACAACTCAATAAAGACAAAGATTTAAAAGAACTGAAGACAGACACAAAATGCTGGACTAACTCAGCCGGACAGACAGCATCTCTGGGTAGAAGGAATGCGTGACCTTTCGGGTTGAGACCCTTCTTCAAGATGGGTCTCAACCAGAAACGTCACCCATTCCTTCTAACCAGAGATGCTGCCTGTCCCGCTGAGTTACTCCAGCGTTTTGTGTCTATCATTGATTTAAACCAGCATCTGCAGTTCCTTCCTACAACATTCGATCTAAAAGAACTGATCACTTGTGTTTCATTTTCCCCTCTCCGAGCCTTTCCTTTGTCACCACATATATTCCAGATATCTTGGACAGCTGGCCCATGAATGATCCAACCGTTTGTTTCCCACGAATGAGGAAGCTTCCTGAACTTTACAGATCATGTGGTTGTAATTGAAATCTCATTGAAAGAGAGCACATGTTAGTTATCGTTTTGAACAGAGAACAAATAATGGGGAAGCAAAATTAAGGAAGGAAACATACAATGTAAATAGAGAAAAAAAAAAATTCAGGCTCAACAATAATTTAAAAAATACTTTTCAGTTACACTGAACTAAATCTTGAATGTCATTAGAGAGAAATGTGAACATTTTTATAAGAGCATAAGACATAGGAGCAGAATTAAGCCATTTTGCCCATCGAGTCTTCTCTGCCATTCGAACCATGACTGATTTATTTTTCCCTTTCAACCTCATACTCCTGCCTCTCATCATAACCTTGGCACTCTTACTAATCAAGAACATAAATCTCCGCTTTAAAAATACCCAATAACTTGGCCTCCACAGCAATCCTCTGACTATAGAAATTTCACCGCATCTCCACTCTAAAGGTACGTCCTTTTTATTCTGAGGCTGTGCCCTCTGATCCTAGACTCTCCCACTACTGGAAACATCCTCTCCACATCCACTCTATACGTCGGCGAGACCAAACGTGGACTGGGAGATCATTTTGCTCAGTCCGTTTGGACCTACCTGACCTCCCAGCTGTCAAACACTTTAATTCCCCTTCTCATTTATACACTGACCTTTCTGTCCAAGGCCTCCTCTATTGTCAGGGTAAGGCCAAATGCAAATTGGAGGAACAGCATCTCATATTTCACTTGGGCAGATGACAACCCAGTGGTATGAAAATTAATTTCTCTAACTTCAAGTAACACCTTGTATCCCTTCTCTCTCCATCCCTCCCCCACCCAAGTCGTACTAGCTTCAAAATCGTCTTGTTGAGTCTCATCATCTGTAAACGTTTTCACCTAGCACACAGCTAACAATGACCTGTTTCCTTTATCATCGTTACTTCTTTGCATATCTTTTATTCATTTATTCTATATCTCTCTACACCACCGTCTGTATCTCTCGTTTCCCTCTCCCCTGACTCTCAGTCTAAAGAAGGGTCTCGACCTGAAACGTCACCTATTCCTTTCCTCCTGAGATGCTGTCTGATCTGCTGAGTTACTCCAGTTTTTTGTCTATCCACTCTAGGCCTTTTTCGACAGTTAATCTTACTAGTTATTTTTCTAAATTTAGCTCTGCAAAACATGTAAAGAAGTTTACATAATGGTGCTTACAGGATTGATGCAGGTGCAGTCTGTGTGGACAATGTTGAATGGATCATATTTGTCAGCAAATACCAGCAGGTCTGGTACCGGGTACACACGCAGAGAATAATCATAGGCCCAGTAGACTGGACTAACATAGAGCGGCAGTGGTGTTAGGTGGCCCTGTGCAATGATGGTCTTCAGAAACTAGAAGATAACAGAAAAAGAAAGGAGTTAATCCTGTATTGTGACAGATTTTATTTTAGAAGGTATATTTTGATGCAGTGGACCAATATTACCACAAAAGTATTATTCTGGGTCCTACAAATCAGAAATTAAAAATGTTTAAAGTTCTCAGTAGGTCAGACAACATGTGAAAACTAAACTAGCATTAACAGTTTAATCAATGATTATCCATTGGAACTCTGAGGTCCAATAACCAACAAAAGGACTGAAGGTGGATTATTGATGCAAGAGAACCACAGTGGAACAAAAGACCAGGCAACTTGCCAATGCAGAAAGGAAGCTAGTTTACTGTTTGGATTAATAATTTGATCTATTTTACAACTCGTACATTTACACATTTATAAAAGCAAATATGTGATACCTCTATTGTGTATGACTGGTAATCCATACTCTTGCAGGATGAAAGCCAATTGATCTTTACCCATGTTTATCACAAGGAGCAACAAAAATATGTCGTTTGACATATGATTTATGGAAAAACTAAAAAAACATGTACACACCGTGCTATTTCTACCAACCCAGTCTGCACAGTGTTACACAATGCACCATTCATTTATCTACATACAATTAAATAAATCCGTGTCTTGGTTTGTTATCGTAATATTAACATATTAAACTTAACAAGGAAAAAGTGTCAATTTGCACCGCAAGATCCATTCCGGAAAATGTGGCAAGCATAATCTACAAGTAAAATAGTTTGATTGCTTACGATCACTACAGTTAGCGAGAAATGTATCAAGTAAGATTACATTTTGGATAAGTGGAGTGTACGGTCTGAATAGAGTAATGTCTTTACTACCATGAGTTATTGGACAGTGTGCAAGAGGGCATCAAATGTCCGACCCAACAGATTAAGAAGCACCCATATTGATTTGAGGCAAGTACAACAGCATTTAAAAGGTAATTGGACAGGGACATGGATAGGAATGCTTGAGAGGGATATGGGTCAAATGTGGGCAAATGGGACTGGCTTAGATGGGCGACTTGGAAGGGCCTGTTTCCATGCTGTATGACTCTAATAACTAATTATATTAAACATAAGCAGCATAAAATTCATTAAAAGAGCAGTAACTTACATGGTTTGGAATATCCAAATTACTGTTAGGAAATCGGATGCAATTTCTACACATCTTGTTAACCAGATCCTCACGAAAAATGATAATCTCCTGTGTGCAGTACTGAATTCTAACAACGATGAAAGATAAAATCAGTCTGATATTTTGAGAACCAATTGAATTAAAAGACAAATGAACTGTGAAATGGTGAGATGTGCAGAAAGTTTACCTGCAGGGATTTGTAGTAAATACAGAATGTGGAACTCTCTTACTAAACTCTTCTGTAATAAAATCAGCTAGCGGAGGTCTTCAAAGGAAGGAAAATAAGCTATTAAAATAATCCTTCATCGAGAGACCAATTATTAAAAGGTAATCATATTTCATGGTGCATTCATTTCATCTGCTTCAAGAGCATTCACGAGATTAAATAGAAAGCAGCATTTAGAAAAAATATATATTTGGGGCATTTTAATAGTGGTAAAAATGTCTTTCATGCCCCTACACACTGAATGGAATAAGAAACCAAGGAAATGTTGGCTGGCAAGATTAAGATTGTCTTATTGCAGAAAGGTATAAAAATGACAAACAACAATGCTACGAAGGAACAAATAGAAATGCTGTGAATTCAAGCAGTCCCATTATCACTGTGTGTGTAGGAAGGAACTGGAGATGCTGGTTTACATTGAACTTGGGCACAAATGCTGGAGTAACTCAGCAGGACAGGCAGCATCTCTGGATAAAAGGAATGGGTGACGTTTTGGGTTGAGACCCTTCTTCAGACTGAGCTAGTCTGAAGCATTTTGTCCACAGACAGGGCACTGCATTTATTCTTGATCATCATTTTCACCCTTATATTCCTTTTCATCCTTACAACGGCCTTCTGGTTCACTTTAAGCTCTGAATGTTTCTACAGCCTATTTGTTGCAGCCAGAAATATTAAATGTGACATTTTTTAACCACCAGACTTGATTATTTACAATGTAGAAACAAGGAACTGCAGATGCTCGTTTATTTGAAAAAAAGTACTGGAGTAATCAGCAGTCTGGCAGCGTCTCTGGAGATCATGGAGAGTTGATGTTTAGTGTCAGGACGCTTCTTCAGAAGCAGTCGGAACAGTCTCAACCCGAACCATCCTCTATCAATGTTGCCTGACCCCAAGCTGTACTGACGGATGGGGATTAAAAGCTGTGATGTTACTGGGAAAACCAAGCATCATGGTGCAAGGCTGAAAGACATGAGGAGGCAGTGTGATTACCTGGGTAAAATCGAACTGGGACCCGGGTCTTCAGGGCCAGGGACAAACACAAAGCGGCTGCTGCAAATTCAGGTAAGAAAGATATTTAGATTCTATTATTGACCAACTTCATACAAAACATACCAATGTTGGTTAGGTTTATTATTGTCATGTGTATCAAGCACAGTGAAAAACTTTGTTCTGCATTCTATCCAAATCAGATATACCATACATAAATACAATCAGTTCATACCCAAATAAAATAGATAGAGTAAAAGGGAAGATACAGAGTGCAGAATATAGTTCTCAGCATTGTAGAGCACCAGTTCCATAAAAAAAGTCCAATGTCCGCAATGGAGAAGAGGAGAATCGGGCAGTACCCTAGTTTAATCAAAGGACTGTGCAGAAGTCTGATAACAGAGGGAAAGAAGCAGGGATAAGAAGGATGAGGGTGAGACAAATCCTTTCCAAGGTAGCGTGAAATGTAGAAGAATTCTTCAGAACCCAATAGAGTATAAGAAAATGGAGAAACGAGAAACTGCAGTTGCTGGTTTACAAACCAAAGACACAAAGTGGTGGAGTGTCAGGCAGCATCTCTGGAGAACATGGATGTGTTGGGCTGGTGCCCTTTTTCAGACTGATTGTGGGAGGGGAGAAAACCAGAAGGACAGGACAAAGCCTGGCAAGTGTTAGGTGGACAGAAAGGAGTAGGGCATCTTATCACTGCAATGGGCCGATACTAAAGCAAAAATTACATTTTCTGTGCCTGATGTAGAAATCCCTTCTCGTACATTGCAGCTTCTAGATTTCCACACAATTCCAGTCAATTTGTTCATTACAGAATTGAATGATTTGGTACAACATATTTATGGTCCACATGTTGACCACAACATATTCCCCCTCTGACATCAGCCTGACTGAGCATTAGTAAGATGACACTTTGCTTTATATTGCCATCAGTTTTGACCCATCTATTTGTGTTGTTATCCAACTGCAACTTCTACCATGGAAAACCAAAGACATTCTCCTTAGCCACCCTCACAGGTCTTGTATCCTGGCCACCAATTCCATTCTGATCACTGGCAAAAATCACATTCCAGACAGGGTGTGTAGGAAGGAACTGTAGATGCTGGTTTACATTGAACTTGGGCACAAAATGCTGGAGTAACTCAGCAGGACAGGCAGCATCTCTGGATAAAAGGAATGGGTGACGTTTTGGGTTGAGACCCTTCTTCAGACTGAGCTAGTCTGAAGCATTTTGTCCTCAGACAGGGCACTGCATTTATTCTTGATCATCATTTTCACCCTTATATCCCTTGTAATCCTTACAAAGGCCTTCTAGTTCACTTTAAGCTCTGAATGTTTCTACAGCCTATTTGTTGCAGCCAGAAATATTAAATGTGACATTTTTAAACCTCCAGACTTGATTATTTACAATGTAGAAACAAGGAACTGCATATGCTTGTTTATTTTTAAAAAGGTACTGGAGTAATCAGCAGTCTGGCAGCATCTCTGGAGATCATAGAGAGTTGATGTTTAGTGTCAGGACGCTTCTTCAGAAGCAGACGGAACAGTCTCAACCCGAACCATCCTCTATCAATGTTGCCTGACCCCAAGTTACTCAACTAAGGTATTTATTCACAAAATGCTGGAGTAACTCAGCAGGTCAGGCAGCATCTCAGGAGAGAAGGAATGGGCGACGTTTCGGGTCGAGACCCTTCTTCAGACTGATGTCAAGGGGGCGGGACAAAGGAAGGATATAGGTGGAGATAGGAAGATAGAGGGAGATCTGGGAAGGGGGAGGGGAAGAGAGGGACAGAGGAACTATCTAAAGTTGGAGAAGTCAATGTTCATACCACTGGGCTGCAAGCTGCCCAGGCGAAATATGAAGTGCTGTTCCTCCAATTTCCGGTGGGCCTCACTATGGCACTGGAGGAGGCCCATGACAGAAAGGTCAGACTGGGAGTGGGAGGGGGAGTTGAAGTGCTCAGCCACCGGGAGATCAGATTGGTTAACGCGGACCGAGAGCAGGTGTTGAGCGAAGCACTTTGTCTTTTTTAGATTATTCCAATGCTCCATGCCATTTACCCCTTCATTGAAAGCCAGGCTGCTCACGACATAATCTGTACAAAAAGTTGCGATTAACAATTTCCTTAGTGCCTCAATAGATCTGGGTCCCTCCAATACTTCTAATCTTTAACCTTCTTGTTCAAATCCCTTCCTGTTTTCAACTCTGCAATCTCCTCCAACCCTACCACGTAAATGGAATTAGCCATTTTCCTCCGTCAGCAGTTCTGCCCAGTTCCCTATCTCACTAGACAATCATTAATGGCATAACTGGGACTGCTGAAACTGCATGTGTACACGCAAGTAGAATTTAACTATTACTGAAGTCTGAGCAAGCAGCAGAGTATGGTAAATTAACTGAATATTACATTTACACAATTGTTAAAAAAAGATATGTGAAATTGGGTCTATAGAATGCGTCTACATAAACACCTGAAAATTGAAATACATTAGATCCTTCATTGCCAATTGTATCAATAATAATCGCAGGTGCCCAAACAGAAAATAGATCAAAGGCTGATAGCATATTCTGCAGCACTTACTTTTTATGAATATTGGGGTATTCACAGATAATATCTGCGAGTGCTTTCAATGATTCTGTAGGTGAAAGAAGAAAAAACAAAAATCAAGATGGAGTTCAAAATAAAAGTTCAAATCAGATGTCTTTTGGTCACAGGCAAAAACTGGAGGGTGGCTAATGTTGTACTGATATTTTAGATTTTAGGTTTACGATTCATGTATACCGAGGTACAGTGAAAAGCTTTGTTTTGCATGCTATCCAAACAGATCAGATATACATTAAAATCAAACTTAAGTACAATAGAGCAAAGGGGAAGAAACAGAGTGCAGAATATAGTTCTCAGCATTGTAGCACATAGGTTCCATACACGGATCAAGTTGGAAAGAGTGCAAAGAAGGTTTATGAGAAAGTTGCCAAGACTTAAGGATCTGGGCTACAAGAAGAAGTTGGGCAGTTAGGACTTTATACTGGAGTGTAGGAGACAGAGGGGTGACGGCCGTACAAAATCATGAGAGGCATAGATAAGGAGAATAATAAGTCTTGTTCCCAGGAAACAGAATCAAAAGCTAGAGGCGTAAATTTAACAGTGAGAGGGGAAAGTTTTAAAAGGCACAATATCTTTCGTAGAGAGGGTGGGTATATGGAATGAGCTGCCAGAGGAAGTAGTTGAGGCAGGTACAATAACAATATTTAAAAGATATTTGGACAAATACATAGGAAAGGTTCAGAGGGATATGAGCCAAACATGGGCAAATGGGACCACCCTAGATGGGCATCATTGTTGGCATCGATGAGTTGGGCTGAAGGGCCATGTGTACGGCTATAAGTATCAAATGTTCTTCACCTGTTAGAGTCTTGATCTGACTTTTCCCATAAGGAGCAGATGAAAAATTGCCACAGAAGATGAAACAAGTTGGTGGCATGGATGAATAACCTGCAATGCACAAAGCACAAATGTGTGTGTTATTTATACAGTGGCCAAAACAATATCCATTTACAAATATCTATAAGTATCTTCTTTATGCCACATATTGGTGTGGTGGCAAATTGAAACGAATGGTTGAAATGCCAAATGTATTTATTTTTAAATACACAGAAAATGTTTTTCATTTTTAGCATCCAATAAATATCCATTTAAAAATTAATACACTAAATTACAATTAAAACACAAAGTACTTGTGCTGCAAGCGCTCAACCAAGAAAACCAAGCCCAAAGCCAAAGTAGTATCTAAACTGATTACACAAACTTATGCCAAGGACAATAATTTGCAATAATCAGCTACCTACAAGCACATAAACAAAAACTAAATGTAGTGTTTAGTTTGGAATTTATAGTTCACATCATAACCTCCATGTTCAAGAACAGGTTCTTCCCAGCAACCATCAGGGTTTATCAGGTGGAATTCTCTGGATGCTTTTTTTAGACAATAGGTGCAGGAGGAGGCCATTCGGCCCTTCGAGCCAGCACCGCCATTCAATGTGATCATGGCTGATCATTCTCAATCAGTACCCCGTTTCTGCCTTCTCCATATACCCCCTGACTCTGCTATCCTTAAGAGCTCTATCTAGCTCTCTGTTGAATACATTCAGAGAATTGGCCTCCACTGCCTTCTGAGGCAGAGAATTCCACAGATTCACAACTCTGACTGAAAAAGTTTTTCCTCATCTCAGTTCTAAATGGCCTACCCCTTATTCTTAAACTGTGGTCCCTTGTTCTGGACTCCCCCAACATTGGGAACATGTTTCCTGCCTCTAACGTGTCCAACCCCTTAATAATCTTATACGTTTCGATAAGGAGTTAGATAGAGTTCTTAATGATAGCGGAGTCAAGGGGTATGGGGAGAAGGCAGGAACAGGGTACTGGTTGTGGATGATCAGCCATGATCATGGTGAATGGCGGTGCTGGCTCGAAGGGCCGAATGGCCTACTCCTGCACCTATTGTCTATCAACAAGCCTGCTTGCTTATAGAGTATAATCTCCCTCGAACGATTCAGGTCTCCCTAAGACATGATACATCTGGATGTTGATCAAGGATAGGGATTGAGATCAACTATGATGTCTCATTTCAAGAGAGAAGTTGCATGATCTCAGCATCTTTGCCCAATGGAATAGTCTTTACATGCATTATCAGATCTCAGTTAAACAAATGTAGTTTAAAAAACCTGAAAACATCATGTGAAGTTTTTCCAGAACTTCCGCCTGATCCAGCCACACATCGGAAATAAAAATAAACATGGCATCTTCATTTTCTTCCTCCAGTTGCTTTAACTTTGCAGAAGACTTCACCGATGTAGGAGAAGGACCTCCAAAAAAGTTTATGTTGCCATAATAAGCTCTGAAATATAAAACATGAAAACCTGTCAGGAATATTATACCGTTAAAACTTGGATAATTGTAATGAAGACTAGCTCTGTGGATTTCCAACAAATCCATGTTTTCTTCAAATCTCTCCAGGCTTACTTTTAACATTCCCAAGCTGATTAACAGTTTTAAATCAACCCCAGCAGAACACGTATCAGTTTTGCATGGAAGATATAGACACAAAATGCTGGAGTAACTCAGCTGCAGCATCTCTGGAGAGAAGGAATGGGCGACGTTTCGGGTCAAGATCCTTCTTCAGACTGAGTCAGGGGAAAGGGAAATGAGAGATATAGACGGTGATATGTTTCACATTTCAGTTGTGACTGGAAGGGCTCGAGTTAGTAGGAGACTGGGACTGTTTTTCCTGAGAAGGTAGCTGGAGGGAATGGCTTTATGGGTTTACAAATTACAAAATCATGAGGGGAATTGTCTTTTCCCCCCAAGGTAGGGGACATTAAAACTAGAAGGCATCTGTAGAAGCCGAGAGGGGAAAAGATATCCATGTTTGCGGCAATGAGCCGCTAGAGGAACTGATGGAGGCAGGTACAAGGACAATACTTAAGGCATTTAGAAAGGTTAGAAAAAGTTCAGAGGGATAAGGGACAAATGCAATCAAATGCAGACCTCCCAACATTTGATTTTACAAATTCAGAATTTTGATGTCCAAAATTCAGAATTTTACATCAAAATTCATAATATTGCACGTAATGCAACTTTTCAACAAAAATAAAGTATGCCAAATGCGCGTACGTGTTGTTACATTCACGAGTGAAAAACGACTATTATTTCCAACAGTCTGTAGTTTTTGGACTACATGTACAATGTCAGGCCTATCATATCATATCATATCATATCATATATATACAGCCGGAAACAGGCCTTTTCGGCCCTCCAAGTCCGTGCCGCCCAGTGATCTCCGTACATTAACACTATCCTACACCCACTAGGGACAATTTTTACATTTACCCAGCCAATTAACCTACA
This sequence comes from Rhinoraja longicauda, assembly GCF_053455715.1. NCBI lineage: Eukaryota > Metazoa > Chordata > Chondrichthyes > Rajiformes > Arhynchobatidae > Rhinoraja > Rhinoraja longicauda. The sequence goes on along the minus strand of NC_135962.1, from coordinate 3,195,969 downwards.
TACCTATACGTCTTTGGAGTACATGAGTATATTCTACTATTATAGAGAGGTTATTGAACCGAAATACTTTTTACAACAAAGAAAAATTGGTTTGGTTTTGTTTTTTCTATTTTGCTTTTTCCTTACACATCCCATTTCTCTTGGTATTGAATAAAAGAACAATGGTCATAAACATGACTAAGTTATGAAGAGTTTCATTTAAAAAACTACACATACCTAATTTAATTGAAGATATACTTGCTCCAGTGGTCTTCAACAGCAAATCACAACGGTCCAAGTCCCCCCCCAACCCTACTCCCCCCAAATCCACTCCCCCACCCCTCCTCCCACCCCCACTCTCCCCCTCCCTTCCTCCACCCCCCTGACCCCCACTCCCTCTTCCCACGCCACTGCCCCACTCCCCCACACCCTAACCCCTCTCAACATCAACGGGCCTCACGCTCCGCAGCGCTGCGAGGCCAGTGGCGAGGCCGGGCCAGCAACAAGGCGAAGCTGGGCGAGCGGTGAGGTGAGGCGAGTCTAGCAGCAAGGCCGGGCCAGCGGCGAGGCTTGGCGAGTACAGCAGCAAGGCGGGGCGTGTGTTTTGCGGAAAAATGTGAGGCGAAGTGAGAATGGTGGAATTGAAATAAGAAAGCGGAAACTTTCCGCCAAATTCGGAAGGGTTGGGAGATCTGCAAATGGGACTAGCTCAGGAGGGTACATTCATCAAAGACAAATAGGTTTGTAGGTTAATTGGCTTGGTATAATTGTAAATTGTCCCCAGTGTGTGTAGGATAGTGTTAATGTATGGGGATCGCTGGTTGGTGTGGACCTGGTGGGCCGAAGTGCCTGTTTCCACGCTCCATCTCAAAAAAAAAGTTTAGAATAGTGAAAGGCTTAGATAGAGTGGATGTGGAGCGGATGTTTCCACTAATGGGAGAGTCTAGGATTAGAGGTCATAGCCTCAGAATTAAAGGACGTTCTTTTAGGACAGAGATGAGGAGGAATTTCTTCAGTCAGAGGGTGGTGAATCTGTGACATTCTGTGCCACAGAAGGCTGTGGAGACCATCAATGGATATATTTAAAGCAGAGATCGATAGCTTCTTGATTATTACAGGTGTCAGGGGTTATGAGGAGAAGGCAGGAAAATGGGGTTAGGAGGGAGAGAGAGATCAGCCATGGTTGAATGGCGGAGTAAACATGATGGGCCGAATGGCCCAATTCTGCTCCTATCACTTATGATCTTATGAACATGGACAAGGCTGAAGAACGTTTCTGTGCCATGTTACACTGCCATTGTGAAACAACGTTAAACTAATTTTTCAGGCTGACAGATGCAATGAGAAGAAACTGATGACAATCTCAAAATCAGCCCACAATAAAAAGGAACACAAAGATAGTTCAGTTTATTATTGTCAAGCGTGCAGTGAAAAGCATTTTTGTTGCTTGCTATCCAGTCAGCGAAATGACTATACATGATTACAGTCAAGCCATCTGCAGTGTACAGATACAGGATAAAAGGAACAGGTTTAGTGCAAGATAAAGCCCAGTCAAGTCTAATTAAAAAGAGTCCGAGGGTCTCTAATGAGGTGTTTGGTAGGTCACTAACTCTCTAGTTAGTGATAGGATGGTTCATGTTGCGGCAGTTAGTACAGTTTCTCCTATTTCTTTGCCACACAATCCATTTTTGTCGCAACAGCATCCTGATTTTACTATCTTTGCACTCAACATCTTTAAAGTCTTAGTAGAATTTCTAATATTAAGTGTATTTTGAGTAGTGTGTCCAGTTCCGAGCATGTTATAGGAAAGATATTGTCAAGCTGGAATGGGTACAGAGAAGATTTACGAGGATGTTGGCAGGACTGGAAGGCCTGAGCTATTGGGAGAGGTTGAGTTGGCTGGGTCTCTATTCCTTGGAGCGCAGGAGGATGAGGGGTGATCTTAGAGGTGTATAAAATCATGAGAGGTATAGATTGGGTAGATGCAGAGTTTCTTGCCCAGAGGAATCGAGGACCAGTGGACATAGGTTCACGGTGAAGAGGAAGAGATTTAATACAAATCCAAGGGATAGCTTTTTCAGACGAATGGTGGTGGGTGTATGAAACAAGCTGCCAGAGGAGGTAGTTGAGGCTGGGACTATCCCATCGTTTAAGAAACAGTTAGACAGGTACATGGATAGGACAGGTTAGGAGGGATATGGACCAAACGCAGGCAGGTGGGACTAGTGTAGCAGGGACATGTTGGCCGATGTGGGTAAGTTGGGCCAAAGGGAATGTTTCCGCGCTGTATCACTGTGACTCTAGAGTTTCTAATATTAAGCTGATTAAGTTTCCAAAACAATAACCTATTTAAAAATGTGAACACCACATAACTAATTAACTGAAAAATTAAATTAATTAAAAGTAGAGTGATGTGTGGTGTGGTGTAATAGTAATTGGACACGATTGATCCATTATATGAGCATTTCACCAACTTATGTCTCACCAAATGTGTCATTTTTTATTTGCTTTAAAAAAAACACATTACATAAACGCCTTGAAGCAAATACTTCTAGAAAACAGTGGTACAAATTACCTTGTAACAGTGGAAGGTTCCGTAGGTGGAAATCCAAATCCATTTACATGAAAAACTCCATCTTCATACCATCCTACAAAAATACTTTTAATTATCATTTTCAAAATTAATGCTGATTATGAAATTACTAAAACAATTTTACAATGACTAAATTATTGGTAATTGTTAACTAGGTTTGATCGTTGTACCACATTTGACAAAATATTCCTTTGATACGCAGATATATCTTTCCATTTCAATCAAGCTCTAAAAACCTTTTTTACCCAAATTACTCAGGAAAAGATACATTCTTGAAAACCAAAAGCAGATATGATGGCAGTGCTTAAGAGGCTTTTGGAAAGACATGTGCATAAGCAGAGAATGGAGAGATATAGATTATCAGCAGGCAGATGAGATTAGTTTATCTTGGCATCACACATGGCTGAAAAGGCCTGTCCCTGTGCTGTACTGTCCCAAGTATAACAGTGGACATGTATATTCATTCTTCCAAGACTTAAACATAAACTGATAAAGTCAGTAGTAAACAAGCACAGGGCAATTTTGCACACACAGAGTAACTTGCTAACCACAGAAGTGATTAAATCACACATTACTGTAGAACGCAGGTTAATTAAGGAAGGCCATCAGACTTCAACGACTGCCCCCAAACGTTGCTGCTGATCATCCAACACACAATGGTGCAGGGCAAGGATGTCAGCTGTCTTTGCAAAATCTAATGTGTCAGGATTGTAATGCAGGCTCCCTCGTTGCTCTCTTCTTGGGAGTACTGCAATTTTAAAGAGTTATCTTACAAAAATAAATTCAACACTATTGGGAAAAATTATTCTTTATCACACCTCAAAGTGATCTCAAAGGCATCACTGGCAAAATGCAATGATTCTTTTTATGCAAGTAAACAGCGGCATTTTTCACAACAACTAATGGGTTGAATGACTAAACTGTATTATTACTGCTTTTCACTGCACAAGAATTTTAATGTACAATGTGTCATACAAAGGGGAGGTAGGAAAGGAAGGACAAAGGCTTGCCCCTATAAGGAGGGCATTAAAAAGTGGTGCGCAAATAATCCAGGCAGAATCTCCAGAGCAAAAACTGACGCACTGTTTCTTTAACCTGTATTGTCCCCTCGGTCATTAACTTAAAGCTTTTCCAGAACTAGTCATGCACAAAGCTGCAATCACAAAGCTCCACCACAACGGCCACGAGGTTTGAGAAATAGTTTTGCAATGTGGTGTGCCTTGATATCCCGAGGCAATAGGAGTTATCACATAAATACAAGTTCCCTCTTTATTATAGTACCTTGTTGAAATGTAGGCATGCATAATGTTAGTTTCTTATCACTGCTATCAGGAGGCAATTTGCAAATGCCCTTTCACAAACAGCATTTATAAAATATCACCATTCCATATGCCAGTCTATTTAACTCAAGAATTCAACATTGTTTCTCAATTGCCAAATTAAATGTTATTTTATTTTACCTTCGGCAAGAACAAAGCAGGATTCTGTATATAAACCGCTATGAAACTGGTGCACTGTAGTTAAAGAAATTACCAAGGGAAAAAAGGAACTTCAATATCACACTGGAGAACACACTAATCTTTGGTATACGTTAAACTTGAGGAAAGCTCCTGTGATAGTCGCCCAACTGTCGCACTCTTGTATTTTGTTCTCATGAAAGGGCGACAAAACGGAGGCAAGATGTTATTCTCCGGGCTGAGGTAACGGAAGTATAAAAGGAAGAGGTCAGGATCTATAGAGGCAAAGATATGGTTGACATTTCATGTCAGAACCCTGCATCAGGGCTGAGTGTAGAGGGAATATAGCCAGTATATAGAAATGAGAGCAGTGGGTAAGGCTGAGCCTCCATCATCATATTCTGCCTCTGGACCAGTGTATCATACCACCCCCTCACTTCATATACTGGCCACCCTCCCTCACACATTGGGAAGGTCCAAAGTTTAATCGATTGAAAAATCTCCATGTCTTATTTTAGAGAGGCATCAACATTAACTCCATCTACACTTCACGCTATCAGGGTGAACAATCGGGAACTATTTTTACCCTGGTCATTCCCTCTACTTCGAGCAGATGAAAGATACAAAAGCTTGAGCAGATATTTTGAGATTCACAAACAGCTTCATCCTTGCTATTTGCTGCTGTAACACTGCCAATTTCTCCGGTGTGGGACAAATGAAGGAATATATTATTATTATCAGATTACTGAATGTCCTCCTGTAAACAAGGATATAGTCCTGATCTCCCAACCTACCTCATTGGGAATCACTTATGCTGTACCACTATATTCTGCACTATATTTTGCTCTTTGCTACCTGTTGTACTTGTGTATGATTTGATTGTACTTGTGCATGGTATGATTTGACTAGATAGCAAATAAAGTCTTTCACTGTGTCTTGGTATGTGACAATAAACTAATTCCTGAGGCACCGTTTTGACCCGAAACATCAACCATCCCTCTGTTGCTCAGTCTGCTGAGGTCTTCCAGCAGTTTTTTTTTTTTTTGCTCCAGATTCCAGCATCTGCAGTCTCTTGCGTCTCAAATATAAAGGAAATATGCTCCACATAGCAACTGTCCTAATGGAAGGTTTGCTGCCAGCACAGGTACCACTAGGAATCAATTCTTAATGGCTCTAATTTCACTCATTTTGCTTCAAGATTGCTACAGATATTCTTCAAGTATAAATGTAAAATGAAGCTTTTCATATCACTTAAGGGGGAAAGAATATAATATATAGTATGGAAACCACAAAAAAGGATATGGTAGACACAAAATACTGGAGTAACTCAGCGGGTCAGACAGCATCTCAGGAGAGAAGGAATGGGCGACGTTTCGGGTTGAGACCCTTCTTCAGACTGATGTCAGGGGAGGGGGCGAGACAAAGATAAGATGTAGTCGGAGATAGGGAGACTAGTGGGAGAACTGGGAAGGGGGAGGGGATAGAGAGGGGAAGCAGGGACTACCTGAAGTGGGAGAGACACAAAATTTCCTACACAAAAAGGATATGGCTTTGCTAAGTTCAAGCTGGATTGTTCCAGTTGGATCTTCAAGAAAGAATTTCCCCTGAAATAGAAAATACAATTAATATTGTCTGTCAACATTAATGAGTATCCTTCAGTTTATAGAAGGCACAAAGATAGAAACTATTATTGAATTTTTGCATGACCTTTTGCTCACTTTCAGAAAACTTTTTGTCCTTAATCATTTTCATCCAGAATGGGGTTCTGAATTATCAGCCATGGTGCTAACTCCACACCACTCTGAACATGCTCTGCTTGATGTACACATATTCTGACAGCATGTACCAATGAAGATCCATAGTACACCAATGTAAACAACTATGATAGCTGAACCCAAGCACACTTCACCTCTCAGCTAACAGGCAATTCCAGCATAAATTGCCACTCCCAACAGTCAGACACACTGAAACAGACCATTCAGCCCAATTCATCCATGCCAATCAAGAAGGCCATCCAAGCAAGTCCCATTTGCCAACACCTGGCCCATATCCCTCGAAACCTTTCCTGTCAATGTACCTGTCCAAATGTCTTTTCAATGTTCTAATTGTACCAGCCCCAACTACCTCCTCTGGCAACTTGTTCCATATACCCACCACCCCGTGTGGAAAAGTTGCCCTTCTGGTTTTGACTAAATCTTTCCACGCTCACCATGGTTCTGCAACCCTGGGAAAAAGACTGCATTCACCCTATCTATTCCCCTTATGAGGTGGGGGGAATAGGGGTGGGGAGGGGGAAATGGGGGTGGAGGCAGGGCTAGGGGGAGTGGGGGTAGGGGAGGGGCATGCGGGGGAGGGGCAAGTGGGGGCAGGGGAGGGGCAAGTGGGGGTGGGTAGGGGGGATGGAGTGGGTCAGTGAGGGGAGGAGGGGGGGATAAGGGGGATTGAGTGGGGAGGTTTGAGGGTGCTACAATACAGGAGAGGCTTTGGGTCCAGGGCTCACTCACTCACACCCTCTCTCCTTCCCTGTCCCCCCTCTACGCAGAATGGGCCCAACAGGTCCACTTGGTCTAGTGCTCTATAAATGTGAGGTTATCCACTTTGGTGGCAAAAACAGGAAAGCAGATTATTATCTGAATGGTGTCAACGAGATCTGGGTGTCCTTCTACATCAGTTACTGAAAGTAAGCAGGCAGGCACAGCAGGCAGTGAAGAAACCTAATGGCATGTTGGCCTTCATAACAAGAGGAGTTGAGTATAGGAGCAAAGTGGTCCTTCTGCAGTTGTACAGGGCCCTAGTGAGACCACACCTGGAGTATTGTGTGCAGTTTTGGTCTCCAAATTTGAGGAAGGACATTCTTGCTATTGAGGGAGTGCAACGTAAGTTTACGAGGTTAATTCCCGGGTTGGCGGGACTGTCATATGTTGAAAAAATGGAGTGACTGGGCTTGTATTAGATGGAATTTAGATGAATGAGAGAGGATCTTATTGAAACATATAAGATTATTAAGGGATTGGACATGCTAGAGGCAGGAAACATGTTCCTGATGTTGGGGGAGTCCAGAACCAGGGGCCATAGTTTAAGAATAAAGGGTAGGCCATTTCGAACGGAGATGAGGAAAAACTTATTCACCCAGAGTTGTGAATCTGTGGAATTCTCTGCCTCAGAAGGCAGTGGACGCCAATTCGCCGGATGCTTTCAAGATAGTTAGATAGAGCTCTTAAAGATAGCGAAGGGATGTGAGGAAAAGGCAGGAACGGGGTACTGATTGTGGATAATCAGCCATAATCACAGTGAATGGCAGTGCTGGCTCGAAGGGCCGAATGGCCTACTCCTGCACCTATTGTCTATTGATTTTATACACTTCTATTACATCACTCCCGACCGAGCCTCCTGCACTCCAAGGAACGAAGCCTGAACCTGCCCAACCTCTCAGTCCCTTGAGTCCCTGCAATATCCCGGTAAATCTGCTCTGCATTCTTTCCAGCTTAATGGCATCCAACCAATGTGCAACTGTAACATAACGTTCCAGCTTCTCTACTTAGCTCCCTGACTGAAGAAAGCCAGAATACCAAAAATCTTTTTCCCAACATCACCTGTGACACCACTTTCAAGGAGCCATGTACCTGCACTCTTAGATCTTTTTGCTCTACAACATTCCCCAGGGCTCTGCCAGTCACTGTGAAGGTCCTGCCCTGGTTTGACCTCCCAAAATGCAGTTATCTGAATTAAATTCCATTTGCCATTTTTCAACCCACTTGCCAGCCATTCAAGATCCCGCTGTAATTATTGTTAACCATCTTCACTGTCTACGATATTTTAGTGTCATCGGCAAACTTACTAATCATGCCTGGTACCATCTAATCAAAATTGTGATATAGATATACCTGCATCAACCGCGATCAAGCTTTTCAGGAATAAAGGCCAACAGGAACTTGCATGTTCATAGAATCATACAGCACAGAAACAGGCCCTTCGGCCCAACTTGCCCACACCATCCAACAGGCCCCAACTACATTGGTCCCAGCTGCCTGCGTTTGCTTCGCCCATATCCCTCTAAACTTATTCTATCTATGTGCTTGTCCAAATATTTTTTTTAACATTGTGATAGTGCCTGCCTCAACCACTCCTCCGACAGCTCATTCCATATACCTACCAATTCTGACAGAGAGCTCAATGCAGACTAGGTACTAAAATTGTGACGCTCCAAGGATGTGTTACCTAATGTAACTTAATGAAGTCTATTAAACAACTTCCACAATAATTTATTTTGTAGTATGAACAGCTCAAGTTTCAAACTATAGAGAACAACTATCTAGTAATAATATACAAATAAATAAAAACTTCAGTTTTTAGTTAGTCCAGAATGTGGTGTACACTATACATTTGTCTGTCAGTATCTCACTAAAGAACCTTTCAATAATTTTAGAATCTTGACAGGGAAATTTAGCTGTCTCTCATAGCAAGACACATTCCCTCTCCCATCAGGCAAAAGGCATAGAAGTGTGAAAATGCACACCTCCAGATTCAGAGACAATTTCTTCCCTGCTGTTATCAGATACCTGGACCATCCTACCACAACTAAAGAGCAGTCCTGAACTACTATTCACCTCATTTGGAGAACCTCGGACTATTTTTGATCAGACTTTACTGGCTTTATCTTGCACTAAACATTATTCCCTTTATCATGTAACTGTACACTGTGAATAGTTCGATTGTAATCATGTATTGTCTTTCCGCTGACTGGTTAGCAAGCAACAAAAGCTTTTCACTGTACCTCTGTACTCTGTACACTATTGGAAATCTAAAAACTCAGTTTATCCTACCTCTTTAAGCTGCGTTATCATTCCCAGAACAATGACTTCTCCGACCTTTGAGATACTGCCAAGGAGTGATTCTATGGTTTTTAACTGAAAATAAAAATGAAAGATTTTAAATAATACAGCACCAGAGTACTAATGCCTCATTTATGCCAAATTGATCTTAATATTTCCCCCCCAAAATTACATAAAGGGCATCAGGAAACATTAATAAAGAGTAAAATAGAGAAACAGTGAAAGGATGCACAAATTAATTTGATTGCTATGCAGGAGAAATGCAATTCAAATGGTAATTCGAGTTTCACTGTACCTTAATTGGTACACGTGACAATAAACTGATCTTTGAAATACAACTAATGTTTATAACAGAATTGTTAAGGAACATTTGATAACTTACTTGAAATTTATTCCCACTTTCATCAGGGTGCGATCCTGTCACAGGAGGTGTAAATAATTCGTGCCTGTGTGTTCGCTATAAAATTAAGAAGTGTTAGCACAAATGATGCAACAGATTCATTAACACCACAGCAAATAATACTTGACTAAAATTCAATCTTCTGTTGTTGATATATCCAACTTATTTTAATTCAGTACCTGGTCCTTTCTTAAAGAGGGGAATTTGTATGTGAAAAGTATAATGATAAGTATATTAAATTGCTTCTTCAGAACCATTTTAAAGACAAGAGTATCTTAATAATCATATTCAATTTGTCAACATGGGAATTTAGTGTCCAAAGATTTTGAATCAATTATATTTTAACTATAAAACCCGTGTGAGGTGATAGAATCTGAATCTATCCAAACGCAGCAGAAATGAGGCACAAAGTGCTGTAGTTACTTAGTAGGTCAGGCAGCATCTCTGAAGAACATTGATAATTGATGTTTCGGGTGGGGACCTTTCTTGAGACTGAAATTAATATTTAGACTATATTTTAAATGCTGATGTAGTGCATATGGGATACATTCAGAGATTATTACCAATCCTCAATCCTTGAACAAATTTGCAATCTACGACAAAATGCAAGATCTGCACCAAGTAGTAGGTTTTAAAATGATATTCAGTCCAAGTAAAATAGGAAATGCAAAGAAAGGTTACTTTGTCATTAAAAAACATGTACAAGTTTTTTTGTTTTCTTCTCTCCCTTACCTGCTGCATAATAGTATAGCGCTCACAAAAAAGTTCAGCTTTGTTCCGAGCAGTTCCAAACAGACAAGGCTCACTATGATCTGTCATTGAAATGCTGTGGTACATAAATACACATTTTAAAAACAGTTGTTTTGTATTGCGTATGCTTTTCCAAACTCCCAAAGAAAATGACATGTTAGTACAAGTGAAGAATCCTGAGACAAATGCTCTATATACCATGAATGCTTTATTGGTAGGAAAGAACCGCAGATGCTGGTTTAAACCAAAAAGCTGGAGTAACTAAGGGGGTCAGAAAGCATCTCTAGAGCAAAGGAATATTGGATTGTTTGCCTGGTTGTTCTTTAGAATTTAAAAAAAAAACACTTTTGCAGAGACACAAAATGCATTGATGCATTTTTAACATTATTTTGGTATATACTTCGTTTTTAGCAATGTTTGTCCACAAGACATTGTGAGTGACTACTCTCTCTCCCCTTATCTGTGTAGGGTGCAAGTACCAAACTGTATTCAAAAGGCATGTTGCAGAAAACTTGAAATTTCCTTGTGTAGGAAGGAACTGCAGATGCTAGTTTACACTGAAGATAGACACAAAATGCTGGAGTAACTCAGCGGGACTGGCAGCATCTCTGGAGAGAAGGAATGGGTGACATTTCGGGTCTGAAGAAGGATCTTGACCCAAAAAGTCACCCATTCCTTCTATCCAGAGATGCCGCCTGTCCCACTGTATAACAATTTCTTGTTTATCTGAGTTAGTTATCATTGATATTTTAAAATCTAAAATCAAGCAGGAATCAAGATTTTGTGAAACTGATTCTTAGAATGTTTGGACCACAAATGTTTCCCTGTGAGTGAACGGCCATTTTATCTTCCTTCCATCAAACACATACAACACTTGACTTGATGCTAAGTAACACCTAAACGTCAAATAAGGAGAAAATAAACTTTTGCTAAAATGCTGGATATTTATGCATTTATGTTCGAAAGATAAGTTCCCTAAAGAAATCACATAGGAACGGATCCGAACAGATGTATTCATTTAAAATACACCAATCACTAGTAGCTGCATCACAGATTAGCAAACCAACCACTTAAATTTATTCCAAAAGGTAAAAAATTGAAAAGTCAGGACACTATGCTAAATGTGTCATAAAACCAGTCTGACCATAGAGTACTGCACATGGTTTTGCCGAGCATTTGTGAAAAGAACACAGAAGCACTGCACGGAGTTCCATGCCAGAAACATTAAGGTTTATTTATGGAGAGATGTCCTGGCTGGGTCTCTTTATTCTTGTGAAAAAAAGCCGAGGCATAATTTAAATAATGAAAGGTTTTGGGTGTTTCCACTGTGGAGCAGAGCACAACTACAGATGGTGGCCAAGTCATGCAACAGGATAGCCAGCATAAATTTATTTCGAAAGTGGTAAACACGTGGACTCACAATCATAAGTGGTGTGCTAAACAAATAGTACAAATGCATTTAAGGAAAGTCTGAAGAAGCACGGGAGTGAAATGAAGAGGGTTGTGCTAACTGATTTAGATGGAAGAAAGAGAGGAGGAAGCTTGTGTGGTACATCAACCCCGCTTTTGTGTGACTGAGGTGAACCAGACATTCAATCAAAACCAAAAGACGACAAATCTAATTTGTTCTTGAAAAGATTAAACTCCAATGCTGCAAACTACACTGTCATACAAAATTAGTCAGCAGTGGTGTCTATATAAAAAAAGTTAAAACTCACGGTAAAAACTTCTTCCTTTCTGAATTGTAGATGTAACGAGGGACGTCAAATGCACCAATTATATTGAAAACATGTTCTCTGCAAATATAATTGTATATTTTTTGATAAGTAATCTAAAGGTGCACTTCCACAAACTGATATAAAATTTAGTTGAACAGATGAAAATGACATCAGACCTGATCTTTAATGAGATAAAAGTTGTCACATTCCCTTTCCTTCTGCTGCAATTTCCCTTTGCTATTGACAACACGACGCAGTTCTACTTATCTCAGACCCTATTCTGGTCGTTTGCCGCATACCTGGACAGCACTGAAAATTGAGGTCATCACTGAAATGGAATGAGATGAAAACCATAGCAGAAAATGATTTTTCCAATCACTTGAATTTTTTTAATTAGCTAGGATTCTGATTAGAAGGAAAATCGTAACCATTTTAAAAAAAGTCTCTGAACCAGATAATTGAGAAATTGATATGGGCAAAGGTTCGGTTCTATCCATTTGGAATTCCAATTCTTTGATACAAGTTACAAATCCCACCTCACTGAACCAAACTTCACAAACCCTAGTTTGCACGAATACCACTGGAGTTTGAAACAGGAAAAACATGAAAGCAACCTAGAAACAAGGAACTGCAGATGCTGGTTTACAAAAAAAGACAAAGTGTTGTACTAACTCAGCAGGTCAGGCAGCATCTCTGGAGAACATGGTGACGTTTCAGATCGGGACCCTTCTTCAGACTGCCTACTTCTTTCAGACCACCCTATCTATTTGCTCATGTGATAACATGGAGCTTAAAGGAAGGAATTCCATCCCCAATAAGGGCGACACCGTGGCACAGCGATAGAGTAACTGCCTTACAGAGCCAGAGACCTGGGTTCGAACCTGACAACGGGTGCTGTCTGTACAGAGTTTGTATGTTCCCCCTGTGACCTGCATGGGTTTTCTCAGAGATCTTTGGTTTCCACCCACACGCCAAAGATGTACAGGTTTGTAGGTTGGTGTGAATGTAAATTGTCCCCAGTGTGTGTAATATAGTGTTAATGTGTGCGGATTGCTGGTTGGGGTGGACTTGGTGGACTGAAGGGCCTGTTTCTGCGCTGTATCTCTACATTAAACTAAATAACAGATCTACCTTTCCAGGTTATATTACTGAGTTGGGCTGAGGGAGTCTCAAGAGTACAGCAGCCATAAATGAACAAATCATGGACAGGATGCCCGTCTATTGTCATCCACCAAAGTTAGTGTTTCTTTCCTGATACCTCACCATTTGTTTCACCATTTCAGTCAATGTTTTAGAAAATGCAACTTATTGTTGTATTTCCTAACGCCACTGCTTCCTTTACTTATATCCACCTAAAAGTAGGGTCTATTGGTTTCCAACACCCCTGCCAGTGGAAGTGGTTTCAACCAAAATAATATACCTCTGGTAATCTAGAAAATTTACTCTTAACCATCTCTGCTCAAATGACCTCCACTTTTCCACTGAAACATGTCTTTTAGTTTAGTTTAGACTAGATCAAGTGGACCCGTTGGGACCAAACCTCTCCTGCGTTGGTGCAGCACCCTCTCCTCTCTCCTCCCCCCCACTCCATCCCCCCTTATCCTCCCTCCCCCCCCCCAACCCTTCCTCCCTAGGAGATAGATTCAAACTTTAAAATGTGAATAACTTTAAAAATATTACACCGATTTCAATGAAACTTCTTCCATTAGCATCAAAGGGACGACGGTGAGTAAGGTGGGCCTAAAATTGTCGTGCTATCTTGTACCGTTTTGGCTGTAGTTCAGGAACAAACAAACAAACAAGAGTTTTAGTATATAGATACAGTGCGGAAACAGGCCCTTTGGACCACCCAATCCCTGCACATTAACACTACCCTACACACACCAGGGACAATTTACATTTATACCAAGTCAATTAACCTAGAAACCTGTACGTCTTTGGAGTATGGGAGGAAACCGAAGATCTCTAAGAAGACCCATGCAGGTCACAGGGAGAACGTACAAACTGCAACCGTAGTCAGGATCGAACCCGGGTCTCTGGCGTTGTAAGGCAGCAGCTCTACCGCTACGCCACCGTGCCGCCCATATCTCGAGTAGAGGATTTGGGATTGAAAGGACGTATCAGAAAATGAGCATTACTCTGAAGTCCAAATACTTCTTAAGTAGTCCCCCAAATCAGGAGAGGAAAATATCTCAGGATTTACATACGAGCAGAGTGAGCACATCTTGCAGCACAAAATTAAATCTGTAGTGGACCTTTGGTATTGTTGAAGATACAAAAGACCAAAGTGTGTTTGTTCATCTCCTTCTCCACCATCCTCACCTCCCAACCTTCTTACTTACAACGATGCATTTAGCCCTCAATTATAAAAACTCAAACCCTTTCAGGTATTTCAACGAATGGCAGATCCCTAATCTTTTTACAAAGATGAAATCTTTGTTCGATAGAATTGGTAAAGCAACATTGCTTCCCTCAGCATACATCAGTATAGTTTAGTCAGATAAAAAAACTACTGAGATCGGCATGCACAAGTCCCTGTGGGGCAAGATGAATCTTCTAGCTGACATACATGGTTTCATCATATGTCTCGCTGCACTCCTGGACTGCAGATTCCACCATCGATTGCTCAATCATGTTGCAGCTCACTGAAAAGTAGAAAAGTACAAGTCAAAGGTTGTCTTTCCTTTCTTAAGCTAAAGTCTGTAACGAATAAATGTTACAAAGCTGTCACATGTATGCAAGGCTACCCCACACAAATCCCAATATGACATATTTAGAACATAGAACAGAACAGCACAGGAATAAGCCCTTTAGCGCACAATATTTGTGCCGAACACCTCCAGTGAGAAGGAATTCCTTTAGTCACAGGGTGGCAAATCTGTGGAATACAATGTCGGTTTTATTGCTTTATGTTTCTGAGAGTGAGCGAGATCATGACGATTTTCTTTTGCATTGTAACTTGTACCGGAGCTGCTCCTCAAGCGGGAATATGTCGCACTTTCCAAACCATGAGTTATTCTTGGTTTTCCGGATTGTCGGCGATGCAAAAGCAAAATAAACGTTTGAGTGAATGAATTGCTGCTTTGTGCGGGCGGTGGCTAAGGTCCGGAATGTCAATGGATGACCACTGTAAACTTCAAGCTGCTGTTCGTGCAGCGATTAGACAGCTGCAGAGGTCAGCATCCAGCGGAGCGGTTTGTCTGATCAAACCCTCCCTATAATATCACCCAGAAACACATCACTCTGGCAGACACAAAATGCTGGAGTAACTTGCCGGGACAGGCAGCATCTCTGGAGAGAAAGAATGGCTGACGTTTCAGGTCGAGACCCTTCCTGTAGACCATCCACAATCACACCCTTCCTCCAGACCATCAAACAAACCAACTTCCCTTCTATTGTGTCTGAAGAAGGGTCTCAACCCGAAACGTCACCTACTCCTTTTCTCCAGAGATGCTGTCTGACCTGCTGAGTTACTCCAGCTTTTTGAGTCCATCTCCCTTCTATTGACTCAATTCATACCTCTAGGCTAACTCAGTAAGGCCAGCAGCATAATCAAGGATGAGTCGCACCCGAGTCACATCAGGCACAAGGTATAGAAGTGTAAAATGCACACCTCCAGATTCTGGGACAGTTTCTTCCCAGCTGTCATCAGGCAACTGAATGCCACAACCAGAGAGCAGTTCTGAACTAATATCTACCTCATTGGTGACCCTCAGACTATCGTTGATCGAACTTTGCTGCCTTAACCTTGCCCTAAACGTTATTCCCTTATCATGTATCTATATACTGTAATGACTCGATTTTAATCACATATTGTCTTTCTGCTCACTGGATAGTACACAACAAAAGCTTTTCACTGTACCGCGGTACACGTGACAATAAACTAAACTAAACCTTCATAATGTTCCTTTGGCTAAGCTTTTCATCATGCCCCTACTATTTGCTGATGTGCAATGAAACGTTTTGTTTTCTAATGCTTTATTGAAGCTTGCTGACACATTTTTTCTATACTAAAAGCAAATGGATGTCATTATTAACATTTACTTACTCACTACAGTGTGAAAAAAACTTCCCCGTTGCCAAACATTGAATTCAAAGACCAAGAACGTCATTGTGCTGCATGGCAGAGTTTGAATTTTGGATCCCCTGCATGTATGCAAGGCTACCCCACACCAATCCCAATATGGATTCAAAGTTTGCATAGTAACTGGGTCAAATGCACTGATCTCCAGAATCTAAAACTTATTGTTGCATGCGATGGAAACCTCCTCCCATTTAAAAAAAGATTATGAAATCAAAACATCGTATTACATGCCACATCGTTAATGATCAAATCAGCACTTAACTACTTAGACCTTTCAGAAATTACTTACATGGCTGTTTTTCAACTGCATCGATGATGCGCTCAATTGCATCTTCAAGCTCCGACTCATTGACTGACTCCAAGACATCCACAAGAAATATGGCAGCATTACTAGCAAGGGAAATAACAGACAGTGTTTGTCATGTGTACTGAAAACAGAATAATGAAGTTCATACTTGCAGCAGCATTACAGATCTGTAAACACAGTACTCATGTACAACATAATGAACAAGAAAAATCCAATAAATTATAAAACAATATTTATTCAAAGCACAAAATGCCTAGTGCATCAAAAGCAGTTCGCAGCTTCGTTGGAGTTCGTAGTGTGCAATAGTCTGATAGTTGGGAAGAAACTGCTCCTCAACGTTAGTTTTCAGACTCCTGTACTCCCCTATGGCAGGAGTGAAATGAGAGCATGGCCTGGGTGGTGTGTCCTTGATGATGCTGGCTGTCTTTTTGAGACAATGCCTCTTATAGATCCCTTCGTCTCTGCACCCATCACCACACCTGGCAGTGTCTTCCAGGTATCCACCACTGTGTAAAAAACTTGCCTCCACATCTCCTTTGAACTTTGCTCCCTCACCTCTAAAGTTATGACCTCTAGTTGTTGACATTTCCATCGTGGGAAATTGGATCTACCATATCTATTCCCCTCAAATTTTTATCAGATCTCTTCTCAGCTGTCAACACTCCAGACTCCAACCTCAACAAAGCTGCACAACCACACAGCTGGTAGAGCTGCTGTCTCAGAGTGCCAGAGACCTGGGTTCGATCCCGACCCTGGGGATGTTGTCTGTGTGTAGTTTGCACGTTCACCCTGTGACCATGGGAGTTTTCACCTGGATGCTCTGAATTTCTCCCACACGAGGAGCTGTTGGTTAATTAGCCTCTGTAAATTGCCTCTAGTATGCAGGTTGTATGTAGGGTGATGATGCAAAAGTGGGATAACATAGAACCAATGTGACCAGGTGATCAATGGAAAGCATGGACTCAGTGGGCTGAAGGGCTTGCTCCATGCTGTATCTTTAAACTAAACTTTCCGTGTAGCAAATAGCGCCTAATGCAGGCAGTATTCTGGTTAAACTCCTCTGCATCCTCTACAAAGCCTCCACATCCTACCTGTAATGGGGCGTGCAGAACTGCACTCAATATTTCAAATGCAGCTTAACCAAAGTCTTATAAAGCTCCATCATGACTTCCTGACTTTTATATTCGACAGTTACATTAGAATATGAAGACAGCAATGTGTTTTACAAAGAACACATCACTTGAGAGTTCAACTATATTTCTATACTTGCAATTGGTTAGAAATCGGAATCAACTCAAGTATGAATGGAGAGGAGGAGGAATTTCTTTAGTCAACGGGTGGTGAATCTGTGGAATTCATTGCCAAAGACGGCGGTGGAGGCCAAGTCATTTAGGTATTTTTAAAGTAGAGATCGATGGGGTTCTGGATTAGTAAGGGTGTCAAGGGTTACGGGGGAGAAGGCAGGAGAATGGGGTTGAGAGGGAAATAACTCAGTCTGAAGAAGGGTCTCGACCCGAAACGTCACCCATTGCTCCTCTACAGAGATGCTGATTCTGGTTGATTTACTCCAGCTGAATTACTCCAGTGTCTTGTGCCGAGCCATGATCAAAAGGTGGAGCAGACTCGATGGGCCGAATGGCATAATTCTGCTCAGATGTCTTACAAAATATTTACATTCAGACAGGCGAGCCCTAAATAGTAAACCCAACAGCTTTATCGCAGAAATGGGATGGTGATACTGGTGACGAGTTCCCGACACGTCTAGCTTCAGGCGGTTGGGATACTTTGCACTTACGCTCTCAGGATTAGGCCGTGCATTTTAAAGGCGGCCGACACTTTGCTCTTCACTCCTGACGCCATGACGGAGCTTCGGCGCCAAACGGCGGACGGGCTGCCTGGCTACACGGAGAGCATGCTGGGAAGGCGCGCCAAGCCACCCATTCATAAAACAAGAGCCGGGCGCGTCCCGCCCACGTGGGCGGGGCTGGAGTGCATCTGTCAACAGTGTCAGCCCTGCAGGCCTCGCTTGTACTGCTCTGTGCAAACTTTGGTGCAGTATTTGCGAGTAACTTTTATTTTAAGATCTTAAAGATAAGTACCATATTATTACCTTGACGAGGATTTAAACTGGGACTCCAAGGCCTGAGCTACTGGGAGAGGTTGGGCAGCCTAGGATGTTATTCCTTGGAGCGTAGGTGATCTTATAGAGGTGTATAAGAAAATAACTGCAGATGCTGGTACAAATCGAAGCTATTTATTCACAAAAAGCTGGAGTAACTCAGCAGGTCAGGCAGCATCTCAGGAGAGAAGGAATGGGTGACGTTTCAGGTCGAGACCCTTCTTCAGACTGATGTCAGGGTGGCGGGACAAAGGAAGGATATAGGTGGAGACAGGAAGACAGTGGGAGATCTGGGAACGAGGAGGGGAAGAGAGGGACAGAGGAACTATCTAAAGTTGGAAAAGTCAATCTTCATACCACTGGGCTGCAAGCTGCCCAGGCGAAATATGAGGTGCTGTTCCTCCAATTTCCGGTGGGACTCACTATGGCACTGGAGGAGGCCCATGACAGAAAGGTCAGACTGGGAATGGGAGGGGGAGTTGAAGTTCTCAGCCACCGGGAGATCAGATTGGTTAACACGGACCGAGCGCAGGTGTTGAGCGAAGCGATCGCCGAGCCTGTGTTTGGTTTCGCCGATGTAAATAAGTTGACATCTGGAGCAGTGAATGCAATAGACAAGGTTGGAGGAGGTGAAGGTGAACCTCTGTCTCACCTGGAAAGACTGTTTGGGTCCTTGGATGGAGTTGAGGGGGGAGGTAAAGGGACAGGTGTTGCATCTCGTGCGGTTGCAGGGGAAAGTGCCCGGCGATGGGGTGGTTTGGGTGGGAAGGGACGAGTGGACCAGGGAGTTACGGAGGGAACGGTCTCTGCGGAACGCAGAAAGGGGAAGGGATGGGAAGATATGGCCAGTGGTGGGGTCCCGTTGTAGGTGACGGAAATGTTGGCGGATGATTTGTTGGATAGGCTGGCTGCTGGGGTGGAAGGTGAGAACGAGGGGGATTCTGTCCTTGTTACGAGTGGGGGGAGGGGGAGAAAGAGTGGAGCTGCGGTATGTAGAAGAGACCCTAGTGAGAGCCTCATCTATAATGGAAGAGGGGAAGCCCCGTTTCCTGAAGAATGAGGACATCTCTGATGCCCTAGTGTGAAACACCTCATCCCGAGCACAGATGCGGCGTAGACGGAGGAATTGGGAGTAGGGGATAGACTTTTTGCAGGAGACCGGGTACTCAAGAATGGGAGATGAAACACTGTTTCCCATGCTTATATTGGGCCTCATTGGGACAATGCATGAAACCGCAGTTGTTTTGGTGTAAGTGGAACAATTAATTAATGTGAAGCATTTAATACCTCAGATTTTCCCTTGTGGACAGAACACAGGTGCACCACAAAATGGTCATCTAATCTCCAATGTAACCAGCGAATGTAGTAAACTAGTTTGAAATAAATACTAGTGGATTGCTGCTTCAGATGGAAGGATTATTCAAGTTTCCATTTGGAGGGAAAGAAAGAGCAGATGTGGCATCTCCTGTGAAAGTACCGAAAGATAGAGTGGTTGATGGAAATGGAAGAACAGACCAAGAAATTGAGAAAGATATGGCCCCTTCACAATGTTGAAAGGCAGGGGTGGAAGAGATGTGTCTTGGAATGGTAACTCAAATTTCACTGTACCTTAATTGGTATGTGCGAAAATAAATTAATCTTGAATCTTGAATATGTGGTGGAATTTTGTTGAAGATGTTCACAGGATGATCTTGTTGAATGTGGAAACTGGTGGGGGTGAAAGTGAGGACTTTGGAAGTCTATCCTTGGTCTGGCCAGGAGGGGAGAGGCTGAAAGCAGAAGAATGAAATAGAAGCAACAAAATTAAGAGCTCTATTGACTATGGTAGAGGTGAAGGCATGTTAAAACGAAGAAAGTAATCTTGGATGCACAATGTGGAAAGTTATGAAGAGTTAAAGGTATGCAGAGAATTTGTAAAACGAAGGTGAGCCCATGAATGGATCAGCCATTGGAGAAGGCTCAAGGGCCAATTACAGAGAACAGCACTGCAGCCCACAATGTCTGTGCCAAACCTGATGACAAGACCAATTCTTATCTGCCTGTAAATAATCCATATCTCTCCATTCCCTGCAAATCCATGCACCTATCCAAAAGCCTCAAATGCCACTAATGTATCTGCCTCCACCACCTGCCCTGGTAGCAGATTCCAGGCACTCACCACCCTCTGTGTAAAACAAATGCCCCACACATCTTGAAAATTTGTCCCTCACCTTAAAGCTATGCCCTTCAGTATTTGATATTTTTTCCTTGGGAAAAAGGTTCTGACTGTAACCCTATCTCTGCCTCACATGATTTCATGTACTTATGTACCTCAACCGCTGCAGAGAAAAGAATCCAAGTATGTCCAAGCCTGTAGCTAATACCCCATAATAAATATATTTGCTAATACTGAGGAAATGTGTCAGAAATATCAAAACATGATGATATTTTTGCTTCTTTTATTAAAATGTAAATAACCACAGTGCACTGGCCGACATGGATTATTGTCAAGTAGAGAAGGTGCAGCAGATTAAGGACACTATATATGGCATAAATCCGTAAACGTTCCACACTTAAAAAGTTTATAAAGCAAGAGAAGATGGGACAGAAATCAGAAGGTGATAGGGC
The DNA here is from genome assembly GCF_053455715.1 of Rhinoraja longicauda. Lineage (NCBI taxonomy): Eukaryota > Metazoa > Chordata > Chondrichthyes > Rajiformes > Arhynchobatidae > Rhinoraja > Rhinoraja longicauda. The sequence continues at coordinate 3,175,123 of NC_135962.1, read as the reverse complement.
ACTAAAAGATAAAGAGGCAGCTTCTATCTACCAATGGATTTGTGTTGCTAAAAAGAAAATTCGAACTAGATTCAGACATTTAAGTTTATATATACTGCTTAACATGGGACAATATGGGCGGCACGGTAGCGCAGCGGTAGAGTTGCTGCTTTACAGCGAATGCAGCGCCGGAGACACAGGTTCGATCCTGACTACGGGTGCTGCACTGTAAGGAGTTTGTACGTTCTCCCCGTGACCTGCGTGGGTTTTCTCCGAGATCTTCGGTTTCCTCCCACACTCCAAAGACGTACAGGTATGTAGGTTAATTGGCTGGGTAAATGTAAAAATTGTCCCTAGTGGGTGTAGGATAGTGTTAATGTACGGGGATCACTGGGCGGCACGGACTTGGAGGGCCGAAAAGGCCTGTTTCCGGCTGTAGATATATGATATGATATGATATGATAACAGCAGTTATATCCAAATAAAAATAGGATTGTGCATAATAACAATTCCGGACAAGGAAGTTTCCCGGCCTGTGGTGCTGCTGCAGGTAGGAATGTCATTGCTCCCTTGTATGCACATATTGCCTCTCTGCCTCGAAGGGCGGTGCTTGGACCCACGGCGCCTGCCTGTGCGTAGTGAGTGGTTTGGCTTTCCGTGGCAGTCGGTCAAGGGATCCCCGGGATACGGTGCGGCCCGGCCCGGCCCGGCCCAGCATCGGGACACGGTGCCTGCAGAGCCCGAGACGGCACGGCCCAGCACCGGGACACGGCGCCTGCAGAGCACAGGACATGGCGGAGGCCCAAGTGAACTGGGTGGCGGAGGAGAGGAGCGGCCACTGCGCTGTTCTGGACGGATGCTGCCTGTACGTGTGGGGTGGTTATGTGGTGAGTTGCAGGTGCATCCCTACCCTGCCCAGCGCCTCCGCTTCGGCCTCTCGCTCCTTCTGCGGGCAATTCCACCATACATCTCGCCCCCACAGCACTGCGGTGTTTGCATGTGTGAACCCCAGCAATGAAACGGCCAGAGATGTTCCTGTCGACCACCTAATTGTATCTCATTTGTGCAGTCTGCCGAAAACGTAACCGTTCTATGATATTGGAAGTTGGGACGACACACGGATTTTGTGTCATTAATATTGACAATCTAATAATAAGTAGAAGACAGAACAAAAATATGACGTTCGGTGCAGAAGGTTAGACTTTGCAGGAAATCTATAAATTTAAAAAATAGCAAAGGATCCAAGAATAAGAAAGTATTTTCATATTTAACATTTTATTTTGAATTATATATTATGTATTTGAGAAATTAGGAGGAAGATAACTGATGACATTTTGTATGATTAACCTTATCATATTTTAAAATAGGTGGGAGCAGGAGTAGGCCATCTGGCCCCTAAATAGAGTGGATGTGGAGAGGATGTTTTCAGTAGTGAGAGAGTGGCACAACTTCAGAATAAAAGGACATACCTTTAGAATGGAGATGAGAAGGAATTTCTTTAGCCAGAGGGTGGTGAATCTGTGGCATTCATTGCCACAGATGGCAGTGGAGGCCATGTCATTGGGTATTTTTAAAGTAGAGATAGATGGGGTTCTGGATTAGTAAGGGTGTCAAAAGATACGGGGAGAAGGCAGGAAAATGGGGTTGTGAGGGAAATATAGATCAGCCATGATTGAATGGTCTTTGAGTCTGCTCCATCATTAATACAGGTCTTGGATGAGCTTCTACTGCACTTAATTTCTTGATCTATTGCCATAATCTCTGATTCTGTTGATGTCCAGAAATCTCTTCATTTGTTTTGAGCTATTTTTCCTTATCTCTGGTTTGGTGGTGTATGTAATTTGATAATGCATTTTTAATATGCTATGGGTGATATAGTGTCATATAGCATGGAAACATATAGCATGGAAATATAGCAAGGTGAAATACAATTATACCATTTACTAGTTGAACCATGCAGCTTCAGAAATCCTACGAGAGATATGTGATTATACATTGCCAACTCTTTTCAGAATTATGGACCTTGATGAATATTTATGCACCAAATGAAAATGATATAAAATTTATACAAGAATTTTTTTTGAATCTGGCCGATGCCCACGATAAAATACTAATAGGTGGAGACTTTAATTTTTGTTTAGACCCAGTTTTAGATAGATCAGTTAGGACAGTTACAAAAACGAAAATAGCAAAATTAACTTTGTCATTGATGAAAGATTTAAATCTAACCGATATATGGAGAAGACTTAACCCAAGAGAAAGAGATTATTCTTTTTACTCATATAGACATAAAACTTATTCGAGGATTGATCTCTTTTTATTATCAACAAACATACAGGACAGAGTGAAAATTTTTGAATATAAAGCAAGAATATTATCAGATCACTCCCCTTTAACAATGTCAATGGTAATGATGGATAAAGAGGAAATTACTTATAGATGGAGATTTAATTCAACATTATTAAATCAAGAAGATTTTTGTGAGTTTATGAGAAGACATATTCAATTTTATTTAGATACAAATTCCAACTCAGTTGATGATAAATTTGTTATATGGGATGCAATGAAAGCATATTTGAGAGGACAGATAATAAGTTATACTTCCAAAATTAAGAAAGAATATATGGCCGAAGTAGAGCAATTGGAGAAAGAATTTACAAAATTAGAAAAAGAATCAAAGGTATGTAACGGAAGAGAAACGAAGACAACTTATCAATAAGAAGTTACAATATAATACATTACAGACATACCAAACAGAAAAAGCAATTATGAGAACTAAACAGAGGTACTATGAGTTAGGAGAGAGATCACATAAGGTCCTTGCCTGGCAGTTGAAACCCGAACAGTCTTCGAGAACGATTAACGCCATTAGAATAAATACAAATAAAATTACTTATAAACCTTTGGAAATTAATGAAACCTTTAAAAAAAATTATTCTGAATTATACCAGTCAGAATCACAAAAAGATACTAATGAGATAGAATTTTTTTTAGCACAAATAAACCTTCCTAAATTAAATTTAGAAGAACAGATAGGATTAGATATGCCTTTTTCATTAAAAGAGGTCAAAGAAGTTTTAATATCACTACAGAGTAATAAATCCCTAGGAGAAAGATAAGAAAATAACTGCAGATGCTGGTACAAATCGATTTATTCACAAAATGCTGGAGTAACTCAGCAGGTCAGGCAGCATCTCGGGAGAGAAGGAATGGGTGACGTTTCGGGTCGAGACCCTTCTTCAGACTGATGTCGGGGGTGGGACAAAGGAAGGATATAGGTGGAGACAGGAAGATAGAGGGAGATCTGGGAAGGAGGAGGGGAAGGGAGGGACAGAGGAGCTATCTGAAGTTGGAGAAGTCAACGTTCATACCACCGGGCCGCAAACTGCCCAGGCGAAATATGAGGTGCTGCTCCTCCAATTTCCGGCGGGCCTCACTATGGCACTGGAGGAGGCCCATGACAGAGAGGTCAGACTGGGAATGGGAGGGGGAGTTGAAGTGCTGGGCCACCGGGAGATCAGTGGCGTTAATGCGGACCGAGCGCAGGTGTTCAGCGAAGCGATCGCCGAGCCTGCGCTTGGTTTCGCCGATATAGATGAGTTGACATCTAGAGCAGCGGATGCAATAGATGAGGTTGGAGGAGGTGCAGGTGAACCTCTGTCTCACCTGGAAAGAATGTTTGGGTCCTTTGATGGAGTTGAGGGGGGAGGTAAAGGGACAGGTGTTGCATCTCGTGCGGTTGCAAGGGAAAGTGCCCGGGGTTAGGGTGGTTTGGGTAGGAAGGGACGAGTGGACCAGGGAGTTGCGGAGGGAACGGTCTCTGCGGAATGCAGAGAGGGGAGGGGATGGGAAGATATGGCCAGTGGTGGGGTCCTGTTGTAGGTGACGGAAATGTTGGTGGATGATATGTTGGATCCGCTGGCTGGTGGGGTGGAAGGTGAGAACGAGGGGGATCCCTAGGAGAAGATGGGTTCCCACCAGAATTTTATAAAAAATTTAAAGAATTATTAATTCCTCCTTTTATGGAGGTAATACAGCAGGCGGAAAGAACACATAACCTCCCAGAGTCTTTTACGACAGCGATTTTAACAGTAATACCAAAAAAAGATAGGGATCCTTTAAAACCAACATCATATAGACCTATATCTTTGCTGAATACAGATTATAAAATAGTAGCAAAAATTTTATCTAATAGATTGTCAAGTATTTACCAAAATTAGTACATATGGATCAAACTGGATTTATTAAAAATAGACATTCTGCAGATAATGTAACTAGGTTACTTAGTATAATGCATTTGGCACAAAAGAGGAATGAAATAAGTGTAGCAGTAGCTCTGGATGCAGAAAAAGCATTTGATAGGTTAGAGTGGGATTTTTTATATAAAGTATTGGAAAAATATGGGTTAGGAACAACTTTTATAAACTGGATTAAAACTCTAAATGTGAATCCCAAAGCTAAAGTAGTGACAAATGGCCAAATTTCAACACCGTTTCAATTAAAAAGGTCAACTAGACAAGGGGATGCCCATTATCACCTGCTTTATTTGTCCTGGCGATAGAACCGTTAGCTGAACTAATTAGAACTGACCCAGATATTAAGGGTTTTAAAGTCAATCAGGAAGAATTTAAGATTAATTTATTTGCAGATGATGTTTTGATATACTTAACAAAACCATTAGATTCGTTGCGCAAATTATCTTTTAGATTAGAAGAATATAGAAGAATATCAGGTTATAAAATAAATTGGGATAAAAGTGAAATTTTACCCCTTACTAAAGGAGATTACACTCAATGTCGATTACTAACCCAATTTAGATGGCCATTAATTGGTATAAAGTATTTAGGTATAAGAATTGATAATGATATGAAGAATTTATATAAATTAAATTATTTATTATTACTAAGAAAAATAAAAGAAGACCTTGATAAATGGATGACATTACCGTCATCCGGTAGCGCAGCGGTAGAGTTGCTGCTTTACAGCGAATGCAGCGCCGGAGACTCAGGTTCGATCCTGACTACGGGTACTGCACTGTAAGGAGTTTGTACGTTCTCCCCGTGACCTGCGTGGGTTTTCTCCGAGATCTTCGGTTTCCTCCCACACTCCAAAGACGTACAGGTATGTAGGTTAATTGGCTGGGTAAATGTAAAAATTGTCCCTAGTGGGTGTAGGATAATGTTAATGTACGGGGATCGCTGGGCGGCACGGACTTGGAGGGCCGAAAAGGCCTGTTTCCGGCTGTATATATATGATATGATATGATAATAGGAAGAGTTAATGCCGTTAAAATGAATATATTTCCGAAGTTACAATATTTATTCCAAACATTACCAATACAAGTACCACAGAAGTTTTTTCAAGAGTTAAATAAATATGTGCGGAAATTTCTCTGGAAAGGTAAGATGTCAAGAATATCGTTGGAAAAATTGACATGGAAGTTTGATTCAGGAGGATTACAACTTCCGAACTTTAAGAATTATTATAAAGCAAACCAACTGAGGTTTATTGCATCTCTTTTTGAAGAAAAAAACCCGGCATGGATAAGAATAGAACTAGACAAAATAGGAGAAAATATACCAGAAGACTTTATATATAAATGGGAACCTAAATTGATTCGGGGACTGAAAGAATCTCCATTATTAAAATACTTGATCGGATTATGGAATAAGGTAAATTTTGAGGATGGAACAAAAAAATCTTTATTAGGAAAGACAACTTTGATTCAGAATAGATTGATACCTTTTACAATGGATAACCAGCTTCTATATAGGTGGCATCAAAAAGGGATTAGATATATAGGTGATTGCTTTGAAAAAGGTATATTGATGTCATTTGAACAATTGAAAAATAAATATCATATATCAAATAATTCTCTTTTCTGTTACTTTCAATTAAGAGCTTATTTAAAAGATAAATTGGGTCAAACAATGTTACTGCCGAAATCTAAGGAAATTGAAAACCTAATTCAAAAAGGACAAATAATTTTTTTAACTTCTATTATATATAATCTAATTCAAAAAAAGGCTCCTAAACAAGGAATTCATATATCAAGGCGAAAATGGGAAATGGATTTGAATATTAATATTGATGGAACAAATTGGTCAAAATTATGCCTTGACAGTATGAAAAATACAATAAATGTTCGGTTGAGACTAGTACAATATAACTTTCTGCATCAATTATGAAATTTTCCACAAAAATTAAAGAGAATAAATTCAAGTTTATCTGACCAATGTTTTCGGTGCAATCAAGAAATTGGTACTTTTTTTCATTCTACTTGGTCCTGTTCAAAAATACAACCTTTTTGGACAAACTTAAGAAGTTTTTTAGAACAGATTATCGGAATACAACTTCCATACAACCCAAGATTTTTGTTATTGGGTGATGTTGAAGGAATAAGACCACAACTTAAAATGAATAAATATCAGAAAGAATTTATAAAAATTGCATTAGCAGTAGCCAAAAAAACTATCGCAGTTACTTGGAAATCTGATTCCTATTTAAGTATGGACCTTTGGAATAATGAAATTTCTAACTGTATCCCACTTGAAAAAATTACTTATAATTTAAGGAACAAATATGATACTTTTTAAAATATCTGGCGTCCTTATCTACAAAAGAGGGGCCTATATATATATAGAAGAATTGTTCATATTCACAATGGTTCTTTTGGGAGAGATGTATATACATATACAGTTTATTCTGTTTGGAATTCCATGGGGCGTGTGCAGGACCCCCAACAACCAGGCAGTCTTTAATCTTTTTTTCTTTTCTTCCTTTTTCTTATTTGGGGTTAGTTGGGGTGGGGGGAAGGGTGGGGGGGTTTGTTTTCTAAAAAGTTCTGTAAAAAATAAAAACAAATTAAAAAATTTTAAAAAAAAAAGAAATCCTACGAGGTACTTATTTTGGAGCATTGTTTGAGAAATTATTATGTGCTGTGCATGGAGCGACTTTTGTTGGTCTCTACCAATATAGGCTTGCTTTTATTTAAAATGGGGCCTACGGGAGGAGGTGCAGCCCAGTGCCTTATTTTTGTTTGAAAAGTACCATGCTCAGCTTGGATCTCCCCTGATCGTTAAATTATCCCTCTCCCTCTGATTTCATCCTGCTGCCATCCTTCTAAACAGAGCATAACGTATGTATGCCACACACAATGCATTCATCCTTGACCAAAGATAGAGGGAAGGAATGGGTAATGTTTCGAGTCGAGACCCTTCTTCAGGCTGACGTTGGGGGGAGGGAGATAGATAGATAAGGAGTATAAGAAAATAACTGCAGATGCTGGTACAAATCGATTTATTCACAAAATGCTGGAGTAACTCAGCAGGTCAGGCAGCATCTCGGGAGAGAAGGAATGGGTGACGTTTCGGGTCGAGACCCTTCTTCAGACTGATGTCAGGGGGGCGGGACAAAGGAAGGATATAGGTGGAGACAGGAAGATAGAGGGAGATTTGGGAAGGAGGAGGGGAAGGGAGGGACAGAGGAACTATCTAAAGTTGGAGAAGTCGATGTTCATACCACTGGGCTGCAAACTGCCCAGGCGAAATATGAGGTGCTGTTCCTCTAATTTCCGGTCGGCCTCACTATGGCACTGGAGGAGGCCCATGACAGAAAGGTCAGACTGGGAATGGGAGGGGGAGTTGAAGTGCTCGGCCACCGGGAGATCAGTTTGGTTAACGCGGACCGAGCGCAGGTGTTCAGCGAAGCGATCGCCGAGCCTGCGCTTGGTTTCGCCGAAGTAAATAAGTTGACATCTAGAGCAGCGGATGCAATAGATGAGGTTGGAGGAGGTGCAGGTGAACCTTTATCTCACCTGGAAAGACTGTTTGGGTCCTTGGATGGAGTTGAGGGGGGAGGTAAAGGGACAGGTGTTGCATCTCGTGCGGTTAGAGGGGAAAGTGCCCGGGGTTTGGGGTAGTTTGGGTAGGAAGGGACGAGTGGACCAGGGAGTTACGGAGGGAACGGTCTCTGTGGAACGCAGAGAGGGGAGGGGATGGGAAGATATGGCCAGTGGTGGGATCCCGTTGTAGGTGACGGAAATGTTGGTGGATGATATGTTGGATCCGCTGGCTGGTGGGGTGGAAGGTGAGAACGAGGGGGATTCTGTCCTTGTTACGAGTGGGGGGAGGGGGAGCAAGAGCGGAGCTGCGGGATGTAGAAGAGACCCTAGTGAGAGCCTCATCTATAATGGAGGAGGGGAAGCCCTGTTTTCTGAAGAACGAGGACATCTCGGAAGCCCTAGTGTGAATCACCTCATCCCGGGCGCAGATGCGGCGTAGACGGAGGAATTGGGAGTAGGGGATAGACTTTTTGCAGGGGACCGGGTGGGAAGAAGTGTCGTCCAGATAGCTGTGCGAGTCAGTGGGTTTATAGTAAATGTCCGTCACTAGTCTGTCCCCTGTGATGGAGATGGTCAGGTCCAGAAACGGGAGGGAGATGTCAGAGATAGTCCAGGTATATTTAAGGGCAGGATGGAAATTGGAGGTGAAGTATATGAAGTCAGTGAGTTCTGCATGGGTGCAAGAGGTAGCACCAATGCAGTCGTCGATGTAGCGGAGGTAGAGTTCGGGGATGGGGCCAGTGTACGTCTGGAACAGGGATTGTTCGACATACCCGACAAAGAGGCAGGCGTAGCTAGGCCCCATGCGAGATAAGGAAGTGTGAAGGTGTGAAAACAGGGCAAAGGGAATGGAAATCAAGGAAAATTTAGAATTGATCATTGTAAGCTGGGAGAAGGTAACAAAAAAGCAAACACAGATAAAATGTAGATAGACAGTAAGACTGGTTGGAGAACTGGGAAGGGGGAGGGATGGAGAGAGAGGGAAAGCAAGGGATATTTGAAGTTAGAGAAGTCAATGTTCATACCGCTGGGGTGTAAGCTGCCCAAGCAAAATATGAGGTGCTGTTCCTCCAATTTGCACTGGGCCTCACCCTGACAATGGAGGAGGCCCAGGACAGAAAGGTCAGTGCACTAAAGTGTTCAAGTCAACCGGGAGATCAGGTAGGTTCAGGCGGGCTGAGCAGAGATGTTCAGAGAAATGATCGCTGAGTCTGCGCTTGGTCTCGCCGATATACAGGAGTCCACACCTGGAACAGTGGATACAGTAGATGAGGTTGGAGGAGGTGCAAGTGAACCTCTGCCTCGCCTGAAAAGACCATCGGAGTCTTTGTGGGGGAGGTATAGTGACAAGTGTTGCATCTTCTGTGGTAGCAGGGGAAAGTACCTGGGGAGGGGTGGTTTGGGTGGGAAGGGACGAATTGACCAGAGGGAACGGTCTCAGCGGAAAGCGGAAAGGGGTGGCGATGGGAATATGTGGCTAGTGGTGGGATCCCGTTGGAGGTGGCGAAAATTTCAGAAGATTATGTGCTGTACACCAATTGGCATGCTGACATCTTTTTAAAAAAAATTCTTGCAAATCAAATACAAGATCATATATTTGCTGTGGTATGAATGTTGTGTGTATATGCACTTAAAATTCTTAAACTTTAAATTCCACATTAGAAATTAATAATTTTAATATAAAGAGCTAATGTTAAACCAAAACCAGTGAATTCTTCAGCAAGTTTATTGAACGACAGAAAAAAAATATCCTTCGTTTTCATTTGTTCGTTCCTCCAAATTCCCTCAACTACTAGTTGCTCGTTTGCATCCCTGTACATTGTCATTTTAGATTGCCCTATGAAAAATAGGAAAGTTTAGGAGTTCCATTCTGTTGCTACCCTAAAACAGAAGCGAAGCGATCGTGTGTATGTGTGTGTGAGAGTGAGGGCCGTTTCCACGCCCACCGCGGTGGCCATTGCCCCGGAAGTGGGGATAGCCCTCCCTGCACCGCATCAATTGTCCCGGGAGGGGGGGTGGGGGCAATGCCGCGAAAGGCGAGGCATGCGCCGCGCGCCAGGCTTCAAACGCAACTCGCTCCAACGGGCGCTCGTGCGCGGCCCCACGTGGGCCCAAGCACTCGACGTCTGATTGGCCAGGGCACCTGCAAGGCGTTGTTGATGGGTTGTGAGGCGGGTGTGACTGGGTGTGGCGGCTCAGTCGACGCGCAGACAGCGGGCAGCGCAAGTACTTCACGGGCAGCGCAAGTACTTCACGGGCAGAGCGGGCACACACGGGCATATCGGCCCGCATAACCGGCAGCACACGGGCACCGCGAGTACCACACGGGCAGAGCGGGCACCACAGGGGCACCGCGAGTACCACACGGGCATAGCGGGCGGTATAGCCAGTAGCGCACGGGCAGAGAAGGCACCGCGAGTACCACACGGGGAGAGCGGGCACCACACGAGGAGAACGAGTTCCACAAGGCCGCTGCGGGCACAACGTGAAGGCGAGGAGTGAACGAACAAACACCATGGCCGAAACACAAAATTGGTCTCGGAGGATACAGGAAAACCACCACCACGCGGTGTTTAACGACGGCTTCCTTTACGTTTGGGGAGGTTATGTGGTAAGGATTACTTTATTCACGCAATATAACGGTACCAGTTTCTCCGCGGGGCATTGTAACCCTCCTGTTTGCAGCCATACCATTTGTGCGCCATTTAATGCTGTTGAGTGTGTGCTCACTAGTATTTGAGAAGAGCAGGTGAAGAATTACAGGTTGTCAGCCTGGGAACTTTTATGATCGGAAATCTCCACCTTTAAGAAAATAGCCTGCAGTGTCACACATGAAGCTTGGACACTGCTGCAAGAACGTGGCCTAATTTGTGGCGTCTACTTGTTTCGGGAAGAATTAAACAATTTGATCGTTGCAGTTGTTGCCTGAAAGAGGGAGATCGGTTCACGAATTATCTGCTGATTTGTACGGTTTAAACCCTGTGGTGTCAAAATTCCAGTGCAAAATTCCTTTAAGCAAGTTGACCCGTTGATAGATGTGAAGGAAACCAGTTTTAAGTGTAAAGAAAGCGATTTACAACGTTAATTTGAGCGACTTTTTAACAGTGTGAGGAATCACATTTTCGGATAAGGTTTTATAATATGGATCCGTAATAGATCAGAAAGCTATTCCACTGAACATTGAACTGGGAACTAGACGCAAGTCCATTTGAAAACGTTACTATTTCAGGCTGGTAATGTAATCAAAGCAGTTGAATTACTTTGTGATGTCATGAAAGGGCACTTGTTACAGCAACCAAGTTAAATAATGAAAATATGAAAACATGTTCATATAAATGCAGCAATTCCCAACATGTAAGGTGATAATACAAGGTTTTATTTTCACACTGGATAATTTCTAGACGTTCCCTGCTGAGCGTAAACATAATAATAAATATAAATATGTATTTTAAGTATATTTTGGAGGATCAGTAAATAAAGTTATTTGCATATTGAATTTGAGTGGTTAGCCTTGTTACACTTGTATCTGAATAAAGAACATATTTATATAAAGAGCATATTAGCTGTCTTGGTGATTTTTATTTTGCAATCATGTCAGCATAGATAAGCCAATCTGTTAAGATTTTTATGTGGATGTAGAAATTATCGATCTGGTCATGATTACAGGCACTTGAAAGAAAAGTGACTTTAAAAACAATAATGTTAAGAAATATTTTCATAGCTAAAACAAGATAGGAAAATAGATATTTGGATTAGGTAAAATGAAGAAAGGAGGAATTGCAGATATCTGAAGAAGGATCCCAACCTGAAACATGAGATGTTCATGTTCTCCTGAGAGGTTGTCCGATCCACTGAGTTATTCTAGCACTTTGTGTCTTTATTTGGATTAAGTAGTTAGATGTTGGAATTGACATGGAGAGGGGAGAAGAGGGAGGGAGTTCATAGTCTTCAATAGCCTGATTGTTGTTGGGAAGAAGATGTTACTGAAGCTCCTATACCTACCCGATACCAGGAGTGAAATGAGAGCATGGCCAGGGTGGTGTGTGTCCTTGATGATGCTGGCTGCCTTTTTGACACAGCACCTCCTATAGATCCCTTGGATGGTGGGTGGTCTGTACCAATGATGGACCGTGCAGTGCCAGCGCATTTTGTAATCTCCTTCGTTCCTGGGATAACAAGGTACCAAACCAGGTCGTGAATATGCTCTCAACTGTACACCTATGGAGTTGAAGAGAGTATTCATTGACATACCAAATCTCCTCCATATTCTACAGAGGTGAGGCATTGATGAGCTTTCTTTGTGATTGCATGATGTGCTGGGTCCAGGATCGATCTTCAGAGATATGCACGCCCAGGAACTTGAAGTTGTTGACTCTCTCCAACACTGACTCAGTTACGACAGTTCGATGGATCTTTGACCTTCCTCTTCTAAAGCCAACACGCAGTTGGTTTTACGGATGTTGAGAACAAGGTAATTGTTCTGGCACCATTCAATCAGAAGATCGATCTCCCTCCTGTACTCTGACTCGGCATACTGACAAGGCTGAGCACAGAGCCTTGAGGTTCCCCTGTGCTGATGGTTATCAAAGAGGAAGTGTGGTTGCAAATTCATACCAAATGTGTTCTATTGATGAGGAAGTCAAGGATACAGTTGCAACAGGTTGTGCAGAGACCAAGTTCAAGTTCAATGTTTTCATGAGAGAGTTAGATTTAGCTCGGGGCTAAAGGAATCAATGGATATGGGGAAAAAGCAAGAATGGGGTACTGATTTTAGATGATCAGCATGATCATATTGAATGGCGGTGCTGGCTTGATGGGCCGAATGGCCAACTCCAGCACCCTGTTTTTCTTATGCCTCTAAGTTTTCGATGCCTGGTAACAGGTTCGGAGGGGAAGATGGTGTTGAACGCCGAGCTGTAGTCTATGAACACCAGCTTAACCTAAGTTTTTATTGTCCAAGTGGTCCAATGCAGAGTGGAGAGCCAGCAAATGTCATCCCCGGTGATCTATTGATTGATCAATACTTTATTATCACGTAACATGTCACAATGAAATTCTTTGTTTGGCAAATAATACACAAGGTATGCAAAGAGTCCCCATGTATAGGATGCTGAAAAAGTTACAAAGTATTCATTACATTCCCCAATGGTCCCCTTTGTTCTCAGCGCCCTTCCCCCCCCCCCCCCCCCCCCCCCCTCCAATGCCGTGTCCCCATTTGTTCTCAGTGGTGCGTCCTCGTCTGACCTCTGGCACCCACTGCAGGCCCATCTGACCTCCGGAACCCACTACGGACCTATCTGACCTCGGCCGCCCGCAGTTGGATCCTCTCTTGGCTCTGAGGCGCTTGCTGGGATCTTTCGACAGCCCACCTAGCTCTCCGACAGCCCAGCTAACTCATTGTGGCAGTAGGCAAATTGTAGTGCGTCCAGCTTCTTGCTGAGGTTGGAGTTGATATGCTCCATTAACGATCTATAAAAGTACTTCATCACCATGGATGTTAGTGTCACTGGGCGATAGTCATTGAGGAATGTCACCTTACTCTTCTTGGGCACTGGTATCATTGATGTCCATTTAAAGCAGGTGGGAACTTCAGACCTCAGTAATTAGAGGTTGAAGATATCCGCAAAAACTTCAGCCAGTTGGTCCGCACGTGCTTTGAAAACATGACCAGGTACACCATACGGTTCAGACGCTTTCCGAGGGTTCGCCCTCAGAAGGATCTTCTGACATCAGTCTCCGTGACAGATTGCAATACCATTGTGGGCTATGGGGACCAAAAAGACACATCAGTGTTCTCCTTATCGAAACATGTATGGAAGGCGTTGAGCTCCTCCGGGAGTAATGCCTTGCTGTTGTTTGAGCTGCCACGTGATTTTGCTTTATAGGATGTGATGGCGTGCAAGCCCTGCCACAGCTACAAAATATCTGCCTTGTCCTCCTGTTTGGAGCGAAAGTCCCTTTTATCTTTTTTGATGGCCTTTTTAAAGGAAAATCATTATTAGCTTGGGAAAGGCTCAGACTAAATTTATTATTATCAGATTTTTTTGTTAAGAATGGGAAAACAAGATTTAAGTTGCTTCTCCAGATTATTGCTATGGGACAGCCCTGCTCAACAGTCATTTAGTGTTGAAACTTAGTTTGCAGCTATATTCTCGAACTGTTCTCAGTGATGGAACCTGTTGTAACCTGGGGAAAAAGTGCAATAAGAACATACTGTGCCCTCCTTAATGTTTGGGACAAAGACCTATCATTTATTTATTTGCCTCTGTACGCCACAATTTGAGATTTGTAATAAAAAAAATCACATGTGGTTAAAGTGCACATTGTCAGATTTTAATAAAGGATATTTTTATACATTTTGGTTTCACCATGTAGAAATTACAGCAGTGTTTATACACAGTCCCCCCCATTTCAGGGCACCATAATGTTTGGGACACAGCAACGTCATGTAAATGAAAGTAGTCATGTTTAGTATTTTGTTGCAAATCCTTTGCTTGCAATGACTGCTTGAAGTCTGCGATTCATGGACATCACCAGTTGCTGGGTGTCTTCTCTGGTGATGCTCTGCCAGGCCTATATTGCAGCCATCTTTAGCTTATGCTTGTTTTGGGGGGGTCCCCTTCAGTTTTCTCTTCAGCATATAAAAGACATGCTCAATTGGGTTTAGATCAGGTGATTGACTTGGCCACTCAACAATTGACCATTTTTTAGCTTTGAAAAACTCCGTTGTTGCTTTAGCAGTATGTTTGGGATGTTTGGCTTGCTGTAGAATGAACTGCCGGCCAATAAGTTTTGAGACATTTGTTTGAACTTGAGCAGATAGGATGTGTCTATACACTTTAGAATTCATTATGCTACTACCATCAGCAGATGTATCATCAATGAAGATAAGTGAGCTAGTACCTTCAGCAGCCATACATGCCCTGGCCAATACACCCTCACCACCTGCTTCACAGATGAGGTGGTATGCTTTGGATCTTGGGCCGTTCCTTCTCTCCTCCATACTTTGCTCGTGCCATCACTCTGATACAAGTTAATCTTCATCTCATCTGTCCACAAGACCTTTTTCCAGAACTATGGTTGCTCTCTTAAGTACTTCTTGGCAAACTGGAACCTGGCCATCCTATTTTTGCGGCTAACCAGTGGTTTGCATCTTGCAGTGTAGCCTCTGTATTTCTGTTCATGAAGTCTTATGCGGACAGTGGTCATTGACAAATCCACATCTGACTCCTGAAGAGTGTTTCTGATCCGTCGGACAGGTGTTTGGGGATTTTCCTTTATTATAGAGAGAATTCTGTCATCAGCTGTGGAGGTCAGATATGATTGCTCACGCGTGTGACCATGGTGAGGTCACGAACGTGACCAGTCATATTTGACCTCTGACCCTAAACAAACTCAGCATAACATAAAAATTTCATTTGATAAACTTTGACATATACAAGTCATATATACAGTACAAAACAATTACTTGTAATGCTTTCAGAATTAGAAGAGATGTATTCCACAATTTTTCACATTTTTGGTCACACACGTGACTAAGAATGGCCCAATTAATCCTTTCCCTCTACATGAAGAAATTTCTTCTCAACTCGGACCTGAAAGTCTGACCCCATGTTTTGAGACTGTGACCATTGGTTCCAGAAACACCAGTGAGGGGAAGCATCCCTGTTGCATCTTTCTCGATGAGTCCCTTAAAAGTTTTGTTGATTTTATTGCAATATTCTCTCGTTATTCTAAACTGGAGTATAGGCCCAGTCAGCTTAATCTCGCTTTTAAGCCAAGCCCCTCCATACAGGAATCAATGTTGTGAACCTTCGCTCCACTCTTTATGCAAGCACAACTGTCCTTGAATTGGAAGGCCAGTTCTTTTCACATTATTCTGCATCTATTCTCGGCAGAGCCCTGTATAATTGCAATGTGACTATAAGTGGCATCATGGTGCAGCAGGGCAGCATAGTGGCACATCCAGTAGATGTCCACTACCTCACTAGTAGATCCACTACCTCACAACGTCAGAGACCCGAGTTCCTCACCTCTAGATAGACACAAAAAGCTGGAGTAACTCAGTGGAACAGGCAGCATAGCATCTCTGGAAAGAAGGAATGGGTGACTTTTCGGGTCGAGACCCTTCTTCAGACCTCTAGTCCTCACCTCTAGTCTTGTCTGGGCGAAGTTTGTAAGTTCTCCCTGTGGCTGTGAGTTTTCTCCAGATTCCTTTGACATCCCAATGATACGCCATTTGGTAGGTTAATTGGCCACTGCGTGTATTGCCTATGGTATGTAGGTGAGTGGTGACATTTGGGAGGACTTCTTGAAAAGGTGAGTAGAATCAGATAAAAATGTAAATGGATGGTTGGTCAGTGAAGGACCTGTTTCCATGCTCTCTGTGATTCTACTTTATGCCATAAGTAATGCTATTGAAGCATACCACTAGAGCTTTTAAAGGATGTATTTTGTTCTTTAGAAAAGCACCTGGCCTTAATCTACCTTAGAATTATCATTAACTTTAAATTGATTGCTGAAGTCTGCACAGACCTGTCTTTACAAACTGTACAAGTGATGTAAAAAAAAAAAATCAGTTTCTTCTTTTGATTTCACTGAACACTATGAAGTAGACTCTGGGATGCAGGACTGAAAAGACGAATGTTGAATTGAAAGCTAGGTTACCATTACTGTACTTGTGACTAATCTCATTTTATTGCTGAAATTTGTGAATAGGATTGATGAATTGCTTTTAAATACTTGCATAATAGTTTTTATTATAGCATATAAACCATGTTGCTTTTCCAGGATAATTTAAATGACAATATTGTAAAATGTACTTGTCAAATTTGGAGATAATTTTCTTCACCGTGTAACTCTTGAGATGGAATATATATACACATTACAGTTCAACTTTGTTAACTGAAATCCAGAAAACAATCTTGCAGTCATGTGGAATGACACAATATGAAGTTACGGTGAATATTATATTCTGAAATTGCTGTTCAAATTTTGTGAAGCACAGCCCAACAGAGGGGACTGAATATTGTTTTCTATAAATCTTACTTGAATAATCATTCTTCGTGTCAAAACTTTAATGGATAAATATGTAATTAACAATGTTGAAATGGAGAATGGGTTTTTGCAAAGTTACATCAGACCAATATTGAGTCTGTTTTACACTTTTTCAGTATGTTTTAATGGAAGTCTCCTTAATGTTGCAGATACATCTTCAATACATCATTCCAAGTAATTCTACTTTTGTGAAACATTGAATATTTTCTTACAGTACCATTTTGATAATGAAAGATATAACTTTCACAGCAATTACAGGAATGTGTAACTTTTTTTATTCCAGACATACGAAAATAATGAAGTTTACTTACCCAATGATGAAATCTGGGTTTATGAAATTGAAAGTGGTGTATGGTAAGCAAATTCCTCTGGTGACAATCTTCAAATTTTATAATGTAAAAAACAGAACTGCAGATGCTGGTTTATACCAAAGATAGAGACAAAATACTGGAGTAACTCAGCAGGTCAGGCAGCATCTCTGGAGAAAATGGATAGGTGATGTCTTGGGTTGGCACCCTTCTTCAGATTGATTGCGTGGGGATGGGGGGTGGGGGTGGAAATGGGGAAGAAAAGACCAGGACAAACCAGGCCAGCTGGCTGGCAATAGATGACCTCAGACAAGGTAGTTCCTTGATATTGCCATTTGTTGGCCTGGGACGGTGTGATCCCAAGAGGGATACATTGTTGTGAACGGTCGAACTAATTATCTGTCTTTTTGTGGAGGAAGGAGGGAAAAGCAGAGGGAGAGATGAGCTAAAATTAGAGGATTCAACATTCATACAGCTGGGTTGTAAGCTATCCAAGCAAAAAGTGAGGTGCTGTTCCTCCAATTTGCTTGTGGACTCACTATGGCAATGGAGGAGGCCCAGGACAGAAACGTAAGTAAGGGAACGGGAGGAAAGTGGTTAGAAACTGGGAGATTCAATAGGCTTTGGCGAACCGAGTGTAATTCGGATTTTATGTTTAATTTCATTCCTGGAGTGCAATTTCTTATCTTTTCCCATTATTTAATGCGGAAAATAAATTGTAGCAATATGCCTCATGACTCAAATGCCTCTTGATAAAGAACGTGTATTCGGAAGTATGAATGAGAAATTGTTTTGTAAACATCAGACTAAAAACTGTTAATTATTATTCATTGGTGTATTAGAAAGTTACTGTAGATAACCACAGTTAAGCATGTCTAGTTGTATTGATTTGTTTCACCCATTCGTAAATTGTGTGAATATGACATCTCACATTGTCACTCCTCCATTGTCAAATGTCCACTTGCATTAGGAAATAAAAACAAAATCAACACTATAATTCTATGACTTGTATATTTCCATTTAATTAGTTCTTAATGATATGCTAATTCATAATTGTTAGCAAAATCGTTCTGTTAATAAAATTAACTGCAGGTATTCTTTGATTTATGAAGGAGTTATGTTCTAGAATAAGATTTAGTTCAATGGTTTCTTTACTGTCACGCGTACCAAGCAAGGTACAGTGAAAAACTATTATTTTGCATACAGATCAGCAAGTCTATCATTGTACGTAAGCACAATCCCCCAGTTAGTACAGAATGTACAGAAGAACCCACTGAGTATATGCAAGAGTTGCTATTTTGGCACCATTTGACAGCGTCAGCTACAGCTGGCTACAAAGGCCCATTGTAGCCGTCGCCTCCATTCCGGTTGTCCTACGAACTGTGGTCCCTCTCCTTGCATATCCCTCTTCAACCCTTGTTCCCTGCGGTGCGCGTTGCGCAGCTGAGGTTGTGGAAGGTAAGACCCCCAGTTCTTCTTACTGGCCTTTTCTCCAATGTCTGCTACAGTCTCCCTCCATCCTCCTCTCCGATTCCCGGTCTTTAGGGCGAGCTGGGCCCGGGCTTGGCAGCTTCCCTCTCCACAGTGGGGGAGCCAGGTTCCCTGGTTCCACAGTGGGGGAGCCAGGCCTGTTGTAGGGATGTAGCTGCGGCTCGCCAGAAGAGCTTCTTGCCATGTGCAACTTGCCGGGACATTATGTAAAAATTCTAAAATTGCGAAGGTGTAAAAACACTGGTTACATTTTGGTACTTAAGAATGTTCATTTAAAACAAGTTATTTAGAATTACTTTGACACATAACTGAAATAAAATAATAACGTTAAATAAATCTTAAGAGAATAAAAATATAGACAATTACTCTTTTTGGGGTGCTTGCCAAGTAAAATATACAAACTCCTGAGTGATATTGACTGAGTGGACACTTTCTCTTGAACAAAAATAGAGAACTCTGTCACTTTCTTGAGATTTAACTATTTCAAATGTAAGGGACATAGGTTTCCTCCTGACAGTTTTCAGACTTTGAAATTCTTTATTTAAAGGCTGGTTAAAACCAAAATCTTGACAACCATAGGAATCAAAAGGCTAATGCAATACTGCAATTAGATTAGGTATTTTCTTGCTGAATGGCTGAACAGGCTCAAGCCAGCACGTTGTCTACCTTTATTTCTAATTTGTGGTGGCTTTACCTCAACAAGATGGTGGTGGCGGAAGTAAATGTAGAGTTGTTTCTTCTGTTCAGATGATGGTGGATGGAGTTTACTATATTGAAGGTGAGGATTCTGGATATTGAAGGTGAGGGTTCTGGTAGAACCGTTTCTGGGTACTGTCAAATGCAGCTCAGGGAAGGTGTCATTTGGACACAGTTCACCACATCTTCATGTGAAAACTGTAGAATTCTGCTTTTCTGACGCTTTTCCATCGTGTGGCCATGTCTAACGTGTACAGTGTTGGGATTGCTGTCAGAGGGTAACCCTTGCTTTCTTGATGTGGGTGGAATGTGTCTATAGCCTCTTCATGCTGAATTGATTTAGTGGTGGCGATGCTTCTCTGTTGATGGTTTCTTCCTTGTACTGTTACCTCTTGCTCCACCTTTAGCAGATCCTCAGTTGTGAGCTCTTTGTCATGCAAGTTCCATTAACTCTTCCATATGATCCTGGTTTGCTTCATTGAGTAAAGTCAGATATAGGATGCGGGTTAAGTACAAAATTCGCTCCTACAAACCCAACCTCATTGTCATCTTGATAACTTTGTCTAGAATATGGGTTTGTAAACCCATGGGTCATGGACATATTCTGATTTCATCCATGTAACTCATGAACAACATAAAACTTAGAGATGAGGTCTTGAAAATTAATTTAGGGAGCTAAATGGAAAATTCTATAACCTTTGGATTACCTTTGGTGCCACATGTTAGCAAGTATGGGAATAGGAGGATAAAACGGATGAATATATGGCTGAGGAAAGAGAGCTTTAGATTTCTGGACTACAAGAACTACTTTTGGGAAAGCCAAGTTCTGAACAAGCAGATGGGTTGTACCTGGACTAAAATTGATTCAGCATCCTTGCGAGGAGATTTACTTGTGCTGTTGTAGAGGATTTAAACTAATTTGGCAAGAGAATGGGACAGGTTTCTTCCTGTAAATAGCTGTTTTTTTCACCTCCCCCTGCACTCCTCTTCAAGTCATGTATAGGAAAATAACTGCAGAAGCTGGTTCAAATTGAAGGTAGACACAAAATGCTAGAGTAATGCAGCAGGTCAGGCAGCATCTCAGGAGAGAAGGAATGGGTGACATTTTGGGTCAAGACCCTTCTTCAGACTGATGTCAGGGGAGGGGGTGGGACAAAGATAGGATGTAGTAGGAGACAGGAAGACAGTGGGAGAACTGGAAAGGGGGAGGAGAAAGAGAGGGACAGAGGAACTGTCTGAAGTTGGAGAAGTCAACGTTCATACCGCTGGGGTGTAAACTGCCCAAGTGAAATATGAGATGTTGTTCCTCCAATTTGCGCTGGGCCTCACTATGACAATGGAGGAGGCCCATGACAGAAAGGTCAGACTGGGAGTGGGAGGGGGAGTTGAAGTGCTGAGCCACCGGGAGATCAGGTTGGTTAAGGCGGACTGAGCGAAGGTATTGAACAAAATGATCGCCAAGCCTGCGTTTGGTCTCGCCGAAGTAGAAAAGTTGACATCTGGAACAGCGGATACAATAGATGCGGTTGGAGGCGGTGCAGGTGATCTTCAGGCATAACCAGAGGGACATGAGAGAGGACATAGGTACTTGAGGGCCGGTATGTATGTGATGGATAAAGGAAATATTTCATTGCTGTATGACTGACTTTATTTTTGCATGATCATCTTAAGAGGTATCAATGTAGTCAATGGCATATTATACCTCTTCCAAATTTCCTGAATGTTGTCTTTGTCATTGTCACTTAACTCTGAAATGGCATGCTTGTCAGTATGTTCTGCAGCAAACTTGAATTTAGCCAAAGTACCCTGGTCCATGGGTTGCAACAATGAAGTGGTATTACAGATGATAAACTCAGCTTTTATATTGTCAGTGCACACCCTCCGTGTACACTGAATATCGAGTATCAACAAAGATGAGCACTGCTTTGTTCACTTGATTATTATTTGCACAATATTGTTTGATAATTGATAGGGCTGAGGTAGGAAGAAATAGCATGATACAATTTTGGCTGACTTGTGCATTTGATCAGGGTTTTTATTAAATTGTCATACAACTGCAAGGTTAGCCTAGGAAACCTGAGGCTAAATGTGTATCCAAACAGGTAAGATACGAGAGCCTTAAGATTACAGATACCATTTCCAGAGGTACCACTCTGTTGCAATCAACTAAGATCTTTTACAATGGTAAATTATGTCAATAGTCAATTTCTGCCAATAGGCAGTTGTTTATTTCATTAAGGTGGACACAAATTGCTGGAGTAACTCAGCGGGACAGGCAGCATCTCTGGAGAGAAGGAATGGGTGACGTTTCGGATTGAGTCCCTTCCTCAGACTGATGTCAATTTATTTCACTAGTTACCACTGCCAAAAGTCTGTGAAAACAGCAATCTATTTCAG
The DNA here is from genome assembly GCF_053455715.1 of Rhinoraja longicauda. Lineage (NCBI taxonomy): Eukaryota > Metazoa > Chordata > Chondrichthyes > Rajiformes > Arhynchobatidae > Rhinoraja > Rhinoraja longicauda. The sequence continues at coordinate 3,153,352 of NC_135962.1, read as the reverse complement.
TTCAGTCGTCAGTCTGTTTGTAATGATCTTGGTTGACAGAGCTGTACCTGAAATTTAAATTGCAGTTTATTATTGGTATAATCAGTGTCTCTACATGTTAACGTTAACTATTGTTCGTTTTAGTGAAAAACTTTGGTAAATTGAAAAAGCCAATGCAATTTTGCAAATAACCACAAATTGAACATTCCTATATTGAAAGATAACTATTACAACTTTTTATTCCTTAATCTTGTAAGTTATTGGACTTTCAAGTTACACATGCAGCAATTTACCATGAAATGGTGTGGAAATTACACAAGGACAAGACTGTCATTTTATAGTTTTGTAAATGCTAACTACTATTTCTTCTAAAACTGATTACAAAATGGCCTGGATTTTGCAATTAATAGCCGGTCATCCTTGAACTGTGGAGAAAAGTCCAACCATGTGCAGATCTCCCAATTCCAGCTGTCGTTAAGTGCTGGTTGCAAACTCCACAAAGAGTCTGCGTAGAGCTGTCTTCTGGGTGAAAGTCTTTTTGTGGGTGGGGAGGAGGGAGGATAAGGTGGGTTAAGGGGGAGGGGAGGGGGGAGGAGAGGGTGCTGCACCAATACAGGAGAGGTTTGGGCCCAACGGGTCCACTTGGTCTAGTTTCAATTAAATAGGTGACTTTACTCTGAAATTATACCTCTACACAGTTGCAACAAGTGTTCCCTATATTCTAACTCCATTTCTCTTGCAATCAAGGACAACATTTTATTTGTCTTCCTTATTACTAGCTGTATCTGTTTACCAACATTGTATTTAAAGAAAGAGGACATCTAGATCTCTCTAACAGCAGTATAGGCCTTCTCCACTTAAACAATATTTATATCCATCCAAAGTGCACAGCCTCCTCACTTTACACTTGCTGGGCTGCACAGTGGCACAGTTAAAAGAGCTGCTGCAGGTTTGATTCACTGGTGATGTTTGCAGGCACTTTGCACATTCTCCCTTTAACTGCGTGTTTCCTCCTACATCACAAAAGCATGTAAATTGGTAGGTTAATCAGTCACCTAAAATTGACCTGAGTGTAGAGATAATTGGAATTCAGTGGGTCGAACAGCATGTGTGGGAGGAAAAGGAATTGCTGTTTCAGGATGATTAAGGGACTTTACCTGAAAATTGACAATTTCTTTTCCCTCACAGATGCTGCTCGAACTGCTGAGTTTCTCCACCAGTTTGTTCTTTGTTCCAAATTCCAGCATCTGGAGTCTCTTCTGTCTCCTATCTAATTTGCTACCTAAGTGCTTGGATTGTTGCTTTTTTATGTCACTTTTTATTGTGTTCTTCCAATATAGGCAGAGACAACCGATGAAGGGAGACCTTCCTCGTCCAATGTCAGGAAGCTGCGCTGCTTGTTTGAATGGAGTCATGTACATTTTTGGAGGATATGACGATCTGGGATATAGTAATGAGGTAAGTCTCTTGTCTCATGCCTGTGTCTTCTCTGTCATGCTTTCTGCTGTGTTTAAATGATGAAGTTTTGGAGATTACAATGACAAGGCGATGGAAGCTGACATGTCCCTAAATTGATCAGATGGTCTGGCTTTGTGCTGCTAGATGCCTCTTTAATTGTGTTAGATGTAATTTACTAATCAATCAACTACTATAGGTATCAAATGAGATTAAGTACATTTTTCAACATTATTTAAAGAAAGCAAACTAGATTGTGACAGATTGATTTACTTAGGAGGCTATTGATCCTTAATTATACGAATCCAGAACTGGCTTGCACATAGAAAACATAGAGAGTGGTGGTGGAAAGATGTTATTCTGTCTTGAAGTTTGTGATCAGTGATGTTCTGCAGGGATTAGTGCTGGGAACTCTGTTATTTGTGATATAGATAAATGACTTGGACAAAAATGTAGATGGGTTGGTTTTGGTAAGTTTGCAGATGACACAAAAATTGGTGGAGTTGTGGAGAGTGAAGAAGCTGTCAAAGGATACTGCAGGGCTGAGATCAGTTACAGATATGGATGAAGAAATGGCAGATGGAGTTTTAATCTGGCCATGCCTGTATTACACTTTGGAAGGTCAGATGTAAGTGAAAGGTATAGTTGATGGCAAGACCCTTAACAGCATTAATGTGCAGAGGAATTTAGGGTCCAAGTCGTTAGCCCCCTGAAAGTAGCAACACAAGCAGATAAAATGGCGCAGAAGGTATGGTATGCTTGCCTTTATGAAGCATTGAGCATAAATGTAATGTTTTAATTTTATAAACATTTTTGGTGAGGCTGCATTTTAAATATAGTATGCAAGTTCTCATTATCCCATTACTGGAACGATGAGAAGGATTTGGGGAGGGTACTGAAGAGGTTTATCGGGATGCTGCCAGGATTAGAGGATATTAGCTCTGAAGAGTGATTTGACAAACTTGGATTGTTTTCTCTGTGATGTTGGAGGGGAGACCTGATAGAAGTATATTAAATTATGAAAGGCCTAGATAGACTAGACAGTCAGAATCTTTTTTCCCAGAGTGAGATGTAAAATACTTGAGTACATACATTCAAGGTGAGAATGGGAATGTTTAGAGAAGATGTGTGGGACGTTTTTAAAAAAACAGAGAATGGTAGTGTGTGCTGCCAGGGGTAGTGATGGAAGCAGCTACAATAATGGCTTATAAGAGGTTTTTGAATGGGTATATGAATCTGCAGCCAGTGGAGGGATATGGATCATTTGCTGGCAGAAAGGATTAATTTAACATGACATAATGTTCAGCACACACATCATGGGCAAAAGGGCCTGTTCTTATGCTGTACTTTTCTATGTTAACAGTTGAGCTGTACATATTACAAGGACAATTATTTATTTTAGTTCTATGAATCATTTGTCCAAATTTCTCGTAAAATTATATGATTAGTAAATGATCATAATTTTCTATGTGGTTGGAAATTAGAAAGAAACTGATGTATAGTGTTTTTTATGTTTGTTACAGCTGTATTGTGTTAATTTGCAAGTGAAGAATGATGTGTTCACATGGAAGAAGATTTGTAATTATAAAGGAAATCCTCCTACTCCAAGAGACAAACTTTCTTGCTGGGTACATAAAGACAAGTAAGTCAATAAAAGTAGGTGTATTGATCTGGTTGACGTCCTTCTGATTATTCTTGAAGGTTACCTCCTCAAAATTGAAGTATGTGATATGCAGAGACATGTTGATGTTCAAAGGACCCATAGTGATCATGTTAAATGTTAACTTGAGAGAAAAGACATCTTAAATCTTAAAAGTCAATGTGAAGAATCTGAATCAATTATCTCATTACTGCACTGAAACTTGTACAGACCACCCCAGTGTTACTGCACTTTGTCTTTGCATATATCCAAATCACTACTCATAAATTTAATATAAGGAATAAAATTTGCTTTCATGGAATATGCGTGAGAAAGGTAAATAAATAAACATAAAATTGATTTTCTTTTCATTTTGCATTTTTCAACAAATGCACAAATGATGCTGTTTTGAATTATGGAAAATCATAATATGGACCATTTTCTAGTGATGCAACTCCCTCGCTGTCACATGGGGTTCACCTGTAATCAAGTCTCTTGAGTAGGATATCTTTTATTGTTTCGTTTAAAATGAGAAATGCATTTGTAAAATTAATATCAGTCTGGCTTTTTTTGTATGTTTTGCCATTAATTGGAAAATATTTTTAACAATCAAGAGTGTTTAATTGTTATTTGTACCGAAAGGGATCAATTAAATTCTACCCCACAGGGAAGAAGGAAGAAAGTCTGGGATGTAAATGGACCTTTATTATGTTGGCTGCTGTCCCGAAGCAGTGAGAGGTTTAGATGCCGTCGATATCGGGGGACGGGGAGGGCTGGTTTGAGTGATGGACTGGGCTGCATGCACAACTCTCTGCAATTTCACGAGTCTATTTCAATGATTAGTATTTGATGGCACTGGGTCTGTAGTTTAGAAGAATGAGGGGGGGGGGGGCCTCATTGAAACGTACCGAATAGTTAAAGACTTGGATAGAATGGATGTGGAGATGATGTTTCCACTTGTGGGAGAGTCTAGGACTAGAGGTCATAGCCTCAGAATTAAAGGACGTTCCTTTAGGGATATAAGGAGGAATTTCTTTAGTCAGGGTGGTGAATCTGTGGAATTCTTCACTACAGGCTGTGGAGGTCAAGTCAATTGATATTTATAAGGCAGAGATAGATAGATTCTTGATTAGTACGGGTGTTGGGTTATGGGGAGAAGGTAGGAGAATGGGGGTTAGGAGGGAGAGATAGATCAGCCATGATTGAATGGCAAAGTAGACTTGATGGGCCGAATGGCCTAATTCTGCTCCGATCACTTATGACCTCAAGTGTTTAATTGTCATATGTACCAGAACGGAGCATAACATAATAAGTTTTAAAAAGTTCAATAATTTAAAAAAACAATTTACTGCAAAACAAAATAAAGCCCAAAGTCCCTAGTGCAAACTAGTATGTAGTTTGAAGGTTGGTTGGCGTTCGTAATGTTTAATATCCTGATTGTTGGGAATAAGCTGTTCCTAAACCTGGACGTTATAGTTTTCAGACTCCAATATCTTCTTTCCAATGACAAATGAGAGCATGGCCAGGGTGGTGTGGGTCCTTGATGATACTCGCTGTCTTTTTGAGGCTGTGACTCCTATTGATCTGTTTGATGGTATGGAGGTCAGTACCAATGATGGACTGGGCAATCTTCACCATTTTTTGTAATATCCTTTGTTCCTGGGCATTCGAGTTGTCAAATCAGGCCATGATGCAACCAGTCAATGTGCTCTCTATCTGACATTTCATGCAGACGTTCAAGAGAGTATTCGTCGACATACCAAATCTTCTCAATCTTCTTAGGTAGTAGTGGCTTTCTTTAATATTGCATCAACGTGCTGGGTCTAGGACAGATCTTCAGTGATATGCACACCTAGAAACTTGAAGTTGTTGACTCTCTCCACCACCTACCTATCGCGCCTTCCACTCAAGTGAACGATCAGCTCCTTAGTTTTATTGATGTTGAGAGCAAGGTTTGGAAAATGTAAAATTCTTTTACATGTGTTTGATCATTAATTGATTAAATTGAACTTGCCAAAATGTATGAGAGCTATTATAGCAAATTAGTATGAGTACATTTTATCTGGTTTTTTTAAATAAAGAAAACTACTTTGTGACAGGTTGATTTACTTTGGAGGCTATGGATGTAAGAAAATAAGTGAACTAAATGATTCGTTTGATGTGAATGAAGCATCCTGGGTAAGATCTTGTCTTTTTAATTATTAATTTATCATCTATTTGGTAATCTGGTAATTAGGAAATTGTTGTGAACCATTTATATCCAGTAGAACATACTGTCTCATCATAGGTGTGGTCACAGCAACACTTTTTAATTAATTTATTATAGATGATGCTTTTGGCATGAAAGTCTAAAGAAGGGTCTCGACCCGAAACGTTGCCCATTCCTTATAACAACTACAGCATGGAAACAGGCCTGTCCGGCCCTACCAGTCCACGCCGACCATTCTCCCTGACCTAGTCTCATCTACCTGCACTCAGACCATAACCCTCCAATCCCCTCCTATCCATATACCTATCCAATTTACTCTTAAATAATAAAATCGAGCCAGCCTCCACCACTTCCACCGGAAGCCCATTCCATACAGCCACAACCCTCTGAGTAAAGAAGTTCCCCCTCATGTTACCCCTAAACCTTTGTCCCTCAATTCTGAAGCTATGTCCCCTTGTTGGAATCTTCCCCACTCTCAAAGGGAAAAGCCTACCCACGTCAACTCTGTCCGTCCCTCTCAAAATTTTATAAACCTCTATCAAGTCCCCCCTCAACCTTCTACGCTCCAAAGAATAAAGACCCAACCTGTTCAACCTCTCTCTGTAGCCTAAGTGCTGAAACCCAGGCAACATTCTAGTAAATCTCCTCTGTACCCTCTCCATTTTGTCGACATCCTTCCTATAATTTGGCGACCAGAACTGCACACCATACTCCAGATTCGGCCTCACCAATGCCCTGTACAATTTCAACATTACATCCCAACTTCTATACTCGATGCTCTGATTTATAAAGGCAAGCGTACCAAACGCCTTCTTCACCACCCTATCCACATGAGATTCCACCTTCAGGGAACAATGCACAGTTATTCCCAGATCCCTCTGTTCCACTGCATTCCTCAATTCCCTACCATTTACCCTGTACGTCCTATTTTGATTTGTCCTACCAAAATGCAGCACCTCACACTTATCAGCATTAAACTCCATCTGCCATCTTTCAGCCCACCCTTCCAAAAGGCCCAAGTTTCTCTGTAGACTTTGAAAATCTACCTCACTATCAACTACTCCACCTATCTTAGTATCATCTGCATATTTACTAATCCAATTTGCCACACCATCATCCAGATCATTAATGTAAATGACAAACAACAGTGGACCCAACACAGATCCTTGGGGCACTCCACTAGACACTGGCCTCCAACCTGACATACAATTGTCAACCGTTACCCTCTGGTATCTCCCATTCAGCCATTGTTGAATCCATCTTGCAACCTCACTATTAATACCCAACGATTTAACCTTCTTAATCAACCTTCCATGTGGAACCTTGTCAAATGCCTTACTGAAGTCCATATAGACAACATCCACAGCCTTGCCCTTATCAATTTCCCTGGTAACCTCTTCAAAAAATTCAAGAAGATTAGTCAAACATGACCTTCCAGGCACAAATCCATGTTGACTGTTTCTAATCAGGCCTTGATTATCCAAATAATTATATATATTGTCCCTAAGTATCTTTTCCATTAATTTTCCCACCACAGACGTCAAACTAATAGGTCTATAATTGCTAGGTTTACTTTTAGAACCTTTTTTAAACAAAGGCACAACATGCGCAATGCGCCAATCTTCCGGCACCATCCCTGTTGCTAATGACGTTTGAAATATTTCCGTCATAGCCCCTGCTATTTCTGCACTAACTTCCCTCAATGTCCTAGGGAATATCCTATCAGGACCTGGAGACTTATCCACTTTTATATTCTTCAAAAGTGTCCGTACCTCCTCTTCTTTAATCCTCCTAATTTCCATCACTACTCTACTTGTTTCGCTTACCTCACATAATTCAATATCCTTCTCTTCGGTAAATACCGAAGAAAAGAAATTGTTTAATATCTCCCCCATTTCTTCCGGCTCAGCACATAGCTGTCCACTCTGACTCTCTAATGGACCAATTTTATCCCTCACTATCCTTTTGCTATTGACATATCTGTAGAACCCCTTGGGGTTTACTTTTACATTACTTGCCAAAGCAGCCTCATATCTTTTTTTCGCTTTTCTAATTTCCTTTTTAAGATTCCTTTTACATTCTTTATATTCCTCAAGAACCTCATTTACTCCCTGCCGCTTATATTTATTGTATATCTCCCTCTTTTTCCGAACCAAGTGTCCAATTTCCCTGGAAAACCACGGCTCTTTCAAATTATTATTCTTTCCTTTCCACCGAACAGGGACATAAAGACTCTGTACTCTCAAAATTTCACCTTTAAATATCCTCCATTTCTCTATTATATCCTTTTCATAAAACAACAATTTCCATTTCACTCCTTTTAAATCCTTTCTCATCTCCTCAAAATTAGCCTTTCTCCAATCCAAAATCTCAACCCTTGGTCCAGATTTGACCTCCTCCATAATGATATTGAAACTAATGGCATTATGATCACTAGACCCAAAGTGCTCCTCAACACATACCTCCGTCACCTGACCCATCTCATTTCCTAACAGGAGGTCCAACACTGCCCCTTCTCTGGTAGGCACCTCTACGTATTGCTGCAAAAAACTATCCTGCACACATTTTACAAACTCCAAACCATCCAGCCCTTTAACAGAATGTGATTCCCAGTCTATATAAGGAAAATTGAAATCACCCACAATCACCACTCTGTGCTTACTACTAATATCTGCTATCTCCTTACATATTTGCTCTTCCAATTCTCGTTCCCTATTTGGCGGTCTATAATACACCCCTATAAGAGTTGCTAAACCTTTCTCATTTCTGAGTTCCACCCAAACAGCCTCCTTAATCGAGCCTTCTAGTCTGTCCTGCCAAAGCACTGCTGTGATATCCTCCCTGACAAGCAATGCAACACCCCCACCTCTTGCCCCTCCGATTCTATCACATCTGAAACAATGAAATCCTGGAATATTTAATTGCCAATCGCAACCCTCCTGCAACCATGTTTCACTGATCGCCACATCATACTTCCAGATGTCAATCCAGGCTCTAAGCTCATCCACCTTTCTTACAATGCTCCTAGCATTAAAATATACACATTTAAGGGACCCATCATTTCTTATTCTCAGTTTATTTCTTTTCCCTTCTTTCTCTCCTACATATTGGGTCTGAGTGTTTCCCTTTTCTGCCTCCTGCCTCACACACTGCCTATTAGCTATCTGTGTTTGAGTCCCTCCCCCCAACCGTACTAGTTTAAAGTCTCCGCAGTTATTTTAGCAAATCTCCCCGCCAGGATATTGGTTCCCCTCGGGTTCAGATGCAACCCGTCCTTTTTGTACTGGTCATACTTCCCCCAGAAGAGGTCCCAATGATCCAGAAACTTGAAACCCTGCTCCCTGCACCAGTTCCTCAGCCACGTATTTATCCTCCACCTCACTCCATTCCTATTCTCACTATCGCGTGGCACAGGCAGTAAGCCTGAGATTATTACTTTGGAAGTCCTTTTTTTTAACTCTCTTCCTAGCCCCCTGAATTCTCCTTTCAGGACCTCTTCCCTTATCCTACCTATATTGTTGGTACCTATATGTACCACGACCTCTGGCTCCTCTCCCTCCCCTTTCAGGATATCCTGGACACGCTCAGACACATCCCGGACACCGGCACCAGGGAGGCAAACCACCATCCGGGTCTCCCGACTGCGTCCACAGAAACGCCTATCTGACCCCCTCACTATAGAGTCCCCTATTACTACTGCTCTCCTCTTCCTTTCCCTACCCTTCTGAGCAACAGGGCCGGACTCCTTGCCAGAGGCCTGGGCACCGTCGTTGCCCCCAGGTAGGCTGTCCCCCCCAACAGTACTTAAACAGGAGTACTTATTTCCAAGGGGTACAGCCACCGGGGTACTCCCTAGTCCCTGCCTCTGTTCCTTGCCCCCCCTAACAGTGACCCACTTGTCTACCTCCCGTGGTCTAGGAGTGACCACCTCCCTGTAACTCCTTCTCTCCCAAGATGTTGCCTGACTCGCTGAGTTACTCCAGCATCTTGTGTCTACCTTCTATTTAAACCAGCATCTGTAGTTCTTTCCAACCCTTGATTTCTGTCTGAGTATTGCTTGTTCTCAGCGATCATGGACTCTGTTGGAGCTACATTAATTTTGCTTTTGAATGCTTCGATAATCTTAATGAGCAAATAGACAACATTGGTTACTCTTTTTCACTGATGTCTTCATTGTTTCAGTTTTTTACTGTGATGTAACTATTAGAACATAGAATAGTAGAGCACAAGAATAGGCCCTTCACCCCACAATGTGTGCCGAAGATGATGCCAAATTAATCTCTTCTGCCTGCACATAATCCATAACCCTCCATTTCCTGCAGATCCATGTGACTTTCTAAAAGCCTGTTAAACATCATGATTATATCTGCTTACACCACCACCCCTGGCACTGCGATTCAGGCAGTCATCAATACGTGTTTTTGAAAAGGAGTCTGAACAATGGTCCTGACCTGAAACATCAGCTATCCAGGTTCTCTAGAGATGCTGCCTGACCTGCTGAGTTACTCCAGTACTTTTTGTCTTCTTTTGTAGACCAGTATCTGCGGTTCCCTGTTTATAAAGGAAAATTAAGTATTCCCCTCATGCTTGATCTTTTACCTTTTTCTACTCTCTGTCCAACCCCTATGTCGCTCAAATTCATTAACATCCAAAAGTCTGTTGATATCTGCCTTGAATATACCTTTGACTGAGCCTCCAAAGCCCCTTTGGGTAGACAATTCAAAAGATTCACCACCCTTGGGAAAAATACATTTAGAATCTTGAATTATACAGCATGGAATCAGGCCCTTCCATCCAACTTGCCCATGCAATCATGTTGTTTTTCTGAGCTCATCTCGTTTTCCTGCATTAGTCTCGTATCTTTAAACTCTTCCTGTTAATGTACCTGTCCAAATGATTTTTAAAGTTTGTAATTGTGCACGGCTCCACTGCTTCCTCTGGCAGCTCATTCCATATACCTACTACCCTCCGTGGGAAAGTTGCCACTCGAGTCCCTTTCTAGATTTCCCCCTCACATTCTAAATCTATGCCCTCAAGTTTTAGACTCCTACTCTGGGGAAAAAGGCTGTGACCATTCATGTCATGGTCTTATCTTAACTTCAATAAGCTAACTCTTCAGATTCCCATGCTCCAGGAGAAAAGTCCCAGTGTGTCCAGTCTCGTTTTATAACTTCCAGTCCTTGTAACATCCTCGTGGAACTTTTGTGACTTATTCCTGTTTAATGACATCCTTCCTACAGCTGCGTGACAAGAACTATACACGATACCACACAAGTGTAGTCTCACCAACAAGTTGTGCGGTTGTAACATGATGTCCCAACTCCTATACTCAGTGCTTTATCTGATGAAAGCAAGTGTGCAAAAAGCGCAGACTTCACCACTTTGTCCACTGGTAGCTCCACTTTCAGGGAACTATGCCTTTACCCCTGGATCTCTATGTTCTGCACCACTCTTCATGGTTTACCATTTCATGTATAAATCCTGCCTGATTTAGCTTGCCAAAGTTCTACGCTTTGCACTTCCAATATCATAATAGGTAGCACATTTGCAATTCTTATTTTGAATGCATTGTGATGAATTTTATTGCGTGATAGTGGGAGATAAAATTATGTTAATAATGGCTTACTTACTTGGATCTCTGTGATGTTGAACCCAATGAAATAGTAGCAGAGTCCTAAGAATTTACCAATGTTCACTCTACCTAGATAATGTTTAGAAATAAAAATCTTTATTTTTTTCTTAATCTTTTGTTAAGGAAGAAGAAATGTTCTGGGGTTGGAATTATGACATTCATGTTTTTGATCCCAGTATGAATATTTGGTACCAGCCTACAATCAAGGTGTGTTGAAGCTGAAATTCTACTTCTGTGCTACATAATGAATGCGTGACGGCAGATTTTTAAAAAAAATCCAGTTTTCTTCCACTATTCTTCTTTTATTTTTTGTACCCTTGAAGTGCAACTCTATACAAACTGCATCTGTTTATATAAAAAAATATCTGGGCAACTTAAAATTTAGCCACATAATTGGTGCAGAAATTAATCTTTCAGTATAATTCATTTCCTAATTTTCCCATTTCTCTAAATTAGTATTAATAATCCATGTGAAGGCAAGATACTGCAATTTTAGCCACATGAAAAAATGCCTTTATATACATTTTATCTTAATGAATGTGGTATAACCTGAACATTTGTTGCTTGATAGGGCATATCTCCACGACCTCGAGCAGCTCATGCATGTGCCACATTGGGAAATAAGGGTTATTTATTTGGAGGAAGGATACTGGTGAGTTGCATACGTGTTTTCAAACTGCCCAACAGGTAAATATTCATGTCCTTATTAAGCCATCTTGTAAAACTCTGTTCTACAATCATAACATACATAATTACAATCAGTAGTGAAAAAAAAGAAAATAAACAGTACAGAATATTTGCTACAGCTACAGAAAAAATGCAGATTAAAATTAATCTTTAGCATACGAGAGGTCCATTCACCAGTCTGATAATAGTGGGGAAGAAGCTGCTCTTCAGTTTAGTGATGTGTGCTTTCAAGATAAAAAAACCTGAAAGTATACACCACTGTATTCAAGCACATTTACCTAAAATGAGAGGGGAGAAGAGAGAATGACCAGGGTGGAGTGATCCTTCATTATGTAGGCTGATTTCTTGATGCAGCATGATATGTAGATGATGTCGATTAGGGTTGAGGCGTTTGTGCACATGGTGGACTGGGCTGTGCCCAGATTGCTCCGTAGTTTCTTGCGGTAGAGCAGTTGCTATTACCAAACTGCAATGCATCAGGATAAGAAATTAGTAAAAGTCATTGGCGATTTGCTGAACCTTTCTGAGGAAGTAGAGGCATTGCTTTACTTTGCTTTCTTGGCCATATTATTAGTGTGGTTGGACCAGGATACATTTTTAGTGATACAACTAGGAACTTGAAGCTCTTGACCATCTCAGATTCAACAACATTGATGCAGACTCCATGAACTCCATCTCAGTTCCTGAAGTCGATGACCAACTCTTTCATTTTGTTGACATCAAGGGAGAGGTGATTGTTTTGGCATTATACAGAATACAGAGCAGAATACAGAGCTTTATTTGTCATTCGGTACCGAGGTACCGAACAAAATTACATTGCAGTCACACAAAAAAAAAAAGAACACAAGACACATGACCCCAACACAAACATCCATCACAGTGACTCCAAACACCCCCTCACTGTGATGGAGGCAACAAAACTTCCACTCTCTTCCCCACGCCCACGGACAGACAGCTCGTCCCCGACCGACCCGCACAGTCCCTGCAAGGGGATGGAAGTCCCCGCGGCCGAGCCGCACCGGGCGCTGAAAAGTCCCGCGGCCGAGCCGGGCGATAGAAGGCCCCGCGGCCGAGCCGTACCGGGTGCTGAAAAGTCCCGCGGCCGAGCCGGGCGATGGAAGGCCCCGCGGCCGAGCCGTACCGTGCGCTGCTAAGTCCCGCGGCTGAGCTGCACCGGGCGATGTTAGGTCCCACGGCCGAGCCGCACCAGCGATGTAAAGTCCCGCGGCCGAGCCGCGCCGGGCGATGGAAGGCCCCGCGGCCGAGCCGCACCTGGTGCTGAACCGTCCCGCGGCCGAGCCGCACCAGCGATGTAAAGTCCCGCGGCCTAGCCGCACCGGGCGATGTTAGGTCCTGCGGCCGAGCCGCACCAGCGGTGTAAAGTCCAGCAGCCGAGCCGCACTGGGCGATGGAAGGCCCCGCGGGCGATGGAAGGCCCGCGGCCGAGCCGCGCCCCGCGCTGTGAGGAAGAGACCTAAAAAGGAAAAGGTTTCCCCCACCACCCCCCACCCCACCCCCCCACACATACACAGCCAAAAAACAAAAACAAAAACCATCCCAACACCGACACACAACAAAAAAAAGGAAAAAAGACGAACAGACTGCCAGCTCCCCATCTCCTTCCTATACTCCATCTCATCATTGTTGAAGATTTGGCCCACTATAGTGGTCTCGTCTGCAAACTTGTAAATGGAGTTAGAGCAAAATTTGACTTCACAGTTGTATAGATTGTATTGACTTCTTTGGCATGCACTCCTCTTACACTCTTGCTGCATAATGTTTCTTGCGTTATGAAACTTCAGTATTCCCAGCCTTGTTTTGCTTATGCTCCCACAATCACTGTATTGTGTTTGCATTAATAATGCATCAAAATGTGATCCAAGTTATGGATTCTACATTGCAGCATGCATCATTTTTGGTGTTTCCTCAGAGTTCTATAGTTGTTGATTTTAGTCAATGTACATCAATTATCCTTGTCCACCTACTACTAACCTGAGTTGCGCTGCTTGCTTGTATTCTACCATTACCAATCATGTGAGGTGAAACAAAGGAATCATTTCAATTCATGAGAATTGGAAAGCACCAATTGCACGATTCTGGAAAAACCTGTTCTATCCATGTACCTGTCTAACTGTTTATGAAACAATGGGAAAGTCCCAACCTCAACTACCTCTTCTGGCAGCTTGTTCCACACACCCACCACCATTCATGTGAAAAAGTTACCCCTTTGATTCCTATTAAATCTTTTTTCCTTCACCTTGAACCTATGTCCTCTGGTCCTTGATTCCCCTACTCTGGGCAAGAGACTCCGTGCATCTACCCGAACTATTTCTCTCATGATTTTGTACACCCTTTTCAGATCACCCTTCATCCTTCTGCGCTCCATAGAATAGAGACCCAGCCTACTCAATCTCTCCCTAGAGCTCACACCCTGTAGTCCTGGCAACATCCTTGTAAATTTTTTCTGAACCCTTTCAAGTTTGACAACATCTTTTTTATTATAACATGGTGCCCAGAACTGAACACAATATTCTAAATGCGGTCTCATCAACGTCTTACACAACTGCAACATGACCTCCCAACTTCTGTACTCAATATTCTGACTGATGAAGGCCAAAGTGCCAAAAGCCTTTTTGACCATCTTATCCACCTGCGACTCGACCTTCAAGGAAGCATGCACCTGTACTCCTAGATCCCTCTGCTCTACAACACTACCCAGAGGCCTACCATTTGCTGTGTAGGTCCTGCCTTTGTTCGACATCCCAAAATGCAACACCTCACACGTCTCTATTAAATTCCATCATCCATTCCTCCGCCCACCTGGCCAATCGATCCAGATCCTGCTGCAATCTTGCACAACCATCCTCACTATCTACAAAATCACTCACTTTTGTATCATCAGCAAACCTGCTAATCTTGCCCTGTACTCATCCAAATCATTGATGTGGATGATAAACAGTAACGGGCCAAGCACTGAACCCTGAGGCACACCACTAGTCACAGGCCTCCAGTCCGAGAAGCAACCTTCCACCATCACCCTCTGCTTCCTTCCATGGAGCCAATTTGCTATCCATTCAGCTATCTCTCCTTGCGATCTAACCTTCCAGAACAGCCTACCATGCAGAACCTTTTCGATGCCTTACTGAAATCCACGTACACAACATCTACAGGTCTGCTATATATGTATAACCTATCCCTCAGAATATTCTCCAGTAACTTTCCAACTACAGATATTAAGCTCACCGGCCTATAGTTCCCAGCATTTCCCTTGCAGCCCTTCTTGAAAAGAGGCACAACTTTTGCCACCCTCCAGTCTTCCTGCCCCTTTCCTGTATTTAAGGATGACTCAAAAATTTCAACCAGGGCTCCCGCAATCTGCTTCAAAAGGGCATCTATTGAACCAGTATCCAAGAAAAGCTTGGGTAACCTGCCTCAATGACTATCCAGCAACACTTACATCCATCATAATGAAGTGTTTCAATAGCTCGGTTATGGCATAAATCAAGTCCTGGCTCAGAAATGATGTGCTTCAATTTGCCAATCGCCACACATCAACAGCAGATGCTATCTCATTAATTCCCCACACTACTCTGGAATTTCTGAATAAAAGCCACATACATCAGGCTGGTGTTGATCAACTACAGGTTTGCATTCAACACTATCATACCGTCCAAACCATCACCAAGCTCCAAAACTTGGACCACAATACCCCTTTCTACAACTTGATACTAGACTTCGTCATCGATAGATCTCAATCAGTGCAGATTGGTAACAACATCTCTTCCTCACTGACCATCAACTGGTGCATTTCACAGCTAGGTGCTTAGCCCCCTGTTCTACTCTCTTCACATCTATGACTGTGTGACTAAGCACATTGTCATTGATAAATTCGCTGACACCACTGTTGTCACACAGAAGGGAGATAGAACATCTGACTGGTGCTGCAACCTCTAGCTCAACATCAACAAAACCAAGGAAGTAATCATTGACTTCAGAGAGGATAAGTTGGCAGACCAAACTTCCATCTTTCTCTCCCCCCCCCCCCCCCCCCCCCCTCACTGCAATCAGTCTGAAGAAGGGTCCTGGTCTGAAACGTCACCTATCCGTGTTCTTTAGGGATGCTGCCTGACCCACTGAGAGTTACTCCTGCACTTTGTGTCTTTTTTTACCAGTTTTCATTGGGTCAGCGATGCAGAGAGTTAACAGTTTCAAATTCCTGGCGTTCAATATCTCTGATGACCTGCACATTGAAGTAATCACAGAGAAAGTGTGCCAGCTCCTCTACTTTCTAATGTTTGAAGAGATTTGGCATGTCACTGGATACAAATTTTTATAGATATACTGCAGAAAGTATCCCGACTGGTTGTATCACGGTTGTATCAGCGCGGGCAAATTTCATCTGATGTAGCAGGTATATTGCTTGCATAGATGCTGAAGACTATGGGAACAAGGATACTTCCTCAAGGTATTGAAGGCCTTATTCTTCAGGTGAACCCTTGAAGGCTTGAGTGATTAGGCCACTTAATGCAAATGAAATCCTCCTCAGCCTGTGAATGTAAAGCCAGCATGAGATTTTAGCTTACAGGGAGAGGTTGGATAGACTTGGATTATTTTCTCTGGAATGTTGGCAGTTGAGGGGAGACTTCACAGAAGCATATAAAATTATGCAAAGATAGGGTAGACCAAGGTTGAAAATATAAGTCTAGGGAGCATTGCTATAAAGTAAGAGGGGGGATAGTTTAATGGAGATGTGCGGGGCAAGATTTTTTACACAGAGTGGTGGGGGCCTAGAACACATTGCCAGGGTGGCAGTGGAGACAGATATGATGGTGGCTTTTAAGAGGCTTTTGGATAGGTACATGGAAGTGCAGGGAATAGAGGGATATGGATCATGTACAGGCAAATAAGATCAGTTGGTGTTATGTTTGGCACAAACATTGTGGGCTGAAGGGCCTGCTCCTGTGCTGTATTGTCCTATGTTGATACATAAGGAAAATTTATTTAACACAATTTATTGATTTTTAGGAAACAAGAATTAATGATTTGCATTGCCTGGACTTAGACACATGGACATGGTCTGGAGAGTAAGTAGTTTTTTTATTTTTAAACTAGACAAAGTGGACCCGTTGGGCCCAAACCTCTCCTTCATTGGTGCAGCACCCTCTCCTCCCCCACTCCGCCCTCTCCCCTCCTCCTTTCCCCTCCACCTTTCCCCTCCACCTTTCCCCTCCACCTTTCCCCTCCACCTTTCCCCTCCACCTTTCCCCTCCACCTTTCCCCTCCACCTTTCCCCTCCTCCTTTCCCCTCCTCCTTTCCCCTCCTCCTTTCCCCTCCTCCTTTCCCCTCCTCCTTTCCCCTCCTCCTTTCCCCTCCTCCTTTCCCCTCCTCCTTTCCCCTCCTCCTTTCCCCTCCTCCTTTCCCCTCCTCCTTTCCCCTCCTCCTTTCCCCTCCTCCTTTCCCCTCCTCCTTTCCCCTCCTCCCTTCCCCCCCTCCCTCCTACACCCCTCCTTCCCCCTCTCTCCCTTCCTCCCTCCCCTCCCCACCACCCCCCCCCCCCAGATAGATTTCAACTTTAAAATGTGAATAACTTTAAAAATATAATACCAATTTCAATGAAACCTCTTCCATTAGCACCAAAGGGACGACGGTGAGAAGGTGGGCCTAAAATTGTCGAGCTATCTTGTACCGTTTTTGCTGTAGTTCAGGGACAAACAAACAAGAGTTTTAGTATTTCGACACTCAGTACAAGCAGCAGTGAGCCACTTTTAAAATTTGTTTTTGTTTCCATTATTGCCAGTGTCGATTAATTAATTTTGATTTTGAACTAACTGATTGCATCTCCATGTTTGAAGCAGTGCAGGGAAGTTGACCATGATGGTCCAAATGTTGTTAATGCTCCATGTTATTCTTTTTTTCATTTGTCTACATTAATCAACTCTTGTGTCTTATCCTTGAATACAAGCATGATACTAATACTACGCTTTCATCATTCTATTGTACTTGATATGGTTTTTCATTTTCTGAAGCTTTAATACACTCTTTAATATATTTAAGAATCAACTCCAACTGGACATAAGCCTCTTTATCATTATCCCATATTATCTACTAACCTCTAAGTTTAGCTCATTAAGAGAAATCCACTAATGGTTGGATGACTGATCAAATGTCTGCTATCTACATAATATTCTAGCGTACTGAATTTTTAGAAAGGAACAATTTAAAACATATAAATTCAATAATCTGTAATTGCAGCAGAAATAGCTTCCATGGGTCTTCCTCGGAGCTGACAGTTGAAGGCAGATGAGGGCAGAAACTAGGTTGGATCATTGATATGCAGTCGACATCAAGGTTTCCCAAGTAATTAGTCATTGGAGCTGCACTATATTAAATCATAGCAACTGAGGTATTACAGGAGGAAATGGGTCAATAGCTACATTGGAGGTTTTGTATTAATTGTAGATTTTAATTAAAAAGTGCTGTTGAAAGGGAGAAATTTGAAGTTCCTACCCTTCCCCACTCTCACCAAAAAATGTCATCCGCAAATGTAATAATCGTTCCTTTTCTTGGTTCCAAATTGAACTTAAATACTACAAAAATATGAATAGCTCCACAGTCACTTTCTGCTGTGATTGACTACTCTTTGTACCACTCTCGGCTTTCTGTCCAATTGGTAGTCATTGCCAGAGGTTTAATCCTGTTCTAAGGTGCAGCCTGTGTAGAATTTGTACTTTCTCCCTGTGACGGTGTGGGTTTACTCCCACATCCTAGAGACAAATAAGTTGTTCAGTTAATTGGCCACTATAAATTGTCCCGAGTATGTAGGTGAATGGTAGGCTGTGAGGGTAGTTGAAGAGAATGAAAAATGGCATTAATTAGGATTAGTATAATGTGAGTACAGGACCACCACCGATTTTCCGGCAAATGATGGTCCGGCACCACCTTTAATCCGGACAAAATCACAAGAGCACACTGAAATCCTTCCCAGGCGTCCCCCCAGAAAATATGGCACCTAGGCCAATCTCGACCTCATCAGGACTTCTATGGCTAATTGGCGGTTTGAATTTGCCCACTGCAGCCGGGGCTCTGAAACTCCGGCCTGGATGGAATTGGCAGGTCCGTTCCATAGTCATCTTCTGTGGCTGGACTTCTGATTGGCGGGTCAAACTTGCCCCCTGCCGCCAGGCCTCTGGAACATCGGTCCGGCTAGAAGTGGCTAGATCCATTCCCATTCCAACTGACGAGGTGTGGGCCAGTATTTTTGCAGCCCATACGGACCATTCCAGTACAGTTGGACTACTTTTTGAGGCCCATAGCGGGCGCGCCTGCCCTACCTAATTTTTGGCAGATTCGACAAAACCCAGGTCGGTGGGGAGGTCAGCTTGGTAGTTCTGCTGGGAAAGCAACGCCTTGGCCCCATGGGCGGCCGCTGATCAGACCCGCATTGGGACATGCGAGGCAACTCGTTAACTGGAACCTGGTCCATGCAAGTTTTGTTGTAAAATTAGTTTACATTCAATACTTGTTTTATTTAAGTTTCTAGCAGTCCTTGGGGCTTTTGAGACACGAGAGGGGTATAGTTAGTGGGTCAGAGGCATATTGTATCATTATTACGTGACCTCTGTTGGTCGTTGTCACCTTCTCCTAGCTAACAATGATCTATTCTACATTTTCCTTGAGCCGCATCCGCTTTGATGTCTCGTTTTCACACTTAACACACTGTGTCTCCCTCTCCCCTGACTCTCTGTCTGAAGAAGAATTTTGACCTTAACGTCGCCCATTCCTACTATCCAGAGATGCTGCCTGTTTTGAAAATGTGTATGTGTGATTGGTATTTGTGATGGAATTGGTATTTGCGATTCATATCACACATTCACACTAGTTCAATGTTATCCCACCCTCTCATCCACTCTCCAAACACCAGGGGCAATCCACAGAGGCTAACAAACTCACAAATCTGCACATCCTTGGGATGTGGGAAGAAACCAGGGCACTGGAGGAGGCCCACATGATCATAGGGAGAACGTACAAACTTCACACCGACAGCACCCGAGGGTCAGGGTTGAACCACTGTCTCTATGTCTGTCTGTAAGGCAGGAGCTCCTCCAACTGTGCCATTGTAAGGAGGCATGCACCTAGGATTTAACCATGGAAGAGATGTGCAGTTGGGACAGATTAACTTTAAACCCCTCTCCTTCCCAAGTCCACTCATACATTGTAGAAGGAACTGTAACCTCTTGCAGTCAGTGTAAATTACTATCCATCAATACAGGAATAGCGATTGGTGGACTGAGGAGAGCAGAAGGATATTTAAGTAGATGTATCTGGAGGGATGGATAATAAACCTGAGTAGGTCTGTTGCTTGATCAAGTTAATTGCATGTTAAAATGTTTAGTACTTCAGTTAATAAAGCAGTATGCTTTTAACGGTGCCCAGTTGAACTATATATATTTTTTACTCCCTTAGGATTAGTGTTAAAGGAGTACGTCCACAGGGACGATCATGGCATACACTGACTCCTGTGACAGATGATCAGCTCTTCCTTTTTGGAGGACTAAGTGCAGAAAGTCAACCTCTTAGTAAGTGTGTACACATTTTTTCTGCGTTATTTGTTGTTGGGTTCTTGTTTCTCCTGCGGCATTTCATGAACAGTGATACCTCCACTGGAACCATCATCCCTCCTCTGCACTTTCTCACTTTCCCACATCCTTCTTCACTCATCTCCACTTTGCTATGACTGAGAATCTCCATTCTCTGTCAACTCTTTTCTGGTCTCCATCTCCTCCTCACTCCCCCAAGAAACCCCGCAGCTCCAAAAACAGCACACAAAGCCTCCTCGGCTGTTAATAACAACTCTGTTTCACGCACCATTTGAGGAGACCTTGGGCAATCTGAGGCTTAACTACCTTCCCAGATGATCACTTTGCAATTGTTAATGACATGGCAGACAAAGGAAGCTGTACTTTTGAAGTTTAACAGAGGTAAGGAACCTTGCAACTTAAAAACATAGAAAGTAGGTGCAGGAGTAGGCCATTCGGCCCTTCGAGCCAGCACTGCCATTCAATATGATCATGGCTGATCATCCAGAATCAGTACCTTGTTCTGGCTTTTTCCCCATATCCCTTGATTCCGTTAGCCCTAAGAGCTAAATCTAACCCTCTCTTGAATATGTCGCCTGAAGAAGGGTCTCGACCCGAAGCGTTAGTCTGAAGAAGGGTCTCGACTTGAAATGTCACCCATTCCTTCTTTCCAGAGATACTGCCTGTCCCGCTGAGTTACTCCAGCTTTTTGTGTCTATCTTCTCACTTGAAATCATTATGAGCCATCACTGATGAGCCAAAAATTATGACCACCTGCCTAATATGCTGTTGGTCCTCCATGTGCCGCCAAAACAGCGCCGACCCACCGAGGCATGGACTCTACAAGACCCCTGAAGGTGTCTTGTGGTATCTGGCACCAAAACATTAGCAGCAGATCCTTCAAATCCTGTAAGTTGCAAGGTGGAGTCGCCGTGGATCGGACTTGTCGATCCAGCACAGGTGCTCAATCAGATTGAGATCTGGAGAATATGGAGGCCAGGGCAACACCGTGAACACTTCATCATGTTCCTCAAACCATTCCCGAACAATGTGTGCAGTGTGGCAGGGTGCATTGTCCTGCTGAAAGAAGCCACTGCCATCAGAGAATACCATTGCCATGAAGGGATGTACCTGGTCCTCAACGACAGTAGGTGACACGTGTCAAATTGACGTCCACATGAATGGCCCAGCAGAACATTGCCCAGAGCATCACACTCCCTCCACTGGCTTGTCGTCTTCCCACAGTGCATCCTGGTGCCATCACTTCCCCAGGTAAATAGCGCACACATACACAGCCATCCACATGATCTAAAAGAAAACGGGACTCATCGGACCAGGCGACGTTCCACTGCTCCAAGGTTCAGTTCCGACGCTCACGTGCCTAATGTAGGTGCTTTTGACGGTGGACAGGGGTCATCATGGGCTATGCAGCCCCATACGCAGCAGGGTGCGATGCACTGTATCCTGACACATTCCTCCCGTGACCACCATTAAATTTTTCTGTGACTTGTGCCACAGTAGATCGTGTATCTGTTTGGACCAGACGGGATAGCCTTTGTTGCACTCGTGCATCGGTGAGCTTTGGGCGCCCAACACCCTGTCTCCGGTTTGTGTTTTGTCCCTCCTCGGACCACTGTCGGTAGGTACTCGCCACTGCTGACTGTGCGGAGCACCCCACAAGCCTTGCCGTTTCAGAGATGCTCTGACCCAGTCGTCTGGCCATAACAATTTGGCCCTTGTCAAAGTCGCTCGGGTCTTTACTCCTGCCCATTTCTCCTGCATCCAACACATCAACTTCAAGAACTGGCTGTTCACTTGCTGCCTAATACATCCCACCCCTTGACAGGTGCCATTGTTACAAGATAATCAATGTTATTCATTTCACCTGTCATAATGTTTTGGCTCATCGGTGTGTGTGTGTGTGTGTGTGTATATATATATATATATATATATATATATATATATATATATATAAATAAATAAATAAATTAAAAAACTTGTATTATATGGGACAGAAAGATTAAAATTTATGGTCAGTAACATTTCATTAGAATTGTTCTCATAGATGGTAATTGACCTGAAACATTACCCCTGATTCCCTCTTCATGAATGCTTTCTTAGCTATTAAGTATTTCCAGTAGAGTCCCCACTCGATTTTAAAATTTGTCAATACCACTGTTGTGGGCTAGATCAACAACAAATCTGAGACAATGTACAGTGCCTTCAAAAAGTATTCAGACCCCTTCACTTTTTCCACATTTTGCTACGTTACAGCCTTATTTTAAAATGGATTAAGTTTATTTGTTTAATCATCAATCTACACACAATACCCCATAATAAAAAAATGAAAACAGGTGTTTAGAAATTTTTGCAAAGTAATTAAAAATAAATAACTGAAATATCACATTTACATAAGTATTCAGACCCTTTACTCAATACTTTGTTGAGGCACCTTTGGCAGTGATTACAGCCTCAAGTCTTCTTGGTATGATGCTATAAGCCTGGCACACCTGTATTTGGGTAATTTCTCCCATTCTTCTCAGCAGATCCACTCAAGCTCTGTCAGGTTGGATGGGGAGCGTCGATGCACAGCTATTTTCAGGTCCCTCCAGAGATGTTCGATCGGGTTCAGGTCCAGGCTCTGGCTGGGCCACTCAAGTACATTCACAGACTTGTCACGAAGCCACTCCTGCGTTGCCTTGGCTGTGTGCTTAGGGTTGTTGTTCTGTTGGAAGGTGAACCTCTGCCAAAGTCTGAGGTCCAGAATGCTCTGGAGCAGGTGTTCATCAAGGATCTCTCTGTACTTTGCTCCGTTCATCTTTTCCTCGATCCCAACCAGTCTCCCAGTTCCTGCCGCTGAAAAACATCCCCGTAGTATGATGCTGCCACCTCCATGCTTCACCGTAGCTTGGCATTCAGGCCAAAGAGTTCAATCTTGGTTTCATCAGACCAGAGAATCTTATTTCTCATGGTCTGAGAGTCCTTTAGGTGCCTTTTGTCAAACTCCAAGCGGGCTGTCATGTGCCTTTTACTGAGGAGTGGCTTCCGTCTGGCCACTCTACCATAAAGGCCTGATTGATGGAGTGCTGCAGATATAGTTATCCTTCTGGAAGGTTCTCCCATCTTCACAGAGGAACTCTGGAACTCTGTCAGAGTGACCATCGGGTTCTTGGTCACCTCCCTGACCAAGGCCCCCCCCATTGCTCAGTTTGGCCGGGCGGATAGTTCTATGAAGAGTCCTGGTGGTTCCAAAGTACTTCCATTTAAGAAAGACGGAGGCCACTGTGCTCTTCGGGACCTGCAATTCTGCAGATTTTTTTTTAACCTTTCCCCTGATCTGTGCCTCGACACAATCCTGTCTCGGAGGTCTACGGACAATTCCTTCGTCTTCATGGCTTGGTTTTTGCTCTGACATGCACTGTCAACTGTGGGATCTTATATAGACAGGTGTGTGCCTTTCCAAATCATGTCTAATCAATTTAATTTACCACTGGTGGACTCCAATCAAGTTGTAGAAACATCTCAATGGAAACAAGATGAACATAAGCTCAATTTTGAGTGTCAGAGCAAAGGGTCTGAATACTTATGTAAATGTGATATTTCAGTTTAAAAAAATATATATTTTGCAAAAATTTCTAAACACCTGTTTTCGCTTTTTTATTATGGGGTATTGTGTGTAGATTGATGATTAAAACAAAATGAAATTAATTCATTTTAAAATAAGGCTGTAACGTAACAAAATGTGGAAAAGGTGGGGTCTGAATACTTTCTGAATGCACTGTATAGGTAAGAGATTGTGAACCTTGTGTTGTCTTGATGTCACGTCAATAACTTAACCCTTAGCACGAGCAAGATAAAAGAGTTGTTTGTTAACCTAAGGAAGTAAGGGGGTGAACACAACCCTGCCCTTATCAACAGAGCTGCTGTAGAGATGGTCCATAACTTTAAGTTCCAAGGCATCCATATCACCAGCAACCTAACCTGGTCAATTCACAGAGATGCAATGATCAAAAATCAGCATATTTACTTTCTCTCAGGCAGCTGAGAAGATATGGCATGTCCGTGAGGCTTTTCAAACATCTACAGATGTGCTATTGAAAGTATTCTGATGTGATGAACCTCAGCCACGTATGGCAACTGCTCCGCTCTTGACTGCCCAAACCTCCTCCTTCAAACCTGCAAGATTGTTAAACACAATCCGAATCACAAGCTCATAACTTTCTTCCATCTAGTCCATCTTCACAGTACGATGCATTAGGAAGGCTGGAAGTATTGTGAAGTACCTATCACCCTGCCCTTTCCCTCTTCTCTCTTCCACCTTCTAAGAGAAAATAAACAAGCTTGAAAGCTCAGACTTAAAGACTTAAGAACAGCTTTGTATCCACTGCTATTCATCTCCTGAACCAATTGCCTCTAACGCTCATCTTTCCTAGAGTGCTGCTACATACTCCTACAGGGTGTGGACTGCTAGGCCGAAGGCCTGTTTCCAAGCTGTATCTTTCAATTCAATCAAAAACTTAGAGGTTTATTAAATTTAAAAGGGACATGCATAGGATAGATATAGGATAGAATTATAAGATAGACTTTTTTCCCCCAGGGTAGGGAGTCCAGAACGAGAGTGCACAGGTCAGGATTGAATCCGGGTCTCTGGCTCTGTACTTTCCTGTAATTTTTAATGTTTCATTTTCTCAGGAATATAATCTATAAAATTTTGGTTGGACTTTTGAGAAAGAATTCCTGCCCATTGGTGTAAGAATTATACATATTTCAAGATATAATTATTTGCATACAGCTGCATAAAAATCTGCTTACACATGTCTTTGGAGATGAGAAGGATGTAGAGTGATGTATTATACATAAACTCCTGGTTTTAGAACCTAAGGAATTTTATGATATATCTGGAATGGGGCTTGGAGAATTGGATTTTCTGGATTGTTCTGTTATCCTCATTCAAATCAGGTGCTTTTCTAATAAAATGATATGACTGCTAATTTCTGTTATAAAAGTTTGTTGCTTGGTTATGTTTCTTGTCTTATAAATCGTCTAATTCTCTAGTTAAACAGTAATTATTGCAAAGCCTTGTATAGATAATGTCTTTCTTCAACTTTTATGCATTGTTAATTATAACCTGGGTCTTGCATTAAAACATTTGTATTAAAAATTGCATACAAATTGTTGCATTAAAAGTTATTTCCAATGATCTACAGACTCTGGATCAGTTCCTGTGGATTGGAGGGTAGCCAGTGTAACTCCACTTTTTAAGAAAGGAGGGAGAGAGAAAACAAGGAATTATAGACCAGTTAGCCTTATATCGGTAGTGCGGAAGTACAGGGCCGCACGTGAGACCGCACGTGGAGTATTGTGTGCAATTTTGTCTCCTAATTTGAGGAAGGATATTATTGCTATTGAGAGAGTGCAGCATAGGTTCACCAGGTTAATTCACAGATGGCGGGACTGACTAATGATGAAAGAATGGGTCGACAGGAATTTAGAAGGATGAGAGGGGATCTTATAGAAACATATAAAATTCCTAAAAGATTGGACAGGCTAGATGCAGGAAAAATGTTTCCGATGTTGGGGGAGTCCAGAACCAGTTTAAGAATAAGGGGTAGGCCATTTAAGACTGAAATGAGGAAGAACTTCTTCACCCAGAGTGTTGTGAATCTGTGGAATTATCTGTCACAGAAGGCAGTGGAGGCCAATTCACTGGATGTTTTCAAGAGAGAGTTAGATTTAGCTGTTGGGGCTAAAGGAATCAAGGGATAAGGGAAAAAGCCGGAACGGCGTACTGATTTTAGATGATCAGCTATGATCATTATATTGAATGGTGGTGCTGGCTCAAAGGGCCGAATGGCGAACCCCAGCACCTATTTTTTTTATGTTTCTAACAGTGAACTTGGTTAATCGGAGGTTTACATTTGTCAGTAGTGTTGCCCTTTATTTCTTCCAGGTGATGCATGGATATACCATGTTGGAGCTAGTGAATGGAGGCAACTGGAGCATTGTCCTAAGAATAGACCCAGGTATACTCAACGCAAGGTTTCTGCTGAAGAATGCAATGTCTTTTATAGTGCACATGAAATCAGTTATTTTTATTATTTAATAGGACGTGCAGATTTAGCCATATTTCAATATTTAGGGAGTGGACAGGTAAAAGAAGACCATGAAGGTAAACTTTAAGCTAACTTATGCATATAGTAACAAATCAGCAATTCTGTTTTGATTATTGATTGAGCCTATGCAGAATTTCAAATATTAAAAGTTGAATTGTCCAGTTCTAAACAGTTTGAAATAAATATTCTTTAGTTATTAAAGAACTACCATAGATCCTAAATTTAAAAACAATCTATTTGGAATAAGTAAAAATGAAGCATTAAAATAATTTTAATTAACAAAGCTCATTAAGCCTGGTAACCAAATCTGTGAGCCTAACATTAGTGGTAGGGGAGATGCTGAAAGAATTCCGAGGAAGAGGAGTAACATGTAAATGCAAGGACTAATCAAAGATGGCCAACATGGCTTTGCCAAGGGCAGATCCTGTTTGACTAATTTGATGGAATCATTTGAAGAGATTATAAAATGTATTGATGAGGCAAGACTGGATGTGCTTTACATGGACTTCATAAACCCTTGGACTAGGCCGGCATCGGAGACTGGTTCAAAAGATTAGGGCTAATAAGATCCAGGGTGAGTTGGCAAAGTGGATCCAAAAGTGGCTTGGCAATAGAACAACTAGCGAGATGATAGAGTTGCATTTACAATTGGATGCCTGTGACTGATGGGGTCTCAAAGGGATCAGTGCTAGGAAACTTGCAGTTTGTAATTTACCTGGAATTGGCACGCAAGTTAAAGGAAAATTCTAAGAAATTCAACAGGTATATCAAGGGTAAAAGGGTGGCATGGGAGAGAATAGGTCCCTTTAAAGATCACCATGCCCCTCTTTCTGTAGAGCCACAAGCGACAGGAGAGATCTAAATCATGATATTTTAGACCATTTACGAATTAACAAAGAGAAGGTATGGACAATTTTAAAGCACATTTATGCAGACCCAAGGCTTGACCAACTGAATCCACAGACGTTGAGGAAAGCTGGGGAAGAAATTGCAGAAGCCCTTGCAGAGATATATTCAAATATTGGTGAAGTTCTAGAAGACCAGATGGTGGATAATGTTGTACTATTATTTGACAAGATTAAGCCATAGAATGCCTGGTGAGCCTGATGTCAATGGTGGGAGAGTTATTGGAGGGGATTCTGAGGGACAAGATCTACCAGTATTTGGATTGTCACGAACTGATGAGGATCTTTCGGCGTTGCTTTGGGCACCAGTCTCACAAATCTGATAGTGTTTTGAAGAGGTCATCAAAAGGATTGAAGAGGGCAAGGCAGTAGATGTTGTCTATGTGATTATTAGCAATGCCTTTGGCAAGGTCCTACATAGTAAGTTGTAATTGTACTCGCCTCTACCACTTCTGGCAGCTCATTCCATATACTCACCACCCTCTGTGTGAAAAATCGTGTCCCCCACCGCAACACACAACAAGGTACACAAAAACTTGAAATTAAATGTGAAAAAAAGAAAAGGACAAGCGACTGTTGGCTGGCTACCATGTGCACAGGGCCTAAATAGGAACAAACAAACACACAAACAAACGCAGACTTAGCCACTGGGCAGAGAATTCTAAAACTACAGTGCCCCACACCATGGAGCAGTGGAGGGACCAGCGTGTCCCCTTTCTCTCACCGTCCCTCACGCCGGGCCCTCCATTGTTCTTCACGGCAGTCCCCCCATGTCGGGTCACCATTGTCTTCCACTCCCCCCCCCCCACGCTCCACTGCCACCGAGGTGTCCGCTGCCGATGCTCCGTTGTCGCTGAGGCCCCCGTTGCTGCTGAGGTCCCACCACTGCCGAGGATCCCGTTGCCGTTGAGGCTCAAGTTGCCGTTGAGGCTCAAGCTGCCGCCGAGGCTCCCATCGCAGCCGCCGCTGAGGCTCCTTTGGCCCAGACAGGCCTCGCCGCCTGGCTTCTCCGCAGTTCCCGGGGAGGCCTGTGGGGCGAGTCGGGCCTACCATGGCACGTTCCGATCATCGGTCGGCGCCACGGTTGTTCGGCGGGAGGTTCGGGCCCGAGCGATGGGAGTGTCCCAGGGAGCCGTTTGCACGGCACCCTGGGACATGACGGGAAATCATTCCCCTATCATCTTAAACTTATGCTCTCTAGTTTTAAACTTCCCTAACTGGAAATTACTGTGACCATCCACCTTATCTATGCCCCTCATGATTTTATAAACCTCAATAAGGTTTATAAAAAACCATCGGCATCCTTTGCTCCAGGGGAAACAATCCCAACCTGTCCAGTCTCTCCTTAAACCTCAATCCCTCCAGTCCCAGCAACATCTGTGAGATGCAGATCTGCCCTTTAATCAGTTTCTTGGTATAGTATGGTGACCAGAATTCCACACAATAATTTTAAGTAGTCTCTCCAACTTCCTGTACAGCTCTGCCAAGACATTGACTCTTGTACTCATTACCCCAACCAATTAAGGCAATCATATCATGCACTGTCGTTACCAACCTGTCTACCTTTGTTACTTTCAGGAAACTATTTACTTGTACTCCAAGGTACTCTCTGCTACAACACTCCCCAAGGCCATGCCATTCACTTCATTCATCTGCCATTCCTATGCCCATTTTCCTAGTTGATTTAGATTGTGTGCTAACCGTGGATGACTTCCTTCACTGTCCACTGCTGCACCAATATTGGTGTCATCCACTAACTTCTTAATCATGCCACTTAGCTCGGGAATTCATTAAGATCTTCAGATTCATGCTGTGTTTTTAGTTTAGTTAAGTTTATTGTCACATGCACCAAAGTACAATTAAAAGCTTTTGTTGTGTGCTAACCAGTCAGCAGAAAGACATGATTCCAATCGATCCATTTGCAGTGTATAGCTACACGATAAGGGTGTAGATACACCTTTAGTGCAGGGTAAAGCCCGCAAAGTCCGATCAAGGATAGTCTGAGGATCATCAAAGAGGTAGTAGTTCAGCACTACTCTCTGGTTGTGGTAGGATAATTCAGTTGCCTGATAACAGCTGGGAAGAAATTATCCCCAAATCTGGTGGTGTGTGTTTTCACACTTCTATACCTTTTACCTGAGGGGAGAAGTGGGAGTGGTCAGGATGTGACTTGTCCTTGATTATGCTGCTGGCCTTGCCGAGGCAGCATGAGGTATAAATGTAGTCAATAGAAGGGAGGTTGGTTTGTGTGATGGTCTGGGCTGGGTCCACAATTTGATGCAATTTCTTGCGGTCTTGGAAGGAGCTGTTCCCAAACCAAGCTGTGATACATCTTGATAAAATGCTTTCTATGGTAGAAGTTGGTGAGAGTGTAGGGAACATGCCAAACTTCCTAAGGCTTCTAAGGAAGTTGAGTTATTTTATAACGCTTGATCGCATGCATAGAATCCCAATGTGCGGAAATAATGAACGGATTCCTTACATTCAGGAAAACCAATTTCTGAAAACATGTCGTTACCAAAACCCTCATCGAGCACTCTTTTCAATTACATTTTAAGCCCTGGAACAGGTTGCTGATTTTCCCTTAACCAATAGATATGTTTGAATCAAGCTTGGGTGGGCAATTTGAGAAATATTTTAAGAAATTTAATTCAGTTTTGACTAGATAGTTCTTTCCACATTCCAGTTAACTGCATTATCCCATTAATCTGCTATCTATTTTTAAAACATTAAATGGATTAAGAACATTAAGCACATTTCTCATAAAATAAGTTTTATTTTATGCAACCTCTTGTTATCCTGAAAATGGTTAAAGAATATTTGCTTGGTATGATTAGAAAATGACTATGTTAAGTACTATCATGCACTATGTACTGCAAGTGTCGAGTACTTAAGCACTAACTATTACCATCAATATGGAGAGTTTATATTTTGGTGTTTATTTCATGAAAGTGAAAGTGGATGGTGATTGGGCTTTCATCCCATGAAACAAAGGAAAATTATACCACACCTGTTCTTGCATTTCAATCCCATCTGTTGACTACATTACAAAGGTGAAGATTTAGGCAAGACAACATGAACTACTTTAACACTGAGTATGTAGTTTTATAGCTAGTCAAATAATCAACATAATATTTTGTGTACAAAATTTTGTACATTGACATATTAATTGGTGCAGTAGAAAGTTAGATCATTTCAGATTTTTCAGTGCTTTATAAAAATGGAAGCTATGTTTCACAATAGACACAAATTGCTGGAGTAACTCAACAGGCCAGACAGCATCTCAGGGGAAAGGGAAACGAGAGATATAAACAGTGATGTAGAGAGATGTAGAACAAATGAATGAAAGATATGCAAAAAAGTAATGATGATAAAGGAAACAGGCCGTTAGCAGTGGCCTAATCGAGAACGAGCACAGACAATGAGGCTCAACAAGGCAACTGAAGCTGGTGTGACTTGGGTGGGGGAGGGATGGAGAGAGGGAGTGCAAGAGTTACTTGAAGTTAGAGAAATCAATATACTGTACCACTGGGTTGTAAGCAGCCCAAGCAAGATATGAGATGCTGCTCCTCTAATTTGCATTTGGCCTCACTCTGACAATGGAGGAGGCCTTGGACAGAAAGGTCAGTGTGGGAATGGGAAAGGGAATTGAAGTGTTTGGCATCTGGGAGATCAGGTAGGTCCAGGCAGACTGAGCAAAGGTATTTAGTGAAACAATCAGCCAGTCTATGTGTGGTCTTGCCGATGTATAAGAGTCCACACCTTGAACAAAGGATGCAATAGATGTGGTTGGAGGAGGTGCAAGTGAACCTCTGCCTAACCTGAAAGGACTGCCGGGGTCCCTGGACAGAGTCAAGGGAAGAGATATAGGGACAGGTGTTGCATCTCCTGCGGTTGCAGTGGAAGGTACCTGGGGAAGTGGGTGGTTTGGGTGGGAAGGAATGAGTTAACCAGAGAGTTGCGGAGGGAATAGTCTTCAGAAGGCGGAAAGGGGTGGAGATGGGAAGATGCGACGTGGTGGGATCCCGTTGGAGGTGGCGAAAATGTTGGAGAATTATGTGTTGTATGTGACGGCTGATTGGGGTGAAAGGTAAGGACTAAGGGGATTTTGTCCCTGTTGCGACTTGGGGGTCGAGGAGCAAGAACGGAACTGCGGGGTACTGAGGAGACTCGTGTGAGGGCCTCATCTGTGATGGAAGAGGGGAACCCCTGTTCCCTAAAGAATAGGGCATCTTGGATGTCCTGGCAGGGAACACCTCATATTGGCATAGCGGCAGGAATTGGGAGTGGGGGATAGAGTTGTTGCAGGAAACAGGGTGGGAAGAAGTGTAGGGCACAGATGCGGCGTAGACGGAGGAATTTCCCTCTACCACTTTATTCTGCCTAGCGGAGCTGGTCCTCTTTACAACTTCCCCTTCGACTCCTCCCACTTTCTCCAAATCAAAGGCGTAGCTATGGGCACTCGCATGGACTCCAACTATGCCTGCCTCTTTGTACGTTGAACAATCCCTGTTCCTGGCGTACACTGGCCCTATCCCTGAACTCTATCTCCATTACATTGATGACCATCAGTGCTACCTCCTGCACCTATGCAGAACTCATGGACTTTATTAACCTCACCACCAATTTCCATCCTGCACTCAAATTCACTTGGACCATTTCCGACACCTCTCTCCTCTTTCTTGATCTTACCGTCTCCATCACAGGAGATTGACTATCGACTGACGTCTATTACAAACCACTGAGTCCCACAACTTAGAAGTTTTCACCTAGGCCACAGCTAACAATGGCCTGTTCCCTTTATCATCGTTACTTTTTTGCATATCTTTCATTCATTTGTTTTATATTTCTACATCACTGTGTATATATCTCTCAGTTCCCTTTCCCCAGACTCTGTCTAAAGAAGGGTCTCGACACAAAATGTCACCTATTCCTTTTCTCCAGAGATGCTGTCTGCCCTGCTGAGTTACTCCAGCTTTTTGTGTCTTCGGTTTAAAACAGCGTCTGCAGTTCCTTCCTACACGCTAACTATCACAAGGTTACTTTATGGTCATAAATCTAATTCTCATATGTTTAATAGGACCAAAAATGGTTGAGGAAACGTACAAATAAATTGAAGAACAAAGTTACTGTATGTCATCATTGATGAGAATTAGTTACATTATAAATACTTATGAACCACATTAAATGATAGTGTCATAAATTTGGGGGAACAATCTCCCCATAATTCCCTAATCTTTACAAGCAAAAAAATGATCTATACTTTTGTTATTGAATTATGCCCTGAGCTCTCAATGGGAGAATTATTTTTCCAGTTTAGGAACCCATTAATAAAATTGTACAACTGAATTTTAATGAACTGTAGATTTTTAAATTAGAAAAAGACTATGGCCCTATTTAAATTTCAGAGGAGTTGCACCTTTATTTAACATTATAGATTAGATTATGCAAAGTCCAAATTCTTAGCAATGGTACAAATGCATAATATATTTAATAAATAAACTTTAAACCTATGTTCCCTGAAAACATTTGCAGTAACTAAATATTGACATATAAACTTTATAAACCATTATTAAGTGTACATATTTCTGCAGGTTGAATAGTTTCTGTATTCATGTTTAATATAGATATGGGAATTGTTTACTTTTCTAGTTTTAACCATTACTGCTGTAAATCAAACCTAGCATTTTTCACTTCATAATTGAAGTATTTTTAAGTTGTTTTATTTTTTCTGTTTAAAAATAAATCTCCCATTCTATTTTGTGTGTGTATATGTATATATATATTATCAATAAATAATTGAAACATTCTGTAATAGAATTTATACTAGTTACGGCAGTGACATTTTGCACCGTTTTAGATTAGCAGCAACCAAGCGTAATAGAGCACTGTTACAGTCTGTACAAAAAAAAGCGTCAGGTTGCAAGCTAGGATTTCAACATGTTCGAGTCAGGAAAGTCTACTCCATGTTCTACGGTGAAGCAGACCAGGCAGGAGTTTACCAGCAGCAAGTCATGAGACAAAAGTTTGGATGAGGTGAGGAAAGCAAAGGCAGATGCAGAGTGCAGGGCAAGGAAATGTAGTTCAATACAAGGTGGGAAAAATTATTATTGTAATATTGTCTAGTTAAAGTAGGGTGATATTTGTAGCAGATCAGTTAAGAGTGCAATACATGATTTCAGATTATATTACTTGGATATATTGTTTAGATTACTTTCCATTGCCAGATTATTAAATTCCACAAGGCTACACAAGTTTCAGCTCCGAATATAGAGGGAAAGATTCAAAAACTAGAAATAGTTTGTAATAAGAAAAGCATGACCTAAATGTTTTGTGCCCTTTTACATGCCTTTTATTGAAAAATTCTTGTAAACATAAAACTGAAAATTTGTTCCACTTTTTTGGCAATAAAAGTTCAAATTTAAGGAAATATCTTGGTGCATTTTCAAAGTTTAACAATCAACTACATAATTTGTTTATACTGAACAAATTGTGGATGGGTTTTAGCAATTAGATGGGAGTCTATGTGCCTTTTTAAGGAATTTTAGAACCATGGTTACAGAAATTTCTCATTTATGAGATTCCCACACCCAAATAATCCATCTTCCTCTGCTACTGCTGTTGGGAATTGTTATATAGTCTTACTTTTTCTTATATTAAGAAAAATGTTGTAGCAATGCATTCATTTTTACTGCCGGTTTAGCCATTTAACTTTTAGTATGTTGCTGCATTGTACCATTTATTGCAGATCCAGGGTTGAAATTTAGAATCAACCAGGGAAAGTATTAAATATTACCTAATTTGTTTCATTTTTTTTACAATCAGCTGTGAATTGTAATTAAAATTCTGATCATTGTAATGAACAGAACGCTAATCGTCAGCTCAGTAAAATCTTCCATCTTAAATTTTAATAATATTTAATCCAGTAAAGATTAGAATCAAATACAAATTAAAAAAAGGAAAAATTGCACATCCTTCTCCCAGTTTTCTTGTCTTGGCATGATTGCATCATATCTGAAGCATATCTAATTTATGCTATGGTGCTGCTTTCTCTGAGAAGCAAATCTATCTGCCTAAAATTCTCTTCAGCAGTTTAGAATTAGAACTTTTCATAAATACAAGCGAGATCAGCAGTGTAGTGTGGTTCACCAGTGAACATTTGATACTGATATCTACATTGGTTTGCTTTGTTATGTCTTGTATATCAGTCTTGAAACAACATTTTGATTTAGAAGCTATGACCATTGAGCCATACCAAAGAAGCAGTTGTCTGCCATTGTACAGTAGTGGGACAAACAATGCCATGAATCAGATTTTATGATTTTGTATATGAACAGATCACTAGGGGGGTCCGTAGTAATTCACTGAATGCTTGATTTGAACACTCCTTAAAAGATTTCCATCATTTTGTCCTTCCCGACCTGTTTTTGCAAGCGGTAAATTAACATTATTAAACACAGCAAGTTAAATCACTGGCATCCTCTGACAGATCAAGTTTATACTACCTGCTGCCCAACGAATGCTTAAAAATATGAATTCTCAACAAGAACACGTTGTGGACATAATCTGTCTGGTCATATTTAGATGTTTTAACTGTATTTTATTTCCATTCAACCGGCAGGGAAAAAATCTTGCATTCCTGCAGCACTTTTCACAACCTTCCGATGTCCCAAATTTCCTAATAGTCAGTGATGATTTTTGAAAGATAATGTAATGGCAGTTTCTATACCTTCTCAAAGTCCAACTTCGATAGCCATTACTGCTCGGGGATGGAATGGAGGTATAGCTTACGCACACACCGCACTCTGAGATAACAAAAAATAAATCTTCGAAACGCTGTTTCTTGATTAATTGGTCTTTATTAAAGTAGCACAAATCAAAAGAGTAATTCATAACTTTTCGTTCTTATCAACTGTTTCTTCAAACAATACAGTAAGAATCGTGTAGTCGTTACCGTGTGGTCTTTGTGAGTATGGCTGGCACGAGTGTGGCAGTCAAGAGTGTGGCAGACGTGAGTGTGACTGGCGCGAGTGTGGTAAAAAACTATTCTCTCCATCCTCTGAGACAAAAACTGACCCACAATCTCTGTTGCTACGCTAGCCTCCTCCCATGTGGACACTCCCCATTACGTATCAAATCACACCCACAAGCATGCAAAAAAGACAGAAACTAGAAATATTAAACATAGCCATAATACAATGACAGTAACTAAATTAAGCGTAAATGGCTCCTACACACCGGCCCCTAATTGTTCTGCGTATATGATGAAGCAATTACTAATAGATACCAAAAGGAACTATAAAAATTTAATATTTATCAAAAACAAAAGTAATATGCATTACATGTTGGCATTCAAACTTCTTTAGCGATTTTTCAATCTTCTCCTTCACCTTCTAGAACCAGACATATCATGGTTATCAGTCTTACCAAGATGTTGTCCTTATTCTGAAATCGTACAGTACGCACAAAACCTTTAACGTCTGACATGATCTCCAGTATCTTTTTACAAAGTTTCAACATCTGTTCATGAATATGTCGTAACAGCAATGTTGAAATATGAAAGTCCTTCGAGAGAATAATAGGATGCTTAGCTTCTTCAGGCATCGCTAGTTTATTTAGGCGACCACCTACTCTCAGAAGTCCTTTATCCAGTATCGGGTCAAGCCTGTATAAATAACTACTTCTTTTAACACCATGTTCACCAGCTTGTAATGCTGATAGCTCTTCTTATAATGCTTATATTCTTGTCTTTGACAGAAAGAGATAACTGCATTTTCCACCTTAAAAAGATCATCCGGACATAAACACTGTCCTGTATGATGCCTTAAAGACTTGCATCTCTTTGTCAACCTTTTCTTTCAGCTTCCCAGGATCCGTTCCAAAGCTACTCATAGCAGCCCGAGTTTCCTTTCTCTTACGAGTCCACTGCAAAAGCATTGTTTTTAATTTAAGAAACCAAGCCACCACAGTCTTCAACTTATTCCATGATGAGAAATGGGTAATTAAATAGTTTGGTGAATCCAATGGATCCTTAATAATGTCGTTCACTAAGATGTCTTGCTTGATCTCCGGATCATTAGCAGAGATTTCAATTTCCAGGTTAAACTTTGGCCATTCTCGGTCTGGTTTACAGAGAAACTCTGGCCCATTGATCCATCTCTTACTGCTTAAGAAGCGGTCTGCTGTTAATCCTCTAGCGGCTTCATCTGCAGGATTTTCCTTGGTATTAATATACTTCCACTGTGATACATTAGTACCATCCCTTACAAAAGAGATCCTGTTTGCGACAAATATTAGGCAGCGTTTATTTTCATTGTTGATGTACCTAAGCACTGTCATGCTATCAGTCCAGAAGGTAGATTCTTCCAGCTTAAGCTGCAGTTCTTTTAGCAGCAATATGTCAATTCTGGCAGCTAAGACTGCGGCTGCAAGCTCCATCCTGGGAATTGTCATTTGCTTCAATGGCCTTTCCCATTAAGAATGCAGCATGCACTTCATTGTTATCATTTACCAGTCTCAGATATCATATCATATCATATATATACAGCCGGAAACAGGCCTTTTCGGCCCACCAAGTCCGTGCCGCCCAGCGATCCCCGTACATTAACACTATCCTACACCCACTAGGGACAATGTTTTTTACATTTACCCAGCCAATTAACCTACATACCTGTACGTCTTTGGAGTGTGGGAGGAAACCGAAGATCTCGGAGAAAACCCACGCAGGTCACGGGGAGAACGTACAAACTCCTTACAGTGCAGCACCCGTAGTCAGGATCGAACCTGAGTCTCCGGCGCTGCATTCGCTGTAAAGCAGCAACTCTACCGCTGCGCTACTTTCACTTGTGTCAGAAAAGTGATGCAGCTGTGCAAATTTGATTTGACCAAAGTTTGTAGGCTTCATACACCACCGGTCCACTCTGAACTCCGAGATCTTGTCGAGATTTTCTAACCACTCTGTCCATCGCTGAGAGAAGATTTGCGTTATACTCTCATCCCATCCAAGTTTTGTCTTACAGAGATCCTACAAAATTAACTTGGCTGGTAGTGTAAATGGTGCAAGAAATCCCAAAGGGTCGTAAACAGAACCAATCACAGACAGGATGCCCCGTCTTGTACATGGTCGACCCTGAATCGAAATTCTGAACTTGAACACATCTGTTTCAACGCAACAGTACAATCCCAATGCTCTCTCCATGGGCAGATTGTCTTTGTCCAAATCCAACTCCTGGGTCTCCTTGGCTCTTTTATCTAGTGGAATGGTTCCCAATACAGCACGGCTGTTGCTAATCCATTTTTATAGCATAAATCCTCCCTTGTTGCAGAGGGAAGTCAAATGTTTTACCATTTGAATCGCTTCTTGTTCCGTAGACATGGATTTTAAACAATCGTCCACATAGAAATTGCTCCTTACTGTGTTTGTCACTTCTTCAGAAAAATGAGCTTTATTGTCTTCAGTGGTTTTCCTCAATGCGAAGTTTGCACAACTTGGTGATGACACTGCTCCAAAGAGATGTACCTTCATCCGGTATTCAACGAGATCTTGTTGTACATCACCATCCGGCCACCATAGGAATCGCAAGTAGTCGACATGCTTTTCCGATACCTTGACCTGATGCAACATTGCCTTGATATCCGCCATCAAAGCTGCCGGCTCTTGTATGAATCTGATGAAAACTCCGATGAGTGGGTTCGTTAGGTCTGGACCCTGCAGCAGTTGACAGTTAAGTGATTTACCCTTGAAAACCGCAGCACAGTCGAAGACCACTCTTAATGTTCCTTTCTTTGAATGATACACCCCATGGTGTGGGATATACCAAAGTTCTCCATCACTTCCATTCAGCAGGTCTTCTGGCACCCTTTCGGCATAAAAATTATCAATCATCTCTGTGAGGAAAGATGTATATTCATCATGAAATTTCGTATTCTTGCCAAACTTGTGTTTCAGATTCTGAATGCGTTCTGCAATGCAATTGGTTATTCAGCAGACTAACACTTTCTTGTTTAAATGGTAAGTCTAG
The DNA here is from genome assembly GCF_053455715.1 of Rhinoraja longicauda. Lineage (NCBI taxonomy): Eukaryota > Metazoa > Chordata > Chondrichthyes > Rajiformes > Arhynchobatidae > Rhinoraja > Rhinoraja longicauda. Next base: position 3,115,135 of record NC_135962.1, on the reverse strand, counting down.
GCAATAGTGTCCTTCTATCATCTTTACTGAGTGATTCATAATTTCCAAACATTTTACTTCTTCTCTGGACATTTCTTCTGATTCCTTGCTGGTTCTTTCATTGAAGTCGTGATTATATTGCTTGGTCAGCAACTCCTCTAGATTTACAATAAATATTCGATTGACGACAGCAGCAGTATAGTTAAGGGCCTGTCCCACTTAGGCAATCGTTTTGGCGACTGCTGGCGACTGTCAAAGTCGTAGCAGATCGCCGAACAAAATAACCATACGACGATGACCACGACAATGCCCGCGACAAGCTAAGACAACCTACCACATAGGCGACGGCAAGCTAACGAAAACCGGCGACTCAAGGGCCTGTCCCCCTTAGGCGATTTTAAGGCGACAAATGGCAACTAGGCTCTCCCCACAGTTCGCCGGGGTGTCGCTGGCATGATCGTGGGGAGTCTTCAAAGAATCGTAGTGGATCTTGGCGCGTCACGAAGATTTCAACGGGTTTGAAATTTCTCGGCGACAGCTGGCTTGTCGCCCGGTACCGTAGCTTATTGCGGGCATTGTCGCATGCTGTCCCCAGGTATGCAAGGTTGTCGCCTGTACTTTTTCATTACATGTCATTCACATATTCTATTAACATTCATTTTGAGCATTAAAATCAAACGCTGACACACGCGCTGCGCTATGAGAACTCTTTATTTGTTTAGATCAATGAGGCAAGCACATACACAGGCATTTCACGATGTTTATTAAAGGCCAACGCTCACACATACAGACACTACTAAAAAGATATACTGAGTTTTACTGCTGTGTTTGTAGGGGATATGCACACCTGACCATGAGGACAGCAAGGTCCGGCCAGCCCTTTTCACACGTCAATGCTGCCTCCAAGCATGACATCTGTGGTCTAAACCCGTTCACTGAAAAGCAGCTGCAACAGCCAGATGTGGATTGTGGGCGAAGTCTGCGATGCATGCAGTTTTACATCTTTCATAGGAAAAAATTGTTGAATAAAGTTGATCTTGGTGATTTTTAAAAAAGCAGGAGTCGGAATTCATTGACTTTCTAAGTACTTTATCATGACATGTCATTCACAGAATCTAGTAGCATTCATTTTGACCATTAAAATCAAACGCTGACACACGCACTGCGCTATGAGAACTCTTTTCATTCATTCATTTAGATTGTAAATGAAAGAATGAAAAGAGTTCTCATAGCGCAGCGCGTGTGTCAGCGTTTGATTTTAATGGTCAAAATGAATGCGACGAGAATCTGTGAATGACATGTCATGAAAAAGTACTTAGAAATTCAATAAATTCCGACAGCTATTTTTTAAGAAATCAACAAAATCAACTTTATTCAAAAACAACATATTCCTATGATGTCTTGCTTGATCTCCGGATCATTAGCAGAGATTTCAATTTCCAGGTTAAACTTTGTATAAACAAATGCAAAATATACCTAGAAATTTCACTGGACGGACCTTGCTGTCGGTTTGTTCACGTGTGAGTTGTGCTTGTGACACCTCCACATAAGTGCAGGTTTTCGTTGATTGTCTTGCTTGCCGTGGTCCCTGTCGTAGTGGACGTCCTAGGTAGCGAAGACTGAGTCGTCGGTTTTCGTCAGCTTGCCGTCGCCTATGTGGTAGGTTGTCTTAGCTTGTCGTGGACATTGTCGTACAATTATTTTGTTCGGCGATCTGCTACGACTTTGACAGTCGCCGGCAGTCGCCAAAACGATCGCGTAAGTGGGACAGGCCCTTTATTCATTTTCCTGCCTTTGTTGGTCCTTCTCAAGGAGTCATAGATAACTCATCCGAGTATGGTTCTCACAGCAAACTGTCCATTTTCTTGACTGGTAACAACCTTTCTAGTTTCTAATGCCTTCAAAGCATTTGTTCCGGTAAGTAGGTTGATATCAGAATTTATTTTAGGTATCTTGACATCCTTCAAGTAAGGCCATTTTTCCAAGTCTTCTTGCTTAGGTATATTTGGATGAGAGACGGGCATAGTCTCTTGTGTAAACACATCAGATATTTGCATAAAATTGTCTTCCTCCAGACTAGATATTTCCATACTTCCATATGATAATTATCGTAGCACTTCTGACCATTCATGGTGTTCAAGAGAAGCTTAATCTTTTCTCCTGTAATGTCCATCCTTCTCATCAAGCTTTCTGTGCAAAAGGTAGCTGATCCTCCACTGTCCAAAAATGCATATGTTTGCAACACTTTCTGTGCAAAAGGTAGCTGAACTTCCACTGTCCAAAAATGCACATGTTTGCAACCTCATGTTGCTCCTTACCTGTACTGGTAAGATGGAGAAAATTCAGGTTTCTACCCTGGCCCCAATATGCGCATTTAACTGAGGTGAGGCAACAACATCACTCGTAGCTGGCTTCACCTTTTGTTCCATTTGCTCCGGCTTCCCGTCCGTATTCCTCTGTTCAATGTGAAGTAATTCAGGATGATCTTGTTTGTATATATTACAAGTTATCCGATTCCTGCAGTCTTTAACCATGTGTCCTTTCTTCAGACATCCAAAACCGATTCCTTTATCCTTCAAGAAGTCAATCTTTTCTTTATATTCCTTTTAAAAAAAATTTCGACACCATCTTATAGTGTGACCAACTTCATTACATGAAAAACAAAACCCTTGTGGCTTCACGGTAGATACATCCTTTTTTATTCCGTCCTTCGTTTCTACGGGTATTACGGCAGCAGCAAAACTGCTTTCCTTAGGTCCTAATCTTCCCTTTGCTTTAGTAAAGGTAGAGCCTTTGACAGTTGCTGGTTTAGGATCTTGAATATTCCCATAGCGTAGGTTTGACATTAACCGTACTTCTCTTTCCATGAAATTCACCAGGTCAGGAAGCATGGCCTCTCTATCGTAAACCTCCTGTATCAGGTCTGCTTTATCTCTCCACTTTTCTCTAAGCCTATAGAGCAGTTTTAGAACGTTAGCCTTCATATTACTAACGACATTCATTTCTTCCATGTGGATGCTATTTCTCTTTGAATTACAACAACCCCTAAGAAATAACGCAAACTCATGCAAAGCCTTCACATCTTCCGCCTTGATAACTGACCAAGCAAAGGCCTTTTTCATGTATGCATTAGCAATCTTCTGTTTGTTATGAAAATGCTCTTCAAGCAACTCTCTTGCCATTTGATAGCCCTCATCCGCAGGCAAATGTCGACAAATTTTAACAAGCTGCTTCGAATATCCACTTGTGTATTGCTCCAGAAATCGTACGCCATCTCTGTGATTTGTAGTTTTCATTTCCACTCCTTCTTCAAACGCTACTGTGAAAGTTTCATATTGTAAAGGATCACCATCATATTTAGGAATTTCCATTGGGGGTAAGGTGGCAGAAAGATTTTGTTGAACCATGAGCTCACTGAGTCTCGTTTGATTCCTTACCAATTCATAGAATTCATTTTGAAATCCCTGGCTGAGTGCAGATCGATCCGGATAAATTTTGTCACGAGCCCCATAATCAGTTGTTTGTCTCTGGCTGGGTGCAGGTAGCTGGTGAACAGGCCTCTGAGAAGAGTACTGGGTTGGCTCATTTCGAGCCTTAACAGACATCCCAAAGGTAGGTTGCTTCGGTCTAGCACCAGGTTGCTTTGGTGAAGTTTTGTCAGCCATCCACTTACTCAGTGCCAGTTTGGCTGTGGGTTGACTTTAGCTGTTGTTTCCAGCTTAGTAGCTCCTTCTTGGATTAAGGAATTCTTCTGAGATACTCTCGAGCCGCATTTTGATCTTTTACCTTCCAGTATGTCCCTCCTTGCTCCAGCAGCTGCCAGCTTCGTGGCTATTTCCAACCATTCCTTCTCTCTCTTCAGCTGTTCTGCTTGTCTTCTCAGCTGTTCTTCTTGTTCCTCAATCTCATATTTTTTCTCTAAGGCAGCAGCTTGTAGCGAGAGAGCAGCCATGTCAGCTTCCATTTGAGCAGAGACCCTCGTAGTTGAACTGGCTACAGAACCAGATTTACGTCTGGATCTTCGCGTTGAAACATTTGAGACACTATCCTGAGGTGTAATTTCTTCTACCACTTCAACACCTTGTTGCATCGCACCTTCCACTGTAGAGTGCAATGTTTGAGCTATGGTTTCAGACAACCACTTCTCCACATCAGCCATGAAACTATCAAAAAAATCCACCCTCTCTTGGAACCACTGAGTGTGCCATTCGATCTGCTCCTTTGGTAGTTGTAAACACAATATTGAGTGTTGTTTTTCTCCAACCTCATGGCAAAGGTTGAGTAGTTGATCCAGGTTAGATTGTACAATGTTCGCATTCTCATCTGGTCCCATTAGTTCCTTCAGATATTCAATTAATTTGATGACCTGCTTCCACAACTTGTCTCTATCCTTCTTGCATCTTTCCAGACAGAGGCTGCCTCTCCCTTTTCCAAAAGTTTAATGTCTCTTCTCATATCTTCTTAATTTTTGCTCCGCATCTCCCTCCTGTGGCATTTCTTCATACTTACCTGATGGAAGATCCATGATGAATTGGTGCTTATGGCTATGTTCCAGAAACACCAGAAGAATTCAAACCAGAATGAGTATTTTTTCAAAACACATCATTAATTCCAAGGCTGAGAGTCTTCGGCCAGTACCTATGGTAAACAATCGCTGAGCACCTTATCTTGTAGAAGTTCACAACGTCGTTGATTTTCAAGGTCGTGCTCTGCGAGTTCGGTTTTCTAATCTCCTCGTAGCATAAACAAGCTTCTTGTATCAAATAGTACCTCTGCAGAACTTTTCCCACAGGCTTTCAAGTTTTTTAAACTTCTTAACTTAAAATTACGACTAAACAGTCGTCTACTCACGGTACCCGGTCAATGAAGTCTTCAATCTTGTAATGATCCAGGAGTAGACCGTGTCAATTTGCCTTCGACCGGCAGATTCTTTGTTCCAGGATTTCAGCTCTAATCTCTGGCAGAGATTCAGCTTCTTCTTCAATTCCACTGTTGAATCGGATTTTGCTTGTAGAACAAGTCTTTCTTAGATTCTTCTGTCAGAATAGCCTTTTTTACTCTAGTCCATTCAGAGAAAAGTTTTTTACTCTATGGCTCCATTCAGAGAAAAGTTTTTAACTCTAATGTAATGGCAGTTTCTATACCTTCTCAAAGTCCAACTTCGATAGCCATTGCTGCTCGGAGATGGAATGGAGGTATAGCTTACGTACACACCGCACTCTGAGATAACAAAAAAGAAATCTTCCAAACACCGTTTCATGATTAATTGGTCTTTAATAAAGTAGCACAAATCAAAAGGCACGGTAGCGCAGCGGTAGAGTTGCTGCTTTACAGCGAATGCAGCGCCGGAGACTCAGGTTCGATCCTGACTACGGGTGCTGCACTGTAAGGAGTTTGTACGTTCTCCCCGTGACCTGCGTGGGTTTTCTCCGAGATCTTCGGTTTCCTCCCACACTCCAAAGACGTACAGGTATGTAGGTTAATTGGCTGGGTAAATGTAAAAATTGTCCCTAGTGGGTGTAGGATAGTGTTAATGTACGGGGATCGCTGGGCGGCACGGACTTGGTGGGCCGAAAAGGCCTGTTTCCGGCTGTATATATATGATGATATGATGATGATGAAAAGAGTAATTCATAACTTTTCGTTCTTATCAACTGTTTCCTCTTCAAACAATACAGTAAGAATCATGTAGTTGTTACCGTGTGGTCTTTGTGAGTATGGCTGGCACGAGTGTGGCAGTCGTGAGTGTGGTGGCAGTCAAGAGTGTGGCAGACGTGAGTGTGACTGGCGCGAGTGTGGTAAAAAACTATTCCCTCCATCCTCCGAGACTAAAACTGACCCACAATCTCTGTCGCTGTGCTAGCCTCCTCCCATGTGGACACTCCCCATTACGTATCAAATCACACCCACAAGCATGCAAAAAAGACAGAAACTAGAAATATTAAACATAGCCATAATACAATGACAGTAACTAAATTAAGCGTAAATGGCTCCTACAGATAAAGACCATCGTAATGTGGGAATTGCAGCAGAAAATTTGCATCAAACATGCTCCCTAAATCTGTATATGACCAGATAATCTGCTTGGTACTTTGCTTGAGTGGGGTACCAGAGAGAAACCTACAGAAAGTCTTCAGTGCCATCTGTTTGAGAACAAATGGGGTCTTGGTTTTGTGTCTCATCTGAGGGGTGGCATTCTTGACTGGGAGTGTCTATCTGGATTTTTGTGCTTGAGACTCTTGAATGGGATTTACCTGACTCAGGAAATTGCACTTCCCAAATGTCCTCAACAGAGCCTATAATCTTAGAGATTTGTGTACAAGGATTCCCAAGTATCTCAACTCCAACAACTTTTGATTTATCTCCATTTATGCAACACTTCCCTTCTATTCCTTGCACTAATGTGTGGATGACCTTACATATTTTCATATTACATTCCATCTGTTAGTTGCTTTCTCATTCATGTGTGTGTCTCCTCCATCTTTTTCCTATCCTCAACCCACACCGTTGCCTAGCTTTGTGGAATCAGAACAGTTAGTAGTATTTACTTAGTTTTTCTCTCGTCTCTGATGCTGGGCATTTCATAATTTTACATGCACCTTTCTTTGTTTTCCTTCTCAATTCTCGCCCTCATTTAACTATCAACTCGGACAGTTTGATCAATAGCTTATCTCTATACCAATACTGGCTGCACCTATAAGAGATATTCCATTTCCCCTATTCAACCCTCTCCTACCCTCTCTGCAACTTAAAACGAACTTGTTCCTGAATCGTCGCCTGTCCATTTTCTCCACAATGTTGCCTGATCCGCTGAGTGCCTCCAGGTTTTGTGTTTTGCCCCCTGTTTCCAACTTCTACAATCTCTTGTGTCTCCACCTTGTTTTCCCTTTACTCCAATTCTGCTGAAGCAACTTCAACTTGAGATGCTAATCCTGTTTGTCTGAACTCCGATGCCTGACCTGCAGTATGTTTTCAGCAGTTTTTTTATTTTGGCTTTCTAGCATCTACAATTTTTTTTGATTTTTCAGAAAATATTTGTTTAATTTCTTTGTTATTTCCTTATTCCATAATACAGTTTCTCCTGACTCAGATCCACTTTAACATGTTTTGCTGTTTATATATTTGTTGAAGCTCTTAACTTTTATATTCCATGGGATCTCCTATCCCCCCACATCCGGACCAAACTCAGATCCTGGGGGGACAGGGCTTTCTCCATCGCTGCTCCCACCCTATGGAACTCACTACCCCAAACCGTCAGAGACTCCTCCACACTCACCACATTCAAAACATCACTGAAGTCTCACCTGTTCAGTACTGCCTTCAACCACTGAAGGTCACCTCACCTTCTGTCTCCTTTCTCTGTTCGTTTACTTATTTATCTATTTATTCACTTCCCTATGTTCTCTAAATCCCTGTAAAGCGTCTTTGAGTATATGAAAAGCGCTATATAAATGTAATGCATTATTATTATTATTATTATTATTATGTGTACTCTCTTATTTGACATCTGGTTCTCCTTTGCTAAATTTTAAATGTTTCCAATCTCAAGTTTACTGCACCGCTTGGCAATATCATGTCTTTTCCTTTGATATAATTCTAACATTAACATTGTAGCCACAGCTAGACCATCTTTCTGTTGGGCTTTTTAACCTTAAAGAAACATGCATATCACTTGTAATCCATGTACTCTTTAAAGAGACCCGCATTCGATCCTGACTACGGGTGCTTGTCTGTACGGAGTTTGTATGTTCTCCCCTTGACCTGCGTGGGTTTACTCCGGTTTCCTCCCACACTCCAAGGATGTATAGATTTGACTTGGTATAATTGTAAAATTGTCCCCATTGTGTGCGATAATGTTAGTGTGCCGGGATCACTGGTCGGCATGGTCTCAGTGGGCAGAAGGGCTTGTGTCCGCGCTGTATCTCTAAACTAAACTAAAACAATATAGATCCCATGAATTCATCCTCTTCACTATAAGCTGCTAATTTTTCCTGTCTACTTGTAGATTGATATCTTCCTTGATCATTGTATTTCATTTGTTACAAATGCCTCCAATTTCCTGAGTTGTCACTGTGCTGGATGTTCTGCAATGTCCCTTATTTTTTGCTCTATATTATTTCCTTAGCACTTCTCTACCTCTCTAGTGCCTTTTTCCCATTCTTTAAAATCATTTGTTTTTGTTTTATTTTGCCTATCTCTCCGGGATTTGGATTTTATCACCAAATTTCTATAACTATTACCAATAATTTAAAATCCTTGTAACAAAAATGTTATTTACATTTAGATAATGAGCCTTTAATTTTGTCTTTATACCATGTTCCCTGTTCTGACTAATTTGAGATGAACCGTTTTTTAAAATCCACTGTGTAATCCACTTCTCCCCTGTCAGTCTTTAAACCATATTATCGGTTCTCTGGTTTTAGTTACTCTTACTAGATCATTTCAGAGGAGATTCAAGGACAGATAGGGAGAGGGCAGTAGTGCCCAGCTCCTGGAAAACATAGAACATGAAACAGTACAGCACAAGAACAGGCCCTTCGGTTCACCATGTCTATGCCGAACATGTTGCCAAGACCAATTCTTATCTGCCTGCACATAATCTATATCCCACCATTCCCTGTCATGTGCCTATCCTAAAGTCTCTTAAATGCCACTATTGTATCTGAAAGAAATTGAAAAAATAAAGAAGAAATCTTGCCCCTCTGTGCATTTGCACATGGTGTAGTTAGCAATTCAGAAATGACTATCTTTGTAGTTCTGGTTTTCATTCTGGACCCAAGCTGCTGCTTTTCCTTCAGCAGAACCACCTTCTTTGTTTCCGGGGCTTCCCCTCTTCCATTATAGATGAGGCTCTCACTAGGGCCTCCTCTATATCCCGCAGCTCCACTCTTGCTCCCCCTCCCCCCCATTCGTAACAAGGACAGAATCCCCCTTGTCCTCACCTTCCACCCAATAAACCAGCGTATCCAACAAATTATCCTCCAACATTTCCGTCACCTCCAACAGGATCCCACTACTGGCCACATCTTCCCATCTCCTCCCCTTTCTGCGTTCTGCAGAGACCGTTCCCTCCGTAACTCCCTGGTCCACTCGTCCCTTTCTACCCAAACCACCCAAGGCATTTTCCCCTGCAACCGCAGGAGATGCAACACCTGTCCCTTTACCGCCCCCCTCGACTTCATCCAAGGACTCAAACAGTCTTTCCAGGTGAGACAGAGGTTCACCTGCACCTCCTCCAACCTCTTCTATTGTATCCGCTGTTCCAGATGTCAACTTCTCTACATTGGCGAGACCAAACGCAGGCTCGGTGATCGTTTCGCTCAACACCTTCGCTCAGTCTGACTTAACCAACCTGATCTCCCAGTGGCTCAGCACTTCAACTCCCCCTCCCACTCCCAGTCTGACCTTTCTGTCATGGGCCTCCTCCAGTGTCATAGTGAGGCCCACCGGAAATTGGAGGAACAGCACCTCATATTTCGCTTGACAGCTTACAGCCCAGCAGTATGAACATTGACTTCTCTAACTTTAGATAGTTCCTCTGTCCCTCTCTTCCCCTCCCCCTTCCCAGTTCTCCCATTGTCTTCCTGTCTCCACCTATATCCTTTCTTGGTCCCGCCCCCCCCGACATCAGTTTGAAGAAGGGTCTCGACCCGAAACGTCACCATTCCTTCTCTCCAGAGATGCTGCCTGACTTGCTGAGTTACTTTAGCATTTTTTGATACCTTCAATTTGTACCAGCATCTGCAGTTATTTTCCTACACACCTTCTTTGTTTTATCTGTGGCTTTGGTTCCCACATGGATCACAACTCGTTTCTTCCTGCTCCTACACCACACTCCTCAATTCCCACGGAAATGTTCTTAACTAGCCAAAAGCCATGCAATGCAGACTTTCGGAATCACAATCATAGGTACAGGAAAAAGTGTCTATTCCCTTTACCACTAAATTCCTCTTCACTTCCTCCAATTTGAATGACCCCAGTATCATGCTGTAATAGTAAGCGTGCTAATCCACACAGGCCGCATTAATTGCCTGTCTGGCAGAGAAGTGAAAAGGCACTTATGCTCTTCTAGTCTCTCATCTTGGATCTCTATCCTACCACACTCGAATCACCCCCTTCTAGTCCAATTGTACAAATACAATGTTCAGGTAATCTTAACCTATGATGCTTGAATTTTAGATTTTAGGTCATCAACCTAACATTTCTCAAGATACAGGTGTAATTTAACATCAAGTTTTTTGCTTCCTTTGCAAGAAACTGCCCTGCTCTAGTGCTTTTTAAAATTCTACAAAGGTTAGGATACCAGGCTGCTTTCCTACCCTTTCCACTCTTTGACATCCTTTATCTTATAACCCCAGAGCATCAAGTTACCACTGCAAAAAAAAATTCTCTGTCATTCTAATGAAATTCCTTTTGAGTATTACCTATTGTTTCCACCCTTCTCCACCACCCTGCCACCTGCTCCTCCACCAACCCTATTATTACAATCTCCTCTCCATGTGCCATTGTTACTTTTGATTTTTTCATTGGAGTCAAATTATGTCAAATGTGTACATTTTAGACAACAGAAGTACTTCCAGGTCAGACAGAGCACCTCCTCTAACCTTATCTACTGCATTTGGTGTTCTCAATGTGGCCTTTACATGGGCAAGACTAAGTGTAGACTTAAACGACCATTTCGTCGAACACTTGTGCTCAGTTCACCAAGGCCTGCTGGATCTCCCAGTACCTACCATTTTAACTCCCCCTCCCTCTAAACCTTTCCTATCCATGATGTACGTGTCCAAATGTCATTTAAATGTTGTTATAGTACCTCCTCTGGTAGCTTGTTTCATAGATCTTCCACCCTCTATGTTAGCTGCCTTCAGGTTTCTATTAAATCTTTCCCCTCTCACCGTAAACTTCTGTCCTGTGGTTCTTCATTCCCCTATTCTGGGTAAAAGACATGCCCTATCTATGCATTCACTATCTATTCCCCTCGTGATCTTATGCATCTCTATAAGATCACCCCTCAGCCACCTGTGCTCCAATGAACAAAGTACTCGTCTGCCTAACCTCTCCCTATAACTCAGGCACCCAATTTCTGGCAGCATCCTCGTGAATCTTTATTGCATTCTTTCCAACCTAACAACATCCTTCCTATAGCAGGGTTACCAAAACTAAACATAGTACTCCAAAGGCGCCCTCACCAACGTCTTGCACAAGTACAACGTAACATCCCAACTTGCAAACTCAATACCGTGATTGATGAAGGCCAATATACCAAAAGCCTCCTTGACCATCCTCTACATCTGTGATGCCAATTTCAAGGAACTATGTACCTGCGCTCCAAGATCCCACTGCTCTACAACACTCCCCAGGCCCTGGCCATTCATTGTGAAGGTCCTCCCCGACTTTGACTTCCCAAAATGCAACACACTCACTTGTCTACATTAAACTCCATTAACCATTCCTCAGCCCACTTGCCCAACTGATCATGATCCAGCTGTAATTTTTGATAACTATTTTCGTTATCTACGCTACCACCCACTTTAGTGTCATCTGTAAACTTACTAATCCTTGTACATTTTATCCAAACCACTGATATAATCCACAAACAGCAATGGTCCTAGCACTAATTGCTGAGGCACACCACTAGTCACAGGCCATCAGTCTGAGCAACAACTATCCACCAACTTTCCACCTCTGCTTCCTTCCATTAAGCTAATTCTCTATCCAGTTGGTAGGCTTTTCCCTGGATTCCATGTGAGCAAACCTTACAATCTATTCACATCTATGGCTTCAGAGTTTGCGTTTCTTCTATCCTTAACCCACACATTTTGTCTTTTCTTCTCTGGCCTTTGTCCAACCACCCAATTAATGCCCCCCTCACTTATATCCTCCTATCACTTGCCATACTTTATTCTGGCCCTCCCACCCCACCACATTCTGTCTGAAGAAGAGTCCTGACCCAGAACATCACCAATCCATGTTCTCCAGAGATGCTGCCTGACTCGTTGAGTTACTCCAGCACTGTGTGTCTTTTTTTGTAAACCAGCATCTGCAGTTTTTTGTGTGTACAGAGTCTCCGGTGTTTTGTACTCTTTGTTGGAGTCCTTTTTCCTCTATTGCACATTGGCCACCTTACTGTGTTATCTTATGCCTTCAACATATGACATGTTTATCCTTGTGTATTGTGCAGTATCTCCAATAGTAATTGAGTCCTTGGAATATTACGTGACTTTTCTTGGAGACACTTGTAATTCTAATTGTGATTCCATAAATTCTCCCATTGAGTCATTATGCTATGACTATAGTTTGCAACTCAAACCAATTGTGCTTAAGTGTCATTCCATTTAAAAAAAGCTTATTTCAAAGTATATATAAACAGCTTTAAAGGCACTTCATTTCAATTTCCTACTATGACATAGAAAAGGCCATTTGCCCTTCTGGTCCCATGATGCCTCCCAGCAGGCCAATCCCTTATGTTCCATTTTTACCTTCCTTATTTCCCTGTATTCCTGTAACGTTCTCTTGCATCATTTGCCACTTATTTGTATTGAGGATAATTTGCAATATCTGGTTAACCTACCAGCATGTCTTTGGAATGTGAAAGGAAACTGGCACACCGAAAAAAAAACATGCAGTCGTGGGGAGAATACCCAGGGATGGATGAATTGCCCCACTCTATAGAGATCTTCTTGTCTTTTTCATTGTGGACTTCTTCCTTCATATTCCATACTTGGCCTGTATGGCCAGTTTCCATCTTACTTGCTTAAAGGTACCCAGATCCTACAAGATGTAGACACAAAATGCTGGAGTAACTCAGCGGGTCAGGCAGCATCTCGGGAGAGAAGGAATGGGTGACATTTCAGGTCGAGACTTTGAAGAAGGGTCTCAACCCGAAATGTCACCCATTCCTTCTCTCCCGAGATGCTGCCTGACCCGCTGAGTTACTCCAGCATTTTGTGTCTACCTTCGATTTAAACCAGCGTCTGCAGTTTTTTTTCCTACACATCTTACAAGATGTACATCCTGTGATGGATGAATTGCCCCACTCTACAGAGATCTTCTTATCTTTTTCATTGTGGACTTCTTCCTTCATATTCCATACTTGGCCTGTATGGCCAGTTTCCATCTTACTTGCTTAAAGGTATGATTGCCACCAAAGAGGGTTCTGTCATAGGATATGGGAAGAATGAGTCATTTATGATCACACTTAAATCAAACAAATGGATAAAATGGCAACTCTGATTATTAGATGTGAAATAAGACCATGCTTTGTGGCAAACTGCTTCCTTTTTACATTAATAGCAGTTTTAATGGTGAGTAAAACAACATTTACTTCAAATGTGTGTATCTGCCCTCTCCTTTACAAAACAGCAAAATACACTTGCTTTCTCACTAAAAATATTTAATGAAATTTTAAGGTTAAGTTAAAAATAAGTGGGGGGAAAAAACACAAGACATGAAATACAAATTTTAATAGGGTACCTATGAGATCTACCATGATGAATGGAAGAATTCTTGAGAAAAGAGGGGGGGGGCATTTAATAATTTCTGAGAAAACAGGTGTGCAAAGATGCAAGATTGATTATATCTTCAGTCAACCTTTGGAAAAAATAATTACTGCCATTATTGCCAATAAAAATAATTACTTCATCATTAAGGTGCCTATGATGACGCAATGTGAGAACAATAATCAAACTTGTATATTATATTTTACTTGGTTTATACATTAGAATTAATGAAATAAAAAGTCATATATAATAAATAGACATTAATCTATTTATATTGAAACCATCTGCAGGTTGTGGCATACAGCCTGTTTGGGAAAGGAGTATGAAGTGATGGTGTTTGGTGGCAGTAAAGATGACCTGCTTTCATTTGATTCTGTAAGTACATTGAAATGACTTACTGATTTGTCTCTTTGTAGTGCTCGTAAATCAAGATGGAAGAACATGCAATAGATCATTAAAAATAAACTGGTTTTGATGCAGTGACACTTTGAACTTGCCATCTCTGGTTTTTGTTCCTTGGATATTTTTGTTGTAGATAATTACTAATTCCTTGCCACTTAAAATGAAAAAGAAGAACAAATGTCATGTTTTAAATGAAAATACAAATGTCTGGAAATGTGTACTTACATCAAAGCAAGTTATAGATGACATAATCTGTTGGATGTCTGTAATCTTCATCAAAATCTCTTCCAGATCTGATGAGTTCTTCTCATCCCACTAAGCACTTCAAACAGCTGTATATCAGGGTAACAGCTTAAAGCACTATTTAACATAGATGATTGAGAGAGAATTTAAAAATAATATCTTGGCTTTCTATAACATCAAAGACGTTAAAGCTCTGAAGAAGGGTCTCGACCCGAAACGTCACCCATTCCTTCTCTCCTGAGATGCTGCCTGACCTGCTGAGTTACTCCAGCATTTTGTTTCCAAATACACAGGACAAGATGTTAGAAATCCAAAGTGCCAAATGTCAACTTGCTCCCGGTGGTGATGGGAGGCTTATGCACTCACCTATGCTCCTCCGATGTTGAGAAAGGCTAGGCAGACACGTCATTGGGGTTATCAAGTGGGAACCTACTTTCATTGATGTTTCGCTGATTGGACCCACGACGTCTCCAGTAGGCTCAGCAGTGCATTCTGGCGTCCCAGAACCACCCCCCTCTGCATCTGCCTAGCCGGCTTATTTGGGAGACCAGATGGGGTCTTTCCTCTTCAGCCAGAGCCACTGGCTACTCCGCTCTGCCACCCGTGATGTTTCCTTGATAGCCTGGCGTAGGGCTTGTCCGCTGATCCCCAGGTCCTTCATTAGTCTTACGGTAGATGTTGCCACAAATCCTCGACATCCAACTTCTACCGGGCAGATCTTTGCTCCAGCCTCGCTGTTCTGTCTCCGCTGCAAGCTCTGTGTAGCGCAGTTTCCTGCACAGCATCCTCCCAAGTGAATAAATTCCTTCGATTTGTACCAGCATCTGCAGTTATTTTCTTACACTTAAAGCTCTTGACTAAGTTTCTTAAGGAAAACTTACATTAATATAATTTTATATTTGCTTTCTGAGGTACTGGCATCTTTAATTATTGATCTACCATTACCACCCACTAAGCAACAGGGCCATCTTAGTGCGTTGCTTTAACTTTTGGAATATTGGCTGGAATGTGCTCAGTGTCCAAGGCAGAATTTGTTAGGTGTATCCAAGAGAGTTTCTTGAAACGATATGGATAGTCCAACCTGAAAAGGGAACATACTGGACCTTGTGTTGGGAATTGAGCCTGGCAAGAGGACTAGTTTTTCAGTGGAAGAGCATTTTGGTGATAATGATCACAACTCATAAGTTTAAAGTAGACAAGAAGGGTCTCGACCTGAAATGTCACCCATTCCTTCTCTCCAGAGAAGCTTCCTGTCCCACTGAGTTACTTCAACTTTTTGTGTCTACCTTCATAAGTTTAAAGATTGTTTTGAATATGGATAAAGCTGGACCTTGCAGGAAGGTACTAAATTTGAATAAGGCAAATTATAACATTGTTAGGTAGGAGCTCGGGAGAGTACACTGGGAGCAGTTATTGGGCAAGTCCACATATGAAATGTGGGAATCGTTTAAAGACTAGTAGATCCAAGTTCAGGGCAGGCATGTTCAGGTATGGTGGAAGGATAAGGGATGGGAAAGTAAGAGAAGATGATCAAAGAGGTTGTAAATTTGGTCAAAAGGAAAATGGAGACACATCACATGCAAGACATAACAGAATGGAATCAGAATGGGCCTTTGAGGATGATACAACAAGGAGTAAAGAGCCCAAGTGAGCAATTAGAAGGGCCAAAAGGGGCCATGAAATGGCTTTAGCTAGTCAGATCAAGGAATATCCCCAATCTTTTTATACCTAAATTAAAAACCAGTGTCACCAATCATAAGGTAGGGCATACTCAAGGATAAAGAAAGCTAAGATAGACACAAAAAGCTGGAGTAATTCAGCAGGACAGGCAGCATCTCTGGAGAGAAGGAATGAGTGACGTTTCGGGTCGAGACCCTTCTTAGTAATTTGTGCTTGGAGTCTGGGGATGTAGGCGAGGTACGAAACAAGTACTTTGCACTGTTTTCATCGAGAAGGACAATAGACTAGGTGCATGAGTGGGCCATTCGGCCCTTCGAGCCAGCACCACCATTCAATGTGATCATGTCTGATTATTCTCAATCAGTACCCCGTTCCTGCCTTCTCCCCATACCCCCTGACTCCGCTATCCTTAAGAGCTCTCTCTTGAATGCATTCAGAGAATTGGCCTCCACTGCCTTCTGAGGCAGTGAATTCCACAGATTTACAACTCTGACTGAAAAAGTATTTTCTCATCTCCGATCTAAATAGCCTACCCCTTATTATTAAACTGTGACCCCTGGTTCTGGACTCCCCCAACATTGGGACCATGTTTCCTGCCTCTAACGTGTCTAACCCCTTAATAATCTTATATGTTTCGATAAGATCCCCTTTCATCCGTCTATATTCCAGTGTATATAAGCCTAGCCGCTCCAGTCTTTCAACATATGACAGTCCCGTCATTCCGGGAATTAACCTAGTAAACCTACGCTGCACGCCCTCAATAGCAAGAATATCCTTCCTCAAATTTGGAGACCAAAACTGCACACAGTACTCCAGGTGCGGTCTCACTAGGGCCCTATAGAACTGCAGAAGGACCTCTTTGCTCCTATACTCAACTCCTTTTGTTATGAAGGCCAACATTCCATTGGCTTTCTTCACTGCCTGCTGTACCTGCATGCTTCCTTTCAGTGACTGATGCACTAGGACACCCAGATCTCGTTTTCCTAACTTGACACCATTCAGATAATAATCTGCCTTCCTATTCTTACCACCAAAGTGGATAACCTCACACTTATCCACATTAAATTGCATCTGCCATGCATCCACCCACTCACACAACCTGTCCAAGTCACCCTGCAACCTCATAGCATCTTCCTCACAGTTCACACTACCATCCAGCCTTGTATCATCTGGAAATTTGCTAATGGTACTTTTAATCCCTTCATCCAAGGACACGGTGAGATTAAAAAGAAGGTGGAATTGGGGATCCTGATGAGCATTTACGGTGGATAAATCGTCAGGGCCTGATGGGATTTATCCCAGGTTATTGGGAGCGGCAAGAAATTAGAAGCAGGACCCTTAACTAAGATCTTTGCATCTTCTCTAGCCACAGGCAAGCTCCTGGAGGACTGGAGAGTGGCTAATCCAGGGAACTATAGGCCATTCAGCCTCGTGTCAGTGGTAGCAGATTCTTCAGAGTAGGATTTACTCTCATTTGATGGAGAATGGGTGAATTAGGGACAGACAGCATTGCTTTGTAAGTGGCAGGTCATGTCTTACGAACTTGATTGAGTTTTCTGAGGAGGTGATGAAGGTGATAGATCAGGGGAGGGCGTTGGATATTATCTACATGGATTTAGTAAGGCATTTGATTGATTCCCCCATGGTAGACTGATCCAAAACATTAAGGTGCATGGAATGAACAGTGGCCAGTGGATTCAGGTATGGAAACTGGCTTACTGATAGAGACAGAGGGTTGTGTTAGAAGAACAATATTCAGGTTGGAGGACTGCTCAGTGGAGTTCCACAGGGATTAGGTGGGACCTCTGTTGTTTTTGATATATATAAATAACTTGGAAGTAAACGTTCATTGTTTAGTAAGTTTGCAGAAGATACCATGATTGCTGGGGTCATGGACTGAGGAAGGTTGTCAAAGTATACATTGGGATATAGATCAACTACAGTATACTCGGTATTTGTTGTTCAACGCTATTTCTTAATCGACAAATATTTGCTAGTTCTTCATATTGAATTGCATATGTAAATAAAACTGAAAATTAATTAATTTCTCTCTCATCAAACTAAAGTAATTCTGATCAGGAGCATCTCACCAAATTGAATAGCACCTCATATTTCGCCTGGGCAGCTTGCAGCCCAGCGGTATGAACATTGACTTCTCCAACTTTAGATAGTTCCTCTGTCCCTCTCTTCCCCTCCTCCTTCCCAGATCTCCCTCTATCTTCCTGTCTCCACCTATATCCTTCCTTTGTCGTCGTCCCCTGACATCAGTCTGAAGAAGGGTCTCGACCTGAAACGTCACCCATTCCTTCTCTCCTGAAATGCTGCCTGACCTGCTGAGTTACTCCAGCATTTTGTTAATCTCTCCTGAGATGCTGCCTGACCTGCTGAGTTACTCCAGCATTTTGTGAATAAATTGAACTCAGTGGTTAGTTTACTTTAGATGCAGCGCGGAAACAGGCCCTTCAGCACACCAAGTCCGCACCGACCAGCGATCCCAGCAGGCTAACGCTACCCTACACACACCAGTGACAAGTTACATGTACCAAGCCAATTAATCTACAAACCTGTACGTCTTTGGAGTGTGGGAGGAAACCGAAGATCTCAGAGAAAACCCACTCGGTCACGGGGAGAACGTACAAACTCCGAACAGGTAGCACCCGTAGCTGGGATTGAACCCGGGTCTCTGGCGCTGCAAGCGCAGTAAGGCAGCAACTCTACCGCTGCGCCACCGTTTAATGGTCCAATTATACTTTATTGTCACGTATACCTAGATACAGTGACATTTTGTTTTTGCATACAGTTCAGTGACAATTATAAGGTGATAGGAGTAGAATTAGGCTATTCGGCCCATCAAGTCTACTCCGCCATTCATTCATGGCTGATCTATCTCTCCCTCCCAACCCTCCCTTCTCCCCATAACCCCTGACACTCGTACTAATCTAGAATCTATCTATCTCTGCTTTAAATGTATCCACGGACTTTGCCTCCACAGCCTTCTGTGGCAAAGAATTCCACAGATTTACCACTCTCTGACTAAAGAAATTCCTCCACATCTCCTTCCTAAAAGAATGTCTTTTAATTCTGAGGCTATGACCTTTAGTCCTAGACTCTAGGCATTGCCACTTTCATTTCACTGCACATCGTGTATGTGTATGTGACAAATAAACTTGACTTGACTAGTGGAAACATTCTCTCCACATCCTCTCTGTCCAAGCCTTTCACTATTCTTTACCTTTCAATGAGGTCCCCCCTCATTCTTCTAAACTGCAGTACTGCTGTCTGTTCAAGTTCCTTTTCTGTTGTCCTTTGTACAAATGTCAACATCCAGATCTCATGTGTAATTATTGAAAACTATTTAAAATCACATGGTCGGGAGACTCAATGAGTCCTGAGAAGGATGCATCGAAGGAATAAGAGCTATTTTGACAATTCAGTGGCATACCATGCACAGATCAGGTGAATGTTGGCGTTTCCGTTCCACATCAGCTTCCCATGGAGCTTCATCTCTGTCAATGTATCCCTGTACATGAGCAGTTGAGCAAACCCAGCTGCGGACAGCCATTGTGCTGCCCTGAACAACGCACACCTGCACCCCTCTCACCCACTAGTAGAATAGAAAACAGGTGCAGGAGGAGGCTCTTTGGCAGCAAGCTGTGCCATCGCAGTCACAATATCGCAGTGAAATACTCTCACTTGGTTAAATGTAAGCCTGATAAGAGAGGTGGTGCATTTTATTCAGTACTTCTCCATCGAGTCTGCACAAGTTGCAATAAATGGCCCTGCTGATAACACACATGAACTGTGTAATATATGGTGCTTTTAAGCACACAGACTATTGTCTGGTACCATCTATGTTGGACCCCCTCCTGGTCTTGAAGCTCTCAGTTATCCAATTAAATTTGGGTCCTACGAGCCTCGGATAATCGGAAGTGTATTGTAATTAGGCAGGATTACATTGAGGAAGATTAGAAGTGCCAACAGTAGTTAACTCTCGAATATACATTAAACATTTATTGCCACTTCTGTTTGTCCAAACACTAAACGATTCACATGCAGCAGATTACTGAGACAGACCATCGAAAGAGGATCAAGTACATTCTATTATACATTAGGCACAATCATACTAAATATAAGAGTGTGAGATAGTAGACCACACTGAGTCAGTACACAAGTGCCATATTGTACCCTTCCAGTCAGAAATTTAAAAAAAATTGTTAGTCTTCACTTGGCCTAAAAGGCCTGTTGTCCTGGCGGTGGCACTGGGTTGGAGTTGTAGGGGTCGGCCTGGCTAAACGATGTGTCAATGTGCTCCACCACTGCTCTGGCGCTCTGTGGCGTTGTAGCGTGCACGACCTCCTGATTTAATGGAGCCCAGGCTGCTTCAGGGCCTCCAGCGGCCCACTCCACCAACCTGACCACTCCGATGCCTCCTTAACACCGTAAACGTGCTGTTCTTCATCACTGGTGTCCCGGGGGCATCTCCCGCAGCTGACCAGAGCACCTTTGAAAGGTGCA
Organism: Rhinoraja longicauda; assembly: GCF_053455715.1. NCBI lineage: Eukaryota > Metazoa > Chordata > Chondrichthyes > Rajiformes > Arhynchobatidae > Rhinoraja > Rhinoraja longicauda. The sequence continues at coordinate 3,094,817 of NC_135962.1, read as the reverse complement.
GGAGAGAAGCCCCCACCCCGCTCACCAGCATCTTTCTTTTCCTCCGCCTGTCACCATCTTGAAGGGCAACTTTAAACCTCATTCATATTTTGGCAGGAATATGCGTAAGCCTGAATAATATTGTAGCAAACTGTGGTTCATGCATATTCAGTACAAATAAAGAATCCTTTTGTGGAAACTACATTTGGATAATTGCATAAGAGTTATTATTGCATGTCAGTGGTGTAGAATGTGATTCCAAGTGTTAATACATTTTGTCTCTTGCTTTTTTAACAAGGGTCACTGTAATGATGTGCTGATCTTTCAAACACAGCCATATTCACTCTTCAGGTAAATGTTTTAAATAGAACTTGGTATAAACAAATGTACTCAGTAAATAGTAAATAATGATTCTCTTTTATTTCCATTCAACACCCGTGAAGTAGTCATCTTCTTTGTAACAAACATTAAACCTAGAATTCTGGCATTATGGACAATTTTACTTCCATACCTTTTTTAACCTTTTCCTGTCATGGAATTAGGGTTACCTAATATCTGGTTTGAAAATAAAATCGTGTAGATTAGAGGGTTTTGTGAATTATAGTATTGCATCCACTGTTTACAACATTTTAATTATGCTGTCTGTAAGGGTGTTTGGAATGGAACCTTTTGCTGACAAAGTGAGTATATAAAAATACCTTGGATCCTGTCCGAGATAGGTCTGAAGTTTTATTTTCTCTGGATCAGTTGATTTTGGAAGTATGATTTTAAATTTCTGAAACTTTTGTTTTTATGTTTTCCTTAACACTCTGGGTAGCTACAGTTTAAATCTTTCTCTCCCCTGAACTTTTGAGATGGATAAACCTGTTTCGGCACCAGTGTAAAATATGTTTGTTTATTATCCATAAGATTTTGCTTGGAGTGAACATTTTGGCCACTCAACAGGCAGGGGTCTTTATGATTTATGAAAGATCCATTAACACCTTTTGTCAAAGCCAACAATCTTCAAACTCCAGAACTACTTAGAGTTAATACCAGTTACTTGTCAGGAAGGGATTGAACTGTGACACTTTAGAAAACAATTTAGAAAAATTGACACTTCAGAAAAAAATAATTTTAATATATGTATTCACCATTGATTGTCTTCAAAGATGGCTCAAAACAATCATATTTATTAGAGGGTCCCAGAATTACAAAAGAGTTTGGTTCTGGAAACTGTTCCATAAATTGTATATGTCGGATTTCACCGAGGCAATACTCACTTTTTTTTCCTTTGATAGTAGTAGGTTACTTATCCTGTCATTTTGGTACACTGTACAAATACACTATTCTGCAAGAAAATGAAAAAATGTTTTTGAGCTATCTTGCCTCGGTTCAGATAAAAGTTTAAAAACTAAATTCTAAGCCCTACAGCAGGGAAACAACGCCCTTGACTGGACAGATCCAGAAAACCATAAATCACCCACTTACACTAATCCTACGTTTATCTCATTTCATTCTCACCACATTCCCCTCAGCTCTTCCCACATTCTACCACTCAACCACCTACAAGGGCAATTTATAGTAGCCGATTAACAACCAGGCTGCATGGGATGTGGGAGAAAACTGGAGCACTTGAGGAAACCCATGCAGTCAGTGGAAGAACATGCAAACTCCATACAGACATGACCCAAGGTTAGAATTGAACTCTTTTCAGGAAACTCTTTTTAAGAAAGGAGGGAGAGAGAAAACGGGAAATTATAGACCAGTTAGCCTGACATCAGTGGTGGGGAAGATGCTGGAGTCAATTATAAAAGAAGAAATTGTGGAACATTTGGATAGCGGTAACAGGATCGTAACGAGTCAGCATGGATTTACGAAGGGGAAATCATGCTTGACTGATCTTCTGGAATTTCTTGAAGATGTAACTAGGAAAATGGACAAGGGAGAGCCAGTGGATGTAGTGTACCTGGACTTTCAGAAAGCCTTTGTTAAGGTCCCACATAGGAGATTAGTGGGCAAGATTAGAGCACATGGTATTGGGGGTAGGGTGCTGACATGGATAGAAAATTGGTTGGCAGACAGGAAACAAAGAGTTGGGATTAACGGTTCCCTTTCAGAATGGCAGGCAGTGAATAATGGGGTACCGCAAGGCTCGTAGCTGGGACTGCAGCTATTTACAATATACATTAATGACTTAGATGAAGGGATTAAAAGTAACATTAGCAAATTTGCGGATGACACAAAGTTGTGGCACTGTGAACTGTGAGGAGGATGCTATGAGGATGCAGGGTGACTTGGACAGGTTGTGTGAGTGGGCAGATGCATGGCAGATGCAGTTTAATGTGGATAAATATGACGTTATCCACTTTGGTGGAAAGAAAAGGAAGGCAAATTATTATCTGAATGGTGTCAAGTTAGGAAATGGAGTACAAAGAGATCTGGGTGTCCTTGTTCATCAGTCACTTAAAGTTAGCATGCAGGTACAGCAGGCAGTGAAGAAAGCTAATGGCATGTTGGCCTTGTGACAAGAGGAGTTGAGTATAGGAGCAAAGAGGTCCTCCTGCAGTTGTACAGGGCCCTAGTGAGACCGCACCTGGAGTACTGTGTGCAGTTTTGGTCTCCAAATTTGAGGAAGGATATTCTTGCTATTGAGGGCGTGTAGCATAGGTTCACTAGGTTAATTCACGGAATGGCGGGACTGTCATATGTTGAATACTATGTGACTAGGCTTGTATACGCTGGAATTTAGAAGAATGAGAGGGGATCTTATTGAAATATATGATTATTAAGGGATTGGACACATTAGAGGCTGGAAACATTTTCCCAATGTTGGGGGAGTCCAGAACCAGGGGCCACAGTTTAAGAATAAGGGGTAGGCCTTTTAGAACGGAGATGAGGAAAAACATTTTCAGTCAGAGAGTTGTAAATCTGTGGAATTCACTGCCTCAGAAGGCAGTGGAGGCCAATTCTCTGGATGCTTTCAAGAGAGAGCTAGATAGAGCTCTTAAGGATAGCGGAGTCAGGGGGTATGGGGAGAAGGCAGGAACGGGGTACTGATTGAGAATGATCAGCCATGATCACATTGAATGGTGGTGCTGGCTCAAAGGGCCGAATGGCCTACTCCTGCACCTATTGTCTATTCACTGGTGATGTGAGATAGCAGCTCCACTCGGATTGATTAGAAAGTAATTTAACGTTAACCTCTTACTGTTTAACTGTAGTTGATGACATGCTTTTATGAAAGGGCGGTGGAGATTTTACAATATTGCCTAACTTGTCAGATGCGGGTGATGGGTCTGGCAATGGTTATGCTGATGTTGCTAAGGTAGAATTTGCATGTGACTTCAGCCTTCAATTTGAACTTGTCCAGGGAGACTGAGGAGTGAACTTTTACTTAATTGTTGGTGACTTTGTAAGTGGCTGTGCTTTGGCTGAGCTTGTGAATCAGATAGTATTGGGGTCCATCCTCTCGAGACATTCCAGCTCTGCACCAAAGTGCCCCAATGCCTCAGTAATGTCTTATGGTTTGCACCTTTCTGTTAGTTCAACCTCTTGGAATTCATCTGCTTGGTCTCCTCACTGACTGTCAGAGTCTCCAACTCCATTAAATCCTCATTCTTCAGCCCTTGAGAGCAGGATTCCAGCGACATTTTGATTTTATCGACTTCAACCTCAAGCTCAATAACTTAGCTGACCACTTCAAAAATGTCCTCAAAGATAATGAGGGAAATATGCAGTTGCAGCCTGCAATGAGAAGCTGAGTGGAAGATTGTTGCAGTAAGCATCAATAGTCCCTGCTTTCCTTCCCTGCCACCTACATTTGCTCCAGAGTTTAAGATGTTCTGTAACCTGATAGTGAAAGAATGTTTGGAGGTGAGATGAAACTCCATCTTGTTTCCCTTGGTGGGCCATCTGAATGCGTGAACAAATACCAGCATTTTCTTTTCTTAACATCATCTCCTTCAAGAACTCCTGCCTATGTGAATATCTGCACGATGAACATTTATCATCATATCATATCATATCGTATATATACAGCGCGGAAACAGGCCTTTTCGGCCCACCAAGTCCGCGCCGCCCAGCGATCCCCGCACACTAACACCATCCTACACCCACTATGGACATTTTACCCAGTCAATTAACCTACATACCTGTACGTCTTTGGAGTTTCTATTTGGAGTTTCTTTGGAGTTTCTATTCAGCTTAAACCTAGAAATGTATCCTGTGGCAAGATTTTGACATTTCCAGTACTTGACATAACTTTTTGCTTTTGCAAAAATAACGTGCAAATAATGAGAGGGAGAGAATGAGCCTGGCAATGGGAAGATAATAGGAAAAGGTTTTTTTCAAGGTAGTTAAAATCTAGGGGTAGGATTTTGAAATGAGTCTGATGCTCTTTTTTAAATTTTTTACCCTGTTTAGTATACCTAGGTAGGTATATTGGTGACATGCAGGTATTACAGGTAAAGGCTACGTAGTTGTAATGAGATTTCAGGAGCACTTTCTATTTCTGGAGATGTGGCTGATAAAAATGAGACATGCAGAGGCCAGTGATGAAGTGCAACCACACACCTCTTGAATTGACCTTAATATACATTTTACTCCATTTCATTTGAGTAAATAGCTGAACAGTTGTCACCAAGAGACTTAGAGAGTAAAAGACCTTGCACTGTGAAAACACACAGGAGAGGGACTGTTGGAGGGGACATAGAAAACAGCTCGTGAGAACAGATATTCTAACGGATTCTGAGGGGTCTCATGGTGATTAGTGTGGAGGATTTTTCAACCCTTTGAAATGATAATCCATGTGAATATTGTGTTATGTATAAAGGAGATGGCACGTTCCAGGATTTTTTTTGCACACTTAGAACACTCCTGGAGAGATGATAGTAACATTTAAGATGCTAGACAGACATGAACAAGCAGGGAATGGAGGGATATACATCATGTGCAGGCAGATGGGGTTAGTTTAATTTGGCATCAAAGTCAGCATAGACATTGTGGGCCGAACGGCCTGCTCTTCTGCAGTACTTTTCAATGTATATAAAACTGGATAGTGATAGTAATTTGGCAGTTTCTTTACTCGTGTTGTTTTCCGTAGTTGAAACTCACATAATAGTCACAAAATTACCAATCAGAACGTTTTAAGATGACTGTTGTTCTTTATGTGAAGGAAGGAAACCAGAGTTGACTGCTTTAGTTAATAAAGATCAGACTTTGCAAATGATAAAATACTCTTGTGTCACATTTGAGGTAAATTCAAGGTAATATAAGCTAAGGCTCAGTAGTTCTCTTTACTGAATCAGAAGGTTGAGGTTCCATGCACCTTTTTGGACATAAGATCCTATGACACATCCAGAAGAGTTTATTTACAATTCACTTGGTATTAAATACCTTGGGATATCCTAGAAGGGGCATGAGGAATACAAGTCTTTGAAGGGTGAGTTGTCAGGATATATAGATGTACAATTTTTATGTGGATTCATTATACTGATTCATGGTGTTTTTTCATTTGTAGATTGTGCTTAGACTGCATTGCCAAAAATGCCACAGTTTTACAGAGTCAGCTTCCATGGTTGCCACGTCAATTGTTGTCTCAAGTGGAGAAAAAAGTCACTTTCTGGGTTTCAGCTGGACGCCAAGAAAAATGAAAATGTATTTTAAACAGAGTTTGATTTAAAAATATTTGCATATATCACATGTAATGATGTATTGCAAGAGGTATGTCATTATGATTGGCAAATGTAATATTTGAAGTGTGCAAACCCAAATTGGGTTGATATAAATGTGATTGTTACGTTTTATTGTATTCATGTTGTAGACTGATTAACAAAGTAGGTATGTTAATTCATTTTATATCATCCTGGGCCAGATTCTAAAATAAATTGTTTTGACTAATAACGCCAGTTGTGAAGTTTTTTCATCAATAAATATAAACTGGTAAAGCAAGATGCCTTTCAGCTGGCACTCTGAGAGAAATGAAGATTTTAGGTGAGTACAAATTGCCCATCTTTTATTTTCATTTGTCATTCATTGTTGATCTCAAGTCACTAGATTATTCTCACCACCATAAGATCACTTTATATTGAATTTCAGGTAATTCACATTCATTGATTGCTGAAGACTACTGTGGACAGTGACACCTCCACAGCAACTGCAAAAGTTTTTTCTTGTTATTCTTGATATAATCATTATTCATTCTAAATAGAAAGTCTTTGTTTCTCCTCCGATTTACAATAAAGCAATGTAAAGATGGGAATATACATAAATCAACTATTATGGGGGGCTTATATTTTACTCTGAACTTTGTGTTTTGTGCATTCATATATTGTTCATATTAAATCATCAATGTGTTCTAAATATGTTTTGAATGACTATTAAATATTAATTGCTGATTTAAAACTTTTAATTGGTTTGGTATGTTGCTACACTTCAAAAATAAACTAGTGCATGTTTTTGTAATGAGTTACTGTTAGAATATAATAGTTATGTTTGAATATTTCTTGGCTCACCGCTCACTTATGGGGAAAAATGTTACCATTTAGCAAAAATCACAGAAGAATGCAGAATTAATTTGTTTCTTTGAAAAGTAACATAGTGATATAGAATGGACGGTTCCCAATAGCTTTTATGGCTCATTAAAGTGTTTTTATCCAGGGCAAATAGTTAATTTTGTGCTTTTGTTTCTTTATCAAATTTCCAAACTTTCCCAACAATGATTCTATGTAGAAATAAAACAGAATATGCTGGAACGGTTCAACTGGTCAGGCAGCATCTGCAGAAAGAGAAATAGCAGTGACAGCACAGTGGTACAGCAACAAGAGCTGCCACTTCATTGTTCCTGTGTCCATGGTTTGATCCTGACTTGCGGTGCGGGTAGTGTGGAGTTTACACAGTCTCCCTGTAACCGCACGAGTTTCTTCAAGTCCCCTCATTTGCTCCCACATCTCAATGTTGTGTGAGTTGATAGGTTAATTGGTGACTCTAAATTAAGTGTTGGTATCTGAGGGGGAGTTGATGTGATCTGGGGAAAATAGAATTGGTTAGGATAAGATTAGTGTAAAAATGGGTGGTCAAATGACCTCTTCCTGTGCTGTATTTCCAACTGACTTGAATAAAGTAACATTTCAGAACTTTCAGCATGTTTTTAAAAATATTCCTGGCCTTTGTTGATTTACGCAAGTGATTTTCCTCAAGCCCGACATTCCTCCACACACCCCCAATAGTGATTAATTGAAATCACTCGAGTGCATGTAACATGTAAGTGAACATGTGTTAGATTGCAAATAAAACACAAAATACTTGTACGACATTCCAGGATAAGCACTCAACTAAGAAAGCCAAAGTATTATCTATCTAATTAAATATACCAATTTACAATAAATAACTATGCAAAAAAACAGGTACCTATATATTAACTAGCTTTTAAAAAAATAATAATCCTGCAGATGCAAGTATATCATTGGGGTTATCAAGTGTTTCATTGAGTTACGCCCATGACACTTGGGAAGGCTCAACAGTTGGTTCTGGCATCCCTGAACAACCCCCCTCAATATCTGCTCTCACCACCTATTGCTACAAGTATCTACTAAATAAAGGAAGCTGCAGCAAATTAGCTCACTCTACACAAATGCTAAACATCTGCATCCTATTTCCAACTTATCCGAGTCCATCATTAAGCTTGTAACATCACAATTATCACCCTTGCATAAGACCGGATACACTTGCACAAACTACAATTACAAAGAAATACACATACTGCATGTCATACGTTTCCTTTCTGCCCCAACTGACATTTCTTCTCCACCAAATCCACCTACTGACTTGCTCTGTTGCCTCTGACATCTGCTTTACCGCCTGACGCAAACTCTGTCCACAAATTCCTAGCTCTCCAAATAGCGACGTGGTCGGTCTCGCTATGAAACCTCTACAACCCACCTCTACAGGATGTACTCTTGTTCTCCATCCTGGCTGCTCAACTTCTGCTGCCAACTACATATCTAAGCTTTTTTCTTTCATAAGGCCTCATCCACTAAGTTCTCCCAAGGCATATAGAACAATAAAATACACTGTCCGCTGACTGACCATAACACTATATCAGGCCTCAAACTAGTCATTATTTCCTGTGGAACAATAAGCTTTCCTACCAAATCGACCTGCATCTCCCCATCATTGGCTCCCTGTAACTGGCCTGACTCATACCTATCTGCAAACTTCCCTCACGGACAAAATGGATCGCTACACTCCCAGTCCTGATGCCTACTGAATTCGCTTGTGCTCTCCTCTCAATTGCTGCAGCTATACACTTCAAGACCTGGTTATGCCGCCAAGAATACCAACCCTGAGAACGACTAGTCCTACATCCTGACAAAATATGCCTCAACATTGTCACTTCTGAACACAGAGGACATGCCAGGTCCCAACCTACCCATTGTTTGAGGTTCTGCGATGATGGCAGCACATCATAAATAGCCCTTAGAAGCAAACTTACATGACTCGCCTCCATGTACCACAGGTCCCTCCAGCTAAACTTCTACACTTTCCCAGTTCATCCACTCCCTGCTTCACCTGAGCTACTGCCTTTATACATCTCACTGCTTCCTCCTCACGACATACCTGCTCTACAACTAATTTCCTCCTCTCTGTTGGACCTGCCTTACTCCACACTGGTTTCCCTGTGCTGAGCCATACGTTTCCTTTCCCTTGCTGCACCCGACCAACAATGTCTATGCCTCAGAGCTGCTTGTGTTTCTTCTACTGCCTGCTTTGAGTTCCACTTCCTCTAGTTACACTTGGCACCAGATTACTAACCAAGGTATTCTTGCTCCCTGATAATTGCAACTCTAACCTCACCTTAGCACACTTAAACTCCTCTGTTGGGCTAGACAATGGTAAATGGAGAATACCTTTCTCATATAAAGCCACATTACTGAGACACTGTGGAACTCCTAACCATTTCCCAATATATGAACTAACCAATCTCTCTAACCTTTCCACCTTAGAAATTGGTCCCTCATATACTGTCAATGGTCACATCAACCTAGGGAATAGCCCAAACTACAAACACCACAACTTCAACTTGCCTGGAAGCCCTGACTTCTCTATCTTTTCTAACCCATCAGTGACATCTTTCCTAAATTGCTGAACCCGTTCAGTGTCATCCAGTGTTGTACCACCTACCCAAACTTTTAACTGGTTTCTCCATTATAGACGGGATTTCTTCTTCATCTATATAAAACCTTTTCTCCACTACCTTTTCTCTTACCAAATAAATACTCTGTGACTTATTCTTCAATCTAGCCCATGTAAGATTATCATTTAACTTCTTTAATAACCTCCTTGTACAAGCTACTGTTGTGGTCACCAAGGTCATGTCATCCATATGGGCCCTGAATTGAGGGAGGCGCAGCTCGTCCTGCCGTCTCTCCTTGCCGACAACCGCCCGTGATGCTCTAATCACTAGATCCATCGTCATTGTAAACACTAACGGGGAAATAGTACACCCTGCTATAATGCCCATCTCTAGTCTCTGCCATGCTGTCGTAAAGTCTGCTGTACTAAAACACAATAGGACACCTTGGAAATATGCTTTCACTAAATTTACTATCGATCCTGGAACTCTTAACAAAATCAAAAGCACTCCAAATAAGATTATGTGGCACAGATCCAGATGCATTCCACAAGAATCTAAGCACATCAGGTGCACTTTTATATACCCAGTAAGGGACTTCATTCGGCCCTGGGGCCGAAGAAGCCTTTGCACACCTTATTATTGCTTCCACTTCCTTCGACTTTGGTGGCAAAACATCTAACTTACGCTCTATCTCTCCTAAGGGTGGTATATCAGGAGGGAAACCCATTCCCCTTTTCTTTTTTGGATCTGAGTATGTCCTTTGTAAATGTCCCTCTAACTCTTCCTTTGAAGCTAAATCATAGAGCACAATTCATCACCTCATAAATTCTCGTCAGAAAACATTCTTAAGAATCAAATTGTGGTAAATCTTAAGAAGCTGTGACCAAGTATCCAAGTTGCAAAAAATAATTTTGCTACCAGAAATTACAACCCAAGTTAAACTGTGTTAAGGGAACAAAGCCAAATAGAAAAGCCTGAAGAAGGGTCCGACCCAAAATGTCACCTATTCCTTTTCTCCAGAGATGCTGCCTGACCTGCTGAGTTACTCCAGCTTTTTGTGTCCATCTTCAGTGTCAACCAGCATCTGCAGTTCCTCCCTACACATTTTGTCTGCTCCACTGCAAAATCTCCTCAAGATTTGCCTACTTTGAAGAAGTTCTCTCTCCGACGAGAGTTTTGCAACACTACCGTCTATATCTCTCATTCCCCTTTCCCCTGACTCTCGGTCTGAAGAAGGGTCTTGACCCGAAACATCGCCTATTTCTTTTCTCCAGGGATGCTGCCTGCCCCGCTGAGTTACTTCAGCTTTTTGTGTCTGTCTTCAATAGAAATGTGGGGTCTATTAATGCTAGTTTGAGATCAAGAAGAAGCTGTTAGGGCTCTTGGAATGGCATTAAAGAGGATAAGTCCCCAGGGCCTTCTGGGATTCCTCCCAGGTTATTGAGAAAACTCCATTAACCTTGGCATAAATCTTTGTAACCCCTTTTGCCATAGACGACGTCCCAGAGAACTGGACAATTGCCATTAACTCTTTAAGTAGGTACATGGGGATAATCCATGGAATTTATAGATTGATGAGCCTCGCATCAGTGGGAATACGATACGATGAACTTTATTTATCCCAGGAGGGAAATAGTGATGCTATTGGAGAGGATTCTGAGGGATGAGATTTGTATTTGGAAGAGGATGGACTACCTGGGACATAGTGGACTTAGGCAGTGCAGGTTAAGTCTTACAAACTCGATTCTTTTTTTTGGAGGAGATGGTTGGTGATGGTTGGTGAGGGTGGGGCAGTGGATGTTCACGTGGACTTCAGTGAGGCATTTGACTAGGTACCTCATGGTAGGTTCATCCAGAAGATTAAGATGCATGAAATCTATGATGGCATGATAGTTTGGATTCAGAACTGACTTGCCCATATAAGACCGAGTAACAGTGGAAGAGTGTTATTCTGGCTGCAGGTCTTTGACCAGTGGAGCTCTGCAAGGATCTGTGCTGGGATCTCTGTGATATATATAAACGACTTGCATATAAAATTAGATGGATTGGTTGGTATGTTTGCTGCCAACACCAACATTGGAGGAGTTGTAGACATTGAGGAAGGTTTTCAAACTTTACAGCGGGATATAGATTAGCTACAGAAATGGGCAGAGAAATGGCAAATGTGAGGTGTTGCACTTTGGGAGGTCGAATGCAAGGGAACCGTATACAGTTAATGGCAGGACCCTTAACAGCAGGACCCTTTACAATAGCATTGATATATAAAGAGATCATGGCTTCAAGTGCAAAACTCCCTGAAAGTAGCAGCATATGGAATTGAAAGATGGCATGCTTCATATGGAAATCCGCACAGAGGCTGGCCATTTAACCCAACTAGTCCATGTCGCTTAATTATTCTCTCCACCCTCCCGTGTTCTCATCGAAACGGATCGAACCCGGGTCTCTGGCGCTGCATTCGCTGTAAGGCAGCAACTCTAACGCTGTGCCACCGTGACCGCCCTCCAAGCTTTTTCCAGTTTCTCTTTAAATATATCTCTAGCATTCGCTTCAAGCACTTCATTGTGTGGGAGTGCCTCCGTTGCCAACGTCTCCGATATGTTAAATCGCCTTGGCGCTGGAGTCAAGACGCACCAAAGCCCGCTTATGTATTGTCTACAAAGAGACTCATTGCATCATCCCCAGTAACATATCTCACTTTATTCAATCCAATACCCAGCCATTTACAAGACAGTCCTCAGGTCACTTCACTTGTACTAGAATTAGAGCAAACAAAAATAGCTACCTACAGTCACTATATCCATGGACTATCCCAGAGTGGAACATCCTTCCTGACACCACCAGATGTGCACCAACCTTGTCACTCTTCAAGTCACAGCTCGACAACTTGGACATGGATCATCTCACCAAACTTGCCCACATAAAAATCTAAATAACCCTTTTGCAACCGGTACCCACGCGAGCGAAACCCGCACGAGATAGCCCAGCTGTTGGCGGTTGTGCAGTAGAAAGTAGAAACAAGAAACGCTCTGGATACTGGGGTCAATAGACAATAGGTGCAGGAGTAGGCCATTCGGCCCTTCGAGCCAGCACCGCCATTCACCATGATCATAGCTGATCATCCACAATCAGTACCCCGTTCCTGCTTTCTCCCCATATCCCTTGACTCCGCTATCATTAAGAGCTCTATCTAACTCTCTCTGGAAAGCATCCAGAGAATTGGCCTCCACTGCCTTCTGAGTTCCACAGCTTCCCTTCTGAAGAGGTGGCAGCGATCCCCGGGTGGGGATCACGTGATCGCACCGGACTCGGTAATCACGTGCTCTCTGTTGGACACGTGACTCGGACGGACTTCCAGCGCCGTCGGCCGGAAGTGCTCAGCAGAGCAGCTTCCGGTGTGCGCCGGTGCGTGTGGAGGTTTGTAAACAAGCGGCGCCGGTCCCGGCCCCCGCCCAGGTATAGGCCCAGACCCAGGCCCAGCAGGCGCAGTGGCCGCTGCCGCTGCCCTTGCCCTGGCTGCGTGGCCGCAGGTTGGAGCAGAGCTGCCTCTGGGTGGGGGCTCACATGTGGGTTTGCAAGTGTGTGATGGAGGGTTGGGTTAAAGTCCGGGTCTGTGTCGACACTGCGCTGGCAGCTCCGGTTAGTGCAGCTTACTCTGCTCTTCAAATTAAACCGCACTCGCTCTATCATGATTCACCCTGTACTCTGTGTTTCAAGACTTAACGCGACCGCACACGCATTCACACACGTCAGGTCAGGCCAGGTCAGGCGGTAAATCTCCGAAGCTGGCTCACTATTTACATTCTGTAGCAGGGACCCGACCCATGTTCTCAAGAGACGCTGCCTGACCCGCTAGTTACTCCAGCACTTTGTGTCTTTTTTTAATATAGTTTTGGTCCCTTCATTGGAGTTATAGGTTCATACAGCCGAAACAGGTCCTTCGGCCCAACTCGTCCATGTTAACCAAGATGTTCCATCTAAGCTTGTCCCCTTCACTCATATGTGGTGCATATCCCTCTAACCGTTTCCATCCACATACCTGTTCAATTGTCTTTTAAATGCCATGATAGTACCTGCCTCAGCTAATTCCTCTGGCAGCTCGTTCCATATACCCACCACCCTCTGGATAAGGTTGCCCCTCAGGTTCCTATTGAATTTCCCCTCTCACCTTAAACCTATGTCCTCTATTTCCTGATTCCTTTGCCTTGGGAAAAAGACTGTGCATTCACCCTATTCCACTCATAATTTTATCCACCTCCATATGGTCACCCCTCTGCTTACTGTGTTCATAGAAATAAAATCATAGCCTGCCCAACCTTCTTAGAGCTCAGGCCTTCGAATCCTGGGAAAATCCTCAAATCTTCTCTGCACCCTTTCCAACTTAATGGAATTTTTCCTAAAGAAAGGTGTCTAAAACTGAACACAATACTCCAATAGTGGCCTCACCGACTTCTTGTACAACTGTAACATAACTGTATCCACTACTGTATCCGCTGTTCCAGGTGTCAACTCCTGTATATCGGCGAGACCAAGCGCAGGCTCGGCGATCATTTCGCTGAACACTTCTGCTCAGTCCGCCTAAACTTACCTGATCTCTCGGTTGCTCAGCACTTTAACTCCCCCTCCCATTCCCAATCTGACCATTTCTGTCGTGGGCCTCCTCCATTGTCGGAGTGAGGAACAGCACCTCATATTTCACTTAAGTAGCTTACACCCCAGCAGTATGAACATTGACTTCTCTAACTTCATGTAGCCCTTGCTTTCCCTCTCTCTCCATCCCCTCCCCCTTCCCAGTTCTCCCACCAGTCTTACTGTCTCTGACTACATTTAATCTCTATATTGCCCACTCCCCTGACATCAGTCTGAAGAAGGGTCTCGACCCAAAATGTCACCCATTCCTTCTCTCCAGAGATGCTGCCTGTCCCGCCGAGTTACTCCAGTATTTTGTGCATACCTTCGACATAACATCTCAACTTCTATAGACACCAAGTGCTGGACTAACTCAGCGGGTCAGGCAGCGTCTCTGGAGAAAAAGGATAGATGATGTTTCGAAAAGCCACTCAATCTTTTTCTCTAGAGATGCTGCCTAACTGGCTGAGTTACTCCAGCACTTTGTGTTTGTTTTTGGTATAAACCAGCATCTGCAATTCTTTGTATATGCCAACGTCTATACTCAATACCCTGGGTACTTAGGGTGGCACCGTGGCGCAGCGGTAGAGTTGCTGCTTTACAGAGACCCCAGTCCGATCCTGACTTGGAGGGCTATTTGAACGGAGTTTGTACATTCTCCTCGTAACCTCCGTGAGTTTTCTCCGGATGCTCCAGTTTCCTCCCACACTCCAAAGACGTGCAGGTTTGTAGGCTAATTGGCTTAGTAAATTTTTTAATTGTCCCTGGTGTGTGTAGGATAGTGTTAGTGTGCAGGGATCACTGGTCGGCATGGACTTGGTGAGTCAAAAGGCCTGTTTCCACGTTGTATCTTTAAACTACAGTTTAAACTACAGATGAAGGCCATTGTGTTAAAAGCCTTCTTCACCACCCTATCTAACTATGATGCCACTTTGAAGGAACTATGTACTTGTACTCCTCAATCCTTTTGCTTGACAACACTCCCCATGGCCCTACCGTTCATTGTGAAACTACTGCCCAAGTTTGACTTCCAAAAATGCAGCACCTTACACATCTGAATTAAACATCATTAGTCATTCTTGATAACTATCTTCACTATCTACAATACCTATTTTGGTATCATCTGCAAATCATGCTTTGTACATTTGAATCCAAATATTGATGTAGATGACAAATGGCAATGGGCCCAGCACCAATCCCTGAGGCACGCCACTACTCACAGGCCTACGGTCCGAAAAACATCCTTTCTCCCACTACATTTAATTGAATTTCTGGATTTTATGTGAGGTTGATATTTGTGCCGCTACGACTGTTTAATGATGGGTTAGGATAAGTGTAAAACAGGATGCGAGTGTGTAGCATTTGTTTGAGTGTATTATTCGTCTACAGTTTCCTTTATTTAGTAGATACAGTGCCCTCCATAATATTTGGGACAAAGACCCATCATTTATTTATTTGCCTCTGTACTCCTTGAGATTTGTAATAGAAAAAAATCACATGTGGTTAAAGTGCACATTGTCAGATTTTAATAAAGGCCATTTTTATACATTTTTGTTCCACCGTGTAGAAATTACAGCAGTATTTCTACATAGTCCCCCCCCATTTCAGGGCACCATAATGTTTGGGACAGAGCAATGCCATGTAAATGAAAGTAGTCATGTTTAGTACTTTGTTGCAAATCCTATGCATGCAATGACTGCTTAAAGTCTGCGATTCACGGACATCACCAGTTGCTGGGTGTCTTCTCTGGTGATGCTCTGCCAGGCCTGTATTGCGGCCATCTTTAGCTTATGCTTGTTTTGGGGCTAGTTCCCTTCAGTTTTCTCTTCAGCATTCTCTTAAGCATATAAAAGGCATGCTTAATTGGGTTCAGATCGGGATGCCAGAACTAACTGTTGAGCCTTCCCGAGGTATCGTGGGCCAAACTCAACGAAACACCAGTGAAGGGAGGTGCCCACTTGATAACCCCAATGATATACTTGCATCCGCAAGGTCAGTTGTTATTTGTGCTTGTCAGTTGTGCTTATTAATATGTAGTTAGCTTATTATTGCATATGGAGTTAGATATTGTCCTTAGCATAAGTGTGTATAAAGACTTTAGACACTACTTTGGCTTTGGGCTCGGTTTTCTTGGTTGAGCGCTTATCCTGGTGCTTTGTGTTTACAACACAAGTACTTTGTGTTTTAATAGTAAGTGAAGTGAAATTAATTTGTGAATGAAGGACAGTTACTGACAATCTTTCGCCCTCCTTGCCAATTCTTATTATCAGCTGCAAGTTTCATGATAACTTAAATAATGATTCAATGGTAAGTCCAGCCACATAGTATAAACTGACAAGCACATACAAAATAGAATACTTGAATGGATGTTCTCAGTTATATTGAAGATAGACACAAAATGCTGGAGTAACTCAGCGGGACAGGTAGCATCTCTGGAGAGAAGGAACGGGTGACATTTAGGGTCGAGACCCTTCCTCACGTCACCCGTTCCTTCTTTCCAGAGATGCTGCCTGACCCGCTGAGTTACTCCAGCATTTTGTGACCATCTTCGATTTAAACCAGTATCTGCGGTTTCTTCCCACACGATTCCTCAATTATATTTATGGCAATATAAATTAGCATCTTCCTGTATAACTTTCCATTTGCTAAGAGCTCATTTGAAACCACTGAGAAAATATACTACTACTAAAGTTGCACTACTTTAAAAAAATAACTATTTTTGTTTAGAAATTGTGAAACATGGCTAATGAAAATGAAGACCTACAAGTAGTAGAAGAGGATGAAGATGAAGAGGAAGAAAATGGTCTGGAATATTTACAGGCTGGAATTCCACTGTCCAATTTTCATGATTGTACTCCAGAAGAGCGAAGTGGTCATATAGCTGCAGCACATGGAAACCAAATGTACGTCCTTGGGGGATATAAGGTAAGGTAGTGTGAACTGCAATACCCCTTCTTTTAATTTATAATATTCACAAATTTAGTATTCTGTTTACTTCTCAAGTGTTTCTTAATGTTTAAAATGCATGTGTTTTTGTAAAAAGAAAATTACTTTGGGCAATCCAGATCACTTTTGCAATTGCACATATGGACTAATAATTAAAAATGACATCAAATCAAAGGACATCATTTGCTCAATTTGCAGTATCTTTTCAGCTAGGGAGCTATTTGCTGAAATTCTCAATATTTATTATCACTAATATTTTATAAGTATATCAGGAACAAGAGAACAGAGAAGGAGCAGATGCCTTGAGGGACTAAAGCAATCATCTATGTGTGGAGGAGGGCCTCAATGAGTGGTTCTCATGTTTACTCTCAGTGAGAAGGACTTGGTGTGTTCAGGGAGGGTATGTGCGTAATCTGGAGTAGGTCAGTGTTAAGAAAGAGAGGTGTCGGTTGTTCAGGAAGGAACTGCAGACACTGGTTTATTCCAAAGATAGACACAAAAGGCTGGGGTAACTCAGCGGGTCAAGCAGCATCTCTGGAGAAAAGGAACAGGTGATGTTACAGGTTGGACCCTGAAGGAGTCTGAAGAAGGGTTCCGACCCAAAACGTCACCTATTCGTTTTCTCCAGAGATGCTGCCAGACCCGCTGAGTTAATCCAAGTTTTCAAGGTTTAAAGGTCAGTTTATTATCACATGTACCAATTAAGGTTCAGCGAGGATCAAATTCCAGAGGGACATAAGAGACTGCAACATCTTCTGTCTGACCGAGACATGGCTGACCCCGCTGGTGCCGGATCAGGTGATCTGCCCAACCAAATCCTTCACTGTTTTCCGTGCAGACAGAACGGAAGAATCCGGGAAATCCAAGGGTGGACGAGTTTGCTTCATGACCAACAATAACTGGTGCAACCCTAGGAATATTAAGACGCTTTCTCGTTCCTGCTCGCCGGACCTGGAACATCTGACTATCTCATGCCGTCCATTTTACCTTCCCCAGGAGTTCAGCTCGGTGATCTCACAGCCGTCTATATTCCACCGCATTATCGGCCCTACACGATGTGTTGTGTCGACACCAAAACAAGAACCCCGATGCGGCTGTGGTGGTGGCTGGAGATTTCACTGCTACACGCCATTCAGGAAAGGCTACAAGGCCGTTCCTCTCCCTCCTTTTGGAAAATCTGACCACGCTGCCATTTTCCTGGAGCCGGAGTATAAACAACGGATAGTACGGGAAACGGCACTGAAGAGGGACGTAAAGCGGTGGTCTGACCATTCAGAGGCCATGCTGCAAGATGCACTGAGCGATGTCGACTAGAATATGTTCCAAGCAAGTTCCAGAGACGTCAGTGAATTCGTGGAAGTGGTTACGGACTTCATTGCAACAATAACCGATACCATCGTCCCCACGGTAAGGGTTAGTATCTTTCCTAACCAAAAACCCTGGGTGGACAGGTCTATTCGCGTTGCCTTGAATGCTCGCACCGCTGCTTACAACTCTGACCTGGCATCCGGCAATATGGACGACTACAAGGTAGAGTCCTACCGACTGCGAAGGGTGGTGAAGGAAGCAAAAAGGAGGTACAGGGACAGGATGGAGTCACAGATGGAGCAGCAGGACACCAGGCACCTTTGGCAGGGGCTACGGACTATAACTAGCTACAGGTCCAGCACCCCCTCAACCGAAAGTGCCGGCACCTCCCTAACTGATGACTTGAACTCCTTCTACGCACGGTTCGTGACAGGCAACATTACCCCTAGCTCGCCGTCTAAAAACAACACCGCCAGCGTGCTGGCTAGCGAGGCTGGAGGGGGATACACCGCCGGGGATGTGCACACATTCTCGGTGTCCGAGCATGAGGTGAGGTGGGCTCTGACGCGTGTGAACACGAGGAAAGCTGGAGGCCCAGATGGTATATCTGGGCGAGTACTAAAATCTTGTGTTACTCAGCTTGCTCCAGTGCTCACCACAATATTCAACCTCTCCTTGGCCAAGTCCGTGGTCCCTGCATGCTTCAAAAGATCCATCATCGTACCGGTGCCAAAGAATGCCTCTCCAGCTTGTTTAAATGACTACTGACCGGTGGCCCTCACCTCGGTGGTCATGAAATGCTTCGAGAGACTAATCCAGAAGCACATCTGTGCCCTCCTTCCTCGCAACATGGACCCAGTACAGTTCTCATACCGTCCGAACAGGTCCACGGTTGATGTGGTCTCCCAGGTTCTGCACACCGCTCTCTCTCATCTGGACAGCCAGGGGGGCTATGTGAGGATGCTGTTCATTGACTTTAGTTCAGCTTTCAATATCATAGTCCCCACCAGACTGGCTGAGAAGCTGCTGGAACTGGGGCTTAGCACCCCTCTGTGTGCCTGGGTCCTGGACTTTCTCACCGCCAGGCCCCAAGTGGTCAGGATGGGGGAACACACATCTAGCTCCCTCACCCTGAACATAGGATCCCCCCAGGGTTGCGTCCTTAGCCCCCTACTGTACTCCCTGTACACACATGACTGTGGGGCCAGGTTCAGCTCCAACTCCATCATCAAGTTTGCTGATGACACTGTGGTGGTGGGCCGGATCTCCGACAACAATGAGAAGGCCTACCGGGAGGAGGTGGCTGATCTGGCACTCTGGTGTCAGGACAATAGCCTCCTCTTGAATGTCACTAAAACTAAGGAGCTGATTGTGGACTTTAGAAGGGCTCAACATCCAAGGACGTACACGCCACTGGAGATAAATGGGTCTACTGTGGATAGGGTGAGCAGTTTTAAATACCTGGGAGTCCACATCAAAGAGGATCTGACATTGACAACGCACATTGCCGCACTGGTGGGTAAGGCAAAGCAGCGCCTTTACCACCTTAGACAGCTGAGGAAATTCAGAGTGTCTCTGAGGATCCTTCATTGCTTCTACTCTGGGGCTGTAGAGAGCATCCTGTCCGACAACATCACAGTCTGGTTTGGGAACAGCTCTGCCCAGGACAGGAAGGCCCTGCAGAGAGTAGTGCGTTCGGCTGAACGCACCATGGGAACTACACTCGCCCCCCTGCAGGACCTATACATCAGAAGGTGCAGATCGAGAGCAAGATTATGGGGGGCCCCTACCACCCCAGTAACGGACTGTTCCAGATGCTACGATCAGGCAAACGCCTCCGCTGTCACGCTGTGAAAACAGAGAGGATGAGACGGAGTTTCTTCCCACAGGCCATAAAGACTGTTAACTATTACAACTCCAGGGACTAAATTTTGTCTTCTCTATATTAACTTTAATTTATATGCTGTAACTGTAATTCTTTTTTTGCACAATCCGCAGGCATTGCCACTATCATTTCACTGCACATCGTGTATGTGTATGTGACAAATAAACTTGACTTGACTTGAGGTACAGTGAAATTTGAGTTACCATACAGCCATACTAAGTGAAAAGCAACAAGACACACAACCACATAAAAGTTAATATAAACATCCATCACAGTGGATTCCGCATTCCTCACTGTGATGGAAGGCAGTCTTCTTCCTCTTGTTCTTGTTGGGTTAGTAAAAAAAAATTGGAGTCGGCGCGATCGAAGGTGGTGATCGAAACTCCCACGTTGGGGCAGTTGAAACTCTCTTCGCGACATGGAGCTCCCGAGTCGGTCTCTTCTTACCAGAGACTCACGATGCTAAAGTCCACAGGCTCCGTGGTTGGAGCTTCGATCCCCGGCAAAGGGATCGCAGGCTCCGCGATGTTAAAGTCCACAGACTCCCGCGGCGTGAAGTGCTGGGCCGGTATCCAGGAATGGCCGCCAACTCCTCGATGCTCGGCCGCAGTGGGGATGGAGATAAGATATGGAAAAAAATCGTATCTCCGTCGAGGTAAGAGATTGAAAAAAGTTTCCTCCAACCCCTCCCTCCACCCCTCACATAAAACAAACCAAGGAACACTAAAACATACTTTTTATCACATACTGTTGGCGAGGCAGCCACTGCTGGTGGCTCCACCGGTTTTTGTGTCTATCTTTAGTGTTGGATGTTATTGGACACATATGACTGGATGTGATCCATCCCAGGTTGCTATGGGAAACAATATAGCTGGGGCCCTGACAACGTTTTGTATGAAAGTTTTGTAACTCTAGGTAGGTGAGCGTTGTATCGATGGTAGGGAAATTATTGGAGAGGATTTATGTACACTTGGAAAGCAATGGCTGACCAGGGCATTGTGGTGACAGTGTGCTTCATTAATGTGACCAGTGGTGTTCCACAGGGCTCATCCTGGGACCCTTCTTGTTTATGAGGTAAATGAAGGAGATCTGTAAGCATGTGGATGAGGTGAAGGTTGGTAATGTTGTGGATAGAGAGGAAGGTTGTCAAAGACGAGCAGGATATAGATCGGATAGGGTGTTGGTCTGAGAGCTGGCAGGTGTGAGGTATTGCATTTGGGGAAGTCAAATGGAGGTAGATATTCACAGTGAATCGTAGGGCTGCACAGAATGTTAATGAACAAAGGGACCTTGGGGGTTAAGTCCATGTTTCTTGGCAGTGGCAACATTGGTAGAATGGGTGGTGAAGAAGGTAAGTTGGGGTGAATTGTTGCAACTTTACAAAACACTGGTTAGTTTAGTTTAGAGATACAGTGCAGAAACAGGCCCAATGGGCCAGCGATTCTCGCACATTACACTGAGGACAATTTTTAATTTTTTTTTACATTAACCAAGCCAATTAACCTACAAACCTGTACGTCTTTGGAGTGTGGAAGGAAACCGAAGATCTCGGAGAAATCCCACTCAGGTCACGGGGAGAACGTACAAACTCCGTACAGACAGCACCCATAGTCGGGATCGAAAGATGAGATAAAGGGGTTTTGAAAGAATTTGAGGGGAAAGATTTTGTCCTCACAGAGAATGATTGGAATCTGGAACACGTTGCAAGAGGAGTGGTTGAATTGGATAAATTTGCTACATTTAAGAAATATTTAGACACACATTTAAATAGGCAGGGCATAGGAGGATACCGACCCTTGCAGGCAAATTAGTGTAGAAAGATCAGCTCGTGTCTGTGCTGTACAAAGTTGTAGTGATTGTAGTCCTGCAAATTTGTCAAAATAATATAATTCGCACATGAAAATATCAGGATTTTTGTAGAATCAAAATCATTAATAATAGTAGAAGAGTGTATTCAGCCAATCAAGTCTGTGCTTGTCCATTCAATTGGCTGTTTTTTTATGCCCATAATCCTGTACCGTTGGTGTCAGTGTCATGTTCCTGTTATTTTCCCTGAATTATTTTTCATTTTATTTGCAGAATGCTGCACCTCAAGGCTATCATGACATCTATTTGCCAAGGGAAGAACTTTGGATCTATAACATGGAAACTGGACAATGGGATGTTTTGATTTTCTATTAATGTTTTATACATTGGTCTGTTTTTAAACGTTTGAGTTCCCTGTGTTGTTGAATGGTGAGGCACACACGCGGTCAATCAACTCCCCCCCGAAGGGTCTTGAGACGAAAAGTCACCCACTCCTTCTCTCCAGAGATGCTGCCTGGGCTGCTGTTATTTCAGCTTTTTGTGTCTCTCCACCCCCCCCCCCCCCCCCCCCCCCCCCCCCCCAGCTGCAATAGAAAGTTCAAAAGCAAAAATCAGCAGCTGCTCTGAATCTGGATTAAAATTGCAAAGGGCTAGAAATGTTCAAAGGTACAAAGGTTATCAACCCTCGTTAAATCAGTTTCTGTGTCAGAGAAACCAGGCAAAATCAGAAAGCAAACTCGGTTGAAGTTATAGAAAAGAAGGGGAGTGGAAGGCTGGCATTAGGGTGAGATGGTGGGACTAGAAGGTGTGAAAGGTGAGGTGACGGCAGGGAAATGGTGGTGAAGACTGGTTAATTAGTGTGATTCTGTCTGGAGGAGGTGTGAATAGGATATGCATGGGGAAAAAGGAGGGGTGTGTGGGGTGGCAAAACAAGCCATTCTGGAACTGTGAAATGTAAAGTATTGCAGATGCTGAAAATGCAAAACCAGTTGGGCAGCATCATTGCAGAACCAAAGAAAGAGCAGTGTTTCTGTTTCGAGCCAACACTGCTACAACATTGGACAGACCAGTCCTCTCAGTGAGGGCTGTAGAATGCCTGGTTGGAAGATGAGACACTCATTCTCAAACTTACTATTGGCTTTTTCTATCAAAGGCCAAACCCAAAGGTCAGAGTGGGGTGGACAATTGAAACCACCGGGTGTATTATCGTCACGTACCGAGATACAAGGAACTGCAGATGCTGGTTTACAAAAAGGATACCTGCACTCAGTGAGAAACCTTGTTTTGCATGCTATCCAGGAAGAACATCCATAAGTGAATAGAATCAAACCATGCAGACTTAATGCATTTCAGAGAAAGTATAAATAAAAGAAAGAGGGCAAGGGCCATAAATGCAGTTTAGTTTATTGTCACGTGTACCGAGGTACAGTGAAAAGCTTTTGTTGCGTTCTATCTTGTCAGCAGAAGACAAAACATGATTACAATCGAGCCATTACAGTGTAGAGATTTAAGAATGTGGAGCCATTGTAATATGTGATTGTAGATCTGCTTCCGTGGGTAGCACACAAATAGTCGCCTTGGTTGGGCACCATCTTGGAAGCATGGTGAAGGTGATAACAAATAAACTAATAAGTGAAACAGTGAGACTAAGTAGGATGACAGTTAAAGGTAGATTGGGGGATTGCAAATAGGTCCTTATAAGGGTTCAAAACTCTGTTAATAGTGGGATAGAAACTGCCCTTGAATCTGGTGGTAGAGTTGTCTTGTGTTGTCTTTACCCGTCACACACTTTACCTTTCCTTATCTCTGTGTCTCCCTCTCCCCTGACTCTCAGTCTGAAGAAGGGTCTAGACCTGAAACGTCACCCATGAGGTACTCCAACATTTTGTGTTTATCTTGAATCTGGTGGTATGTGCTTTCAAGCTTTTGCTTCTTCTGCTCGACATGAGAGGGGAGAAGAGGGAATGACCGAGGTGTGAGTGGTGTTTACTTATGTTGGAACACAGAACAGTACCACACATGAACAGGTCCTTTGGCCCAAAATGTCTGTGCCGAACATGATGCCAAGACCATCTCTTATCTACCTGTGTATAATCCATAATTGTCCATTCCCTGCATATGCCTATCCAAGGGCTTGGTAAATGCCACTATTGTATCTGCTTCAACCATTATCCCAGACGGCGTGTTCCAGGCACTCACCACCTCTGTGTAAAAAAAAAAAGTAAAGTTGTCCCCCTCACCTTAAAGCTGTGCCCTTTGGCTGGACGTTGACTGCTTTTGCAAGGCACTGTGAAGTATAGATAGTCTGAGAGTGGGAGGCTGGCTTGCACGATAGACTGGGCTGCGTCCACTGCTCTCTGCGATTTCTTACTGTTTTGTGCAGAGCATTTGCCAAATCAAACACTGATGCATCTCGATAAGATGCTTTTTACGATGCGTCTATATATAACTGCAATGGCAACTTTCCGACCTTTCCAGTGACTTCTTTTCCAATTGCCATTATTACAGTAGGGAGTAGGAGTGATCTTACACAGACCCAACAGAACAGATCTTCCAGTCAATTTTTCCAGTTTAATTAGTTGTTTATTGAAGTAGTTGTACAAACAAGGAGATGAACATACCAGGCTTTACTTATTTCGCATACAAGTCGTAGCTGGCTGATCTGTCCCTGGTCTGGTCTCAGGTCTGTCCAGTCGATGGTCTGTCCAGGTCTGGTAAGAACTGTATGCTATCCCTCCCAGTCCCTTATGCCCATATATATATATATATACACCATGCTGCA
Source organism: Rhinoraja longicauda (assembly GCF_053455715.1). Taxonomy (NCBI): domain Eukaryota; kingdom Metazoa; phylum Chordata; class Chondrichthyes; order Rajiformes; family Arhynchobatidae; genus Rhinoraja; species Rhinoraja longicauda. The sequence goes on along the minus strand of NC_135962.1, from coordinate 3,070,370 downwards.
CATCTAATGTCCGCCCCCAAGTGTCCAAAATAATACGGCAAGATATATCTAGACAAAATAATATAATATGCCAGCCTAGCCTAAACATAAATGGCTCCTACAATAACACATTCCAAAATTCTGGTGTTGAAGGCCGAGCTGTAGTCTGACGTAGACGCCCTTGTTCTCCAGGCTCCAGAAATGACCAGGACCAGTGGGAGATCATCTGCCGGGGACCTGTTAGTTCAGTAGTTCAGGGTTACCTGGGAGACTGGAGGTGATGTGCGTCATAACCTGTCTCTCAAAGCATTATATTAAGAAAAATCTTAAGTTTATTTAAGTAAATTTAATACTTGACTCTTAACACCCAGAAACAAAGGAGGTTACAGTGAGCAGTGGACATTGCTTGGTCCATCACAGGTTCTGACTCAAAAAGGCAGCCAGCATCATCAAGAGACCCACACCACCCCAGCCACATTCTCATTTCACTCCTGCCATCGGGAAGAAGGTACAGGAGTCTGAAAACTGTGACGTTCAAGTTCTGGAACAGCTTCTTCCCAACAATCATCAGGCTATTGAACACTATGAACCCCAATAAACCACGACCTGCCTTGGTTGCACAAGAGACGTCGGGCTTTGTTTTGTTTTTTTGAACTATATTGGTGTATTAAGTGACTGAACTGCTATTTTTAATTGTATTATATTATTTGTTGAGTAGTGCGTTTACCATCATGTTCTGCTGTTGCAAGTAAATAAAATAATTGTTCCATTTCGGTAGATATGACAATCAAACATTCTTGACTAAAATGACTGGAAATTTTCAGAAATGATTGGAGAAGTCTTCCCTGCCAAATGAATTTCCTACTAATTGTAATGTTATATTTTTACAGGAAGAAGAAATATACAGGGGGTGATGTTCCAAAGTCTATGTCGGGAAGTTGTGCAACCTGTGTAGATGGAGTACTTTATTTATTTGGAGGACACCATGCAATAGGGAACTCGAATGAGGTAGAGTTTTAGATTTATTGGAATGCCACTGGAGATAGACACAAAATGCTGGAGTAACACTGCAGGACAGAATTTGAAGAAGGGTCTCGACCCGAAACGTCACCCATTCCTTCTCTCCATAGACGCTGCCTGTCCCACTGAGTTACTCCAGCATTTTGTGTCTCTCTTCGATTTAAACCAGCATTTGCAGTTCTTTCCTACACGGGATTAACTATTGCTTTATTTATAATATATTGTTGGATATTTGTTAAGGCATTTATATTTTCTAAAATTGGTAATCTGGCCTGCACCTTGTACAGTTAGTCCATTGTACATTTTGCTGCTTGTATCAGAAGACATTTAAATTAATCTTCTTAGTATAGTAGCACGAGGTTGCAAAATGGAAATAATTTGTTGGTAATAATTATTAACATGGTTTTCTTTTCAAAATTTGTCTTCTGGCCAATAAAACAATTATTTTGGTGGTGGGTTTGAGGGAGCACTGAGGGAATTCTACATTTCTCCTCCCCTTGTGTGAACGAGTTTCTGAAATTGCTCGTGAATGGTCCAGGCCTTGTTCTAAGCTTGCTTGTTCTGTACAACTGCAAGTGAATGCTCTGTTATTAACTGGAGTTGTAACTAAACTCTGAACTACGAACTGCCGGCGTGGCATTAGGGACTTTGGGCGTTGTTTTTTTTTGCACTATATTTTTTTAATTTATTGAACTTTTTTTTGTTTATTACACTTTATTTATTATCTACTGCGGACTATGTTTACGAACCTGTCGTGCTTCTGCTGCAAGTAAGAATTTCATGGCTCCATTTTGGGCCACATGACAATAAAATACTTGACTCTCTAGAAGTGGCACCATTGACTCTTTAACCTGTAACATACCATTTGTAGTTGTAGTGCCTGCAATTGCCTACACAGTTACTCTTTTTTCGTATTTAGATATTTTGATAATAAAGTTATCTCTGGGTCTCTCCCAGGACATACAATTGATGCCTGCATTATGAATTTTTATATCTCACAAATCAACATAACAGGAGGGAAGATTGATTGCAGATAATACTATTCACATTTCTATAGTTGACTGGGAGAGTACAGATCAGAATTTTGGCTTCTAATTACATCGTTTTTATTTGAACTATTTGATATTTACATGCATAGGACAGGTTCAGAGGGATATGGACCAAACGCGGGCAGGTGGGACTAGTGTAGCTGGGACATGTTGGCCGGTGTGGGCAAGTTGGGCCAAACGGTCTGTTTCCACGCTGTATCACTCTATGACTCTAGACATCAAAGAAGGTTTAAACTTGAGTATCATCTTTTCCATCTCTCTGCAGTTCTATCTTTTAAATCTGAGAAACAAAGACAAAGTATTGCATTGGGAGAGAATAGAAAACTTCAAGGGAGTGCCACCAACACCCAAGGATAAGCTGGGCTGCTGGGTGCACAAGAGCAAGTGAGTGCAACATAACCTCCAACGTATTTTTCATTCATTGCCAGTGTGATTCGGAAGGAGTTCTAACAGGTAGTAGCGCAAATTCAGAACAAGCATAAATGTCTAGTTGTTGCTGTGTTGAATGAGACTTTATTGTACTTTTAACTCTTTGAGTAAATAAGTGAGTATGTATACCTCATGAAAAAGACATGGAAATCTGAAAGACAAAGTCTGAAGAAAGGTCTTGACCCGAAATGTCACCCATCCGTTTTCTCCAGAGATGCTGCCTGATCTGCTGAGATTTAAACTTTATTTTCCTTTAGTGCTTACCAAAATATTTCTGTACAACACAACAAGTAAAATAAATATATCATCTTATAAAATAGTAAACCCAATAATAAAACAGCTTGCAAATTTCCAAGCTGTTTTATTATTGGGTTTACTATTTTATAAGATGATATATTTATTTTACTTGTTGTGTTGTACAGAAATATTTTGGTAAGCACTAAAGGAAAATAAAGTTTAAAAAAACACACAGTTGATTCCAAAATGAATGAAAAATTACAGAATCTATAGCACTTATAAATACTTTTTTTTAGATTTTTTTCTCAATGATTGTCTTTTTTGGAAAGATTGAAAATCAGCCCATCTGGGAAAATAGCTTTTTCTGCGGAACAGCAAAGGTGGGAACAGAGGAATACCCCAGATTGTCGGGGACAACAGAAGCTTACAACAAGACTTTGAAAGTCTTGATCACAAAATCCCCTTTATTCACTCTCTACATTAGTATCACATTTTTCACTATGAAGAAAGATGAGCAATTTATTGAGGAATTCCATCGATTTAATTAAAAACGAATATCAATTTGTAACTTGTTTTCTTTCATGGAGTCATAGAAAGAGACCCTTCGGCCTATTAAGTCTGTGCCGATCAACCCTCTTTTATCCTCATTCTTCCCTAACCCAGTATTCCTATCATAGACACAAGAAGCAGGAGTAACAGCGGGACAGACGGCATCTCTGGAGAAAAGGAATAGGTGACGTTTGGAGTGGAGACCCTTCTTCAGATCAGAAGAAGTTACTCCAGCTTTTTGTGTCTGCCTTCGGTGTAAACCAGCATCTGTAGTTGCTACCTACTAATATTCCTGTCAGTTTACTCCTGGACTCTACACATTAGGGGCGATTTATAGTTGGTCAATTAACCTACCGGCCTGCCGTCTTATGGACTGTTGGAAGAGGCTGCAGCACCTGGAGGAATCTCAGGCAGTCACAGGGAGAACGTGCAAACTCCACGTAGACAGCTTCTGAGGTCGGCACTGAACCTGCATTGCAGGAGTTGTGAGGCAACAGCTCTGCTTTTCATGATCAGAAAATCATCACTTTTCAAATTCTGTCCTTCCTCATTTGCTTTGCCTCTCTTATTTTACACTGCTAACTTTGTCCTGTTCCTCCAGAGTGATTTTCTTTGGTGGCTATGGTTACCAACCTATGGAGAAGTGTCATGGATCATTTGAATTTGATGAATCATCCTTTTTGGTAAGAGGCTTAACACATTGTTTTGAAATTGTCTTCTTTTAGTGAGATTGTAGTGAGATGAAACCGTTTTACATTTCTTCTCCAGAACGCAGGTCGTCCGAGAGGCTGGAACAATCACGTCCACTTCATTGATCTTGAAACGTTCACGTGGAACCAGCCCGTCACTAAGGTATCCATTCCCCTCACTGCACATAAACAGGAAGTGGCAGAAATCTGAAAGAAAAATGATAATGTGTGCGGTTGTATTCAACAGGGAAAGCCCCCCACGCCTCGAGCAGCTCATGCTTGTGCCACCATTGCAAACCGCGGCTACGTGTTTGGAGGAAGGTATCAGGTATGGGATTTGATTACCTATCCAACTAAACCCATAGTTTAGTTTAGAGATACAGCTCAGAAACAGGCCCTTTGGCCCACCGAGTCCGCGCCGACCGTATACTAGTACTATCCTACACACGAGGGACAATTTGCAATTTTACCGATACCAATTAGCCAACAAACATAGAAACATAGAAAATAGGTGCAGGAGGAGGCCATTTGGCCCTTTGAGCTAGCACCGCCATTCATTGTCATCATGGCTGATCATCCACAATCAGTAACCCGTGCCTGCCTTCTCCCCATATCCCTTGATCCCACTAGCCCCTAGAGCTCTATCTAACTCTCTTTTAAATCCATCCAGTGAATTGGCCTCCACTACCTTCTGTGGCAGAGAATTCCACAAATTCACAACTCTCTGGATGAAAAAGTTCCTTCTCACCTCAGTTTTAAATGGCCTCCCCTTTATTCTTAGACGGTGGCCCCTGGTTCTGGACTCCCCCAACATTGGGATCATTTTTCCTGCATCTAGCTTGTCCAGTCCTTTTATAGTTTTATACGTCTCTATACCGTATGCTCTCTCTACCAATCTATCGTCTTGTGTTGCTACTTTTTGGGAGCTAAGGACTTGGATCCCTCTGCACCTCACTGCTGTTAAGGATCCTGCCACGAACCGCTACAAAATACAGCTGAAAAATATGTTTCTTTCTCTGCTTGCTTTTGCTTTCTTCTCTACTTTCGATATGTATCTGTGCAATGAAAGAAGCTATAAAGTGAAAAATTATTGCATTAAAATAACAGTTAATACAATACAATACAATACAATATATCTTTATTGTCATTGTACAGGGGTACAACGAGATTGGGAATGCGCCTCCCATACGATGCAATAAATCAATTAGCTAATCAGTATTAATTTAAACAACCCAGTGAAACAAATTAGAACAGTTTTAAAACAGAATAAAGTGCAAGTAGATCTGTGCCAGTTCGCTGTGCGATGTGACCATCCGTCTCAGCAGGACCGGTTCATAGCAGCTATGGCCCTGGGGATGAAGCTGTTCCTGAGTCTGGAGGTGCGGGCGTAGAAGGCCTTTTATCGTCTGCCCGATGGTAGAAGTTCGAACAGACTGTTGCAGGGGTGTGAGGAGTCTTTGTTGATGCTGGTGGCTTTTCTGAGGCATCGTGTGTTGTAGATGCCCTCCAAGGCTGGTAGCTGTGTTCCGATGGTCCTCTGAGCTCTATGGACTACCCGCTGAAGAGCTTTCCTCTCTGCCTCCGTGCAGCTGAGGTACCACACAGGGATGCCATATGTTAGGATGCTCTCTATGGTGCAGCGGTAGAAGGTCGTCAGCAGCTGTTGGGGTAGACCAGACTTCTTCAGTGTTCTTAGGTAGAACAGTCGTTGCTGCGCCTTCTTGACCAGCGCAGCAGTGTTAATGTGATAAAAAGATTTACGTTGCAATGTTTTCCAAAGGGAATGTGTCGATAACTCAATGTTTCCAACAATAAGGGTTGTCTATGTCTTGGTGACTAACCAGTGTTCACTGACATACTCTGGTTTCCACCATTTCTCTCCAAGGATGCTAGGACCAATGACCTCCACTACCTTGACTTTGATACGTGGGAGTGGAATGAAGTGTAAGTTTCATATTTTACATTGCTGATTGCCAATCCTTCTGAATGAACTCTGCACATTCACACTCAGCAATATCCTCACCAACGATGAGCCTGCAGACCCAGCCCACATAAACAAGTCACCATTGAGCACTCTTAAAGATTGGGGATTTTTTTTAGATACTCCCAGGGATCGCAATGGGTATGGCAGCTCGGATATCGAGCATATTTTTAGGTAGTTCTACTACTACAAGTGAAATTATTCAATGTTATGAAAAACTTGTCACTTTCTGTAATCAATCCCCTTTCCCCAAATATCCCCTCCAAAAAAGGGTTTGGTGCACTTGGGTTTAGTTTAGTTTAGTTTATTAAGTTTAGAGATACGCAGCGGAAACAGGCCTTTCGGCCCACCGAGTCCACACCAACCAGCGATCCCCGTACACTAACGCTATCCTACACACACTTGGGACAATTTACATTTATACCAAGCCAATTAACCTACAAACCTGTAGGTCTTTGGAGTGTGGGTAGAAACCGAAGATCTCGGATAAAACTCACTAAAGAAACCGAAGATCTCAGAGAAAACCCATGCAGGTCACGGGGAGAACGTACAAACTCCGTACAGACAGCACCCATAGTCGGGATCAAACCCTGGTCTCCGGCGCTGCATTCGCTGTAAGGCAGCAACTCTACCGCTGCGCCACCGTGCCGCCGTGTTCCCAGGACTCGAGGGTCTGGGAGAGGCTGGGAAGATTAGAACTTTATTCCTTGGGGAGCTGGAGGCTGAGGGGTGATCTTATAGAGGAGTATAAGGTCATGAGGAGAATATCTGGGGTGAATGCACAGAGTGCTTTACCCAAGGTATGGGGATCAAGAAACAGAGGACATAGGTTAAAGATGAGAGGGGCAAGTTTTAATTGGAATTTGAGGGGCAACTTTTTCACACAGTGGGTGGTGGGTGTATGGAACGAGCTGTCAGAGGAGGTAGTTGAGGCAGGGACTATAATAACATTCAGAAGAAAGACATTTGGACAGGTACACGGATAGGAAACTTTTTGAGGGATATGAGTCAAATGTGAGCAGGTGGACTAGTATCGATGGGGCAGTTTGGTGCGTTGGCAAGTTGGGCCGAAGGGCCTGTTTCTGTGCTGTCAGACTCTATGAGTCCAACAATGTGCTGCATGAGCAAGTGAAAGTGCTGACCTCAGCGACTCTCGAAGTTAACGACATCCTGCTGTTAAAGGTTTTGATAAATGTAGTTTTGGTTTCCACGAGTGTCTAGACTTCAGTGAATCTCTGCAGATCCGTTGAGAACATTGTCTATCATTCAAAACTTTTATTTGCTAGGATCCAGTCACCTGCTCAGATCCCTGTTGGGCGATCCTGGCATTCACTCACTACAATCTCAAATGATCATCTCTTCCTGTTTGGAGGTTTCACAACTGACAAACATCCGTTAAGTATGTTTCATTCTTATTTTGCTACATCAATCATTTACTGGGAGAGAATTTTTATAGACGGTAGCTAAAGTTGAGGTTTTCTTTTAAAATTTAATATGATCCAAGTGGCTTTTCCCCTTTCTAGATAATCATGTTTGTGTTTCTGCTGTGATTGATTAAATGGGTGACATTATTTTTCTGCAAATCACTTGGCTGCATCCTTTTCTACTGTTAGCATTTAATTTATAGACACTGAATGCTGGAGTAACTCAGCGGGACTGGCAGCATCTCTGGAGAGAAGGAATGGGTGACGTTGCAGGTCGAGACCCTTCTCGACCCGAGACGTCACCCATTCCTTCTCTCCAGAGATGCTGCCTGTCCCGCTGAGTTACTTCAGCTTTTTGTGTCCATCTTTGGTTTAAACCAGCAACTGCAGGTCCTTCCGAAACATTTAATTTATGATGGAAACTTTTAAGGATAACCTTTTCTTAGATATCACCTCATTCCTTGTTTGTTAAATATTTACAATCATATTTTACACCTAAAATGTAAAATAATGTACTTTATATGGATACAAATGACAGGGCTACTTTAAGATATTTAGGTTGTGCAAGATCATCGTGTGTTACAGCGATATGATCAGTCTGAAAAGGAAATTGCGTTTTGTAAATTGTAAAAGTGAAATGTGTGTTACTAATGTAAAAGTGTCAGGAATTCACCATTAATTATACAAATTAATTGTTTTTAGGTGATGCTTGGATATACAGTCTGAGCAAGAACGAGTGGTTAAAGGTAGAACACAATTATGCAGACAAGCCAAGGTAAATGGTCTGATCCTGGGATGGGGAGAAAGTTGCCTCTCAATGGTGCAGTTAGCTGTCATGCCACTCTGAAGCCTTTCTTTCTGATACATTTTTTAAATATATTTAGACAACAGTCTTGCCTATCAAGAATATATATTCTTAAGGTAGACACAAAATGCTGGAGTAACTCAGCAGGACAGGCAGCATCACTGGAGAGAAGGAATGGGTAACGATTCGGGTCGAGACCCTTCTTCAGACTGAATCGTCACCTGAAACGTCACCCATTCCTTCTCTCCAGAAATGCTGGCTGTCCTGCTGAGTTATTCCAGCATTTTGTGTCTATCTTTGGTGTAAACCATCATCTGCAGTTCCTTCCTACACATACAGTGCCCTCCATAATGTTTGGGACAAGACCCATCATTTATTTATTTGCCTCTGTACTCCACAATTTGAGATTTGTAATAGGAAAAATCACATATGGTTAAAGTGCACATTGTCAGATTTTATTAAAGGCCATTTTTATACATTTTGGTTTCACCATGTAGAAATTACAGCTGTGTTGATACAGTCCCCTCATTTCAGGGCACCATAATGTTTGGGACACATGGCTTCACAGACGTTTGTCATTGTTCAGGTGTGTTTAATTGCCTCCTTAATGTAGGTATCAGAGAGCTCTCAGTACCTAGTCTTTCCTCCAGTCTTTCCATCACCTTTGGAAACTTTTATAGCTGTTTATCAACATGAGGACCAAAGTTGTGCCAATGAAAGTCAAAGAAGCCATTATGAGACTGAGAAACAAGAATAAAACTGTTAGAGACATCAGCCAAACCTTAGACTTACCAAAATCAACTGTTTGGAACATCATTAAGAAGAAAGAGAGCACTGGTGAGCTTACTAATCGCAAAGGGACTGGCAGGCCAAGGAAGACCTCCACAGCTGATGGCAGAAGAATTCTCTCTATATTAAAGAAAAATCCCCAAACACCTGTCCGACAGATCAGAAACACTCTTCAGGAGTCAGGTGTGGATTTGTCAATGACCACTGTTCGCAGAAGACTTCATGAACAGAAATACAGAGGCTACACTGCAAGATGCAAACCACTGGTTAGCCGCAAAAATAGGATGGCCAGGTTCCAGTTTGCCAAGAAGTACTTAAAAGAGCAACCACGGTTCTGGAAAAAGGTCTTGTGGACAGATGAGACAAAGATTAACTTATATCAGAGTGATGGCAAGAGCAAAGTATGGAGGAGAGAAGGAACTGCCCAAGATCCAAAGCATACCACCACATCTGTGAAACATGGTGGTGGGGGTGTATTGGCCTGGGCATGTATGGCTGCAGAAGGTACTGGCTCACTTATCTTCATTGATGATACATCTGCTGATGGTAGTAGCATAATGAATTCTGAAGTGTATAGACACATCCTATCTGCTCAAGTTCAAACAAATGCCTCAAAACTCATTGGCCGGCGGTTCATTCTACAGCAAGCCAATGATCCCAAACAAACTGCTAAAGCAACAAGGAGGTTTTCAAAGCTAAAAAATGGTCAATTCTTGAGTGGCCAAGTCAATCACCTGATCTGAACCCAATTGAGCATGCCTTTTATATGCTGAAGCGAAAACTGAAGGGGACTAGCCCCCTAAACGAGCATAAGCTAAAGATGGCTGCAATATAGGCCTGGCAGAACATCACCAGAGAAGACACCCAGCAACTGGTGATGTCCATGAATCACAGACTTCAAGCAGTCATTGCATGCAAACGAAATGCAACAAAATACTAAACATGACTACTTTCATTTACATGACATTGCTGTGTCCCAAACATTATGGTGCCCTGAAATGGGGGAACTGTGTATAAACACTGCTGTAATTTCCACACGGTGAAACCAAAATGTATAAAAATAGCCTTTATTAAAATCTGACAATGTGTACATTAACCACATGTGATTTTTTTCTATTACAAATCTCAAATTGTGGAGTACAGAGGCAAATAAATAAATGATGGGTCTTTGTCCCAAACATTGTGGAGGGCACTGTATGTATTCTTAACTTGGTTTTATTTTTTGTAATGTATAATGGTATTTACAATTTTCCAAAGTAAAATTTTAAAGTTCGATATTGTTGAATTTTCATCAAAGTTGAAGTTGCCAGCTTGTTTATTTTATTCTTTTAATCAGTGTACTGAAGCCACCTTTGGGTCAACAAACTCCTGTAGTCTTCGGTAGAACCCTGTACTGTTGAAATAACTTTTAATTGAATGTTCCGGATCAGATAATGGAGCTAATATCCATAGCAAAGATTTCAAGTAGCTGCATGGTTATCTGTAGTATAGATCGAGGATCAGAGGCATGGAAGGGTTTTGTTGTGGCCATCTGTTGTGTTGAGTCTGTTGAACTGACTACTTGTGATTAAATGGTTGGAGTAACCAGACATAACGTGGAGCTATTGACAAACCATCCATGAAAATTGTTTTAAACCTCTTCTCCTCGTAGATTCTTCTTGAGCATTTTTCTGATCCTTGTGTCAGCTTTTAACTCACCAGGTTCCTCAGCAGCCAGAATTGAAGTCCAAGAGCAAGATGAAGTAGAGCAGCAGTAGAGTTGCTGCCTCACTGTCCCAGAGACCCAGGTTCCATCCTGACCTCGGGCGCTGTTTGTGTGGCATTTGCACATTCTCCCTGTGACCGTGTGGGTTTCCTCCGGGTGCTCCGGTTTCCTCCCACATCCCAAAGACATGCGGGTTGTAGGTTAATTGGCCTTTGTAAATTGGCCTGGTGTGCAGGGAGTGGATGAGAAAGTGGGATAGCATAGAACTAGTGTGAATGGGTGATCGATGGTCAGCGTGGGCTGAAGGGCCTGTTTCCATCTTCAATCAAAAATAAAGCCGAGAAATATGCCCTTCAGCCTAACTTGTCCATACTGACTAAGTTGCAAAATCCATCTATAAGTACTTGCCTACAGCTGGCTCATATCCCTCCAAACCTTTCCCATCCATGTACCTGTCAATGCGTTAAAGGTCATAATTATACATGCCTTTACACGTCATCTGGCAGCTGAGTCCACATTCACACCTCCCTCTGTGTGGAAAACGTTGGCCCTCCGGTCCTTTTATAAATCTTTCCGCTCTCACTAGTTTTAAACTCCTCCGGTCTGGGAAAACGTTGTGGCTATTATCCTTAAAGATGCTCCTTCTAATTTTATATACTGTACCTCCATAAGGTCACCCCTCAGCCTCTTATGCTCCGGAGGGAAAATTACCCCTTGCCCTTATAACTCAAACCCTCCACACCAGGTAACATCCTCACATGTCTTATGTTACTCCAGCACTTTGTATCTTTTTTGTAAACAGCATCGGCAGTTCCTTGAAACTGCATTGTAGGGCTGCTGTTACATATTTGGGGAGCGGTGAAATCATAAAGGGAATGGAAAGTGTGTTTTGAAACCCAGGTACTGCTGCACTGGGAGGTAATACAGACAGTAATGCAGACAGAGCGATGGTGCCTTTACTCTTGTCTGGGCTAGTTTGGCAGCTATTTTAAGGTAATTTGTTTTGAAGGCTTCTGTTTACGAGAGGAATTAAAATGGGTGGAAAAATGGCAGATGAAATTTAATCCAGTCAATCATAATCATAATCATACTTTATTAGCCAAGTATGTTTTGCAACATACGAGGAATTTGATTTGCCATACAGTCATACCAAACACACAAATACATTTTAACATAAACATCCACCATGGTGACTCCTCCACATTCTTCACTGTGATGGAAGGTGAAAAAAAGTTAAAACTTCTTCCCTTCTTTGTTCTCGGAGGCCTCGAGCCGTCCGTTGACAGGGCGATCTTGGCTCCTGTAGCCGGTGGTATGGCCCTCCGCGTCGGGGCGATCAATCTCTTGCATCGGGGGGGGGAGTCTCAGCTCCCCCACGCCGGGCGATCTGACCCCGGGTCGGGGATGGTCGAACCTTCTGCAACTTTGGAGCTTCCTGACATCAGTCTCTACCCGGGACTGCGAGCTCCTCGATGTTGAAGTCCGCAGGCCGCAGTTGGAGCGTCGATCCCAGGCAAGGGATCGCAGGCTCCAATGGTAAGTCCACGGCCCCACGGTGGAGCTCAAAGTCAGTCTGGAGCAACGCCGCCAGCTCCATGATGTTAGGCCGCAGAGCGACCGGAGATACGATCCGTAAAAACAATCGCATTTCCGGCAAGGTAAGAGATTGAAAAAAAGGTTTCCCCCTCCCCCCCCCCCCCACATAAAACCAGAGAACATTAACACACACTTTTAAAGCACACTAAAAATAACCAAAAAAACGAAGACACACTGCCATTGCGGACGTGGTTTTTAAGTCAAGTGTGAGATGTTGCACTTTGGGTGGACAAATGCAAGAAGAAATTTTACAGTAAATGGCAGAACACTATGAGTATTAGTTTAAGTGGGGATTTTGAGGTGCAAGGCCGGAGCATCTTTAAAAAAAGCTACATGGATGGATAGGATGGTAAAGAAGGCATACGATATTGGGATAGTGAGTATAAAAACTGACAAGTCATATTGCAACTGTGTAAACCTGCTGATGAAGCCACTTTTGAAGTACCGTGCAGGTCTGATCACCATGCTGCAGGAGGATGGGGAGGCTTTAGAGAGGGGGCAGACGCAGTTTACCATGATGCTGCCTGGATTGGATTGTAAAAGGAGAGATTAGACAAACTAGGATTTAGCAAAAGGAGAGATTAGACAAACTAGGATTGTTTTCTCTGGACCGTCCGAGAAGTTTACATTATGATAGGGTTCATAGTCCCAGGGTAAGAATGTTGGTCATAGATTTAAAATGAGAGGGGAAAGTTTAAAGGAGATAAATGGGACATGTTTTGTCCTCAGAGAATGGTGGTGTGTGGCACATGCTGTTTTTCGAAGGTGGTAGAAACAGATACAATAGCAATATTTAGGACCCATTTGGACAGACACATAAACAGACAGGGAATAGATGGAGCTAGACACATAAGTGCTGGCGTAACCCAGCGGGTCAGGCAGCATCTCTGAATAAAAGGAATAGGTGATGTTTTGGGTCGGAACCCTCTTTCCTCAATAGAGGGATACTGGTTATGTGTAGGTAGTTAAGATTAATTGGGTTGGCATCATGGTTAGTACAGACATGGTGGACTGATAGCTCCGTTCCTGTGCTGTGCTGCTCCACATGGTGCCACAGTTGAAACGACAGCAGACAGGTCTCATTATTGTGTTCCTGATGTGAACTATACTGTGTGGAGATAATTTAGGTTGAATCACACTGAGAACTTTGCTCAGGTTTGCTATTAATGTTAAGCAAACGATACATTGGCAAAGTATTCCTGTGTATACTAGGGTGACATTGCATCCAAAGGAAACTTAAAAGCAATAGGAAGAATGAACTGCAGATGCTGGTCAACAATAAAAGACACAAAGTGCTGGAATTAGTGGGTCAGGCAGCATCTCTGGAGAATATGGATATGTGACATTTTGAGTTGGGGCCCTTCTTCAGACTGTCCATACCCTTCAGTGGGAAGAATATTGGGGACATTTGATTTTCGTTTTTACTTACACCCTCAGTCTGATGTTGTATCAAACTGTGTTGCTTCAAGCTATTAGGTTGGATTTCCAACACTTTGTTCTCATTGTCACAGGTTTTCTCTTGACAATTTAGTAGTTCAAAAAAAGACACTCACATAAACAGAGTGTAAATTAGGAAACTGAATAGTGATGTGTTTTGCTTTGATTGTGAACATGATATGTACTCTGAATGTACAATAAAATCCTGTGAAACATCACCTTGAATGCAACGCAACATTTTTTTCAACTAACTAGCTTTGTTATTTATCTTCAGGCTTTGGCATTCTGCTTGTATGAGTGATGAGGCAGAAGTGACTGTTTTTGGCGGATGTGCGAACAATCTATTAGGTCGTCAACAGGCAGTAAGTTATTTTGCAGATATTTTAACCCTCAGTTTACTACTCTATGCCCTTGTTGCCCAAGGAAGAAAATTGACGTTTAGATTAAGTGGAATCAAAGCAATCATCAGGATTTCTGCAACTTAGTAAGTTTCAGTTTTGGATAACAGTTTGGATCTCAGATCAAACCTTTAATTGGTTACCCTTATGATTTGAGATGTTAAAACACCAGGCTACCAAGACAATAATTCTGTAAATGCATCCATCAAGCCAGTGGTGTAGCGGGTTGTCTCACCAGCACTGTGATGTAATAAAGCATAGATTTGCTTTGATTCCACACTTAAAATGTGTTTAATTTATACATTTTCTGATAAAGCTGGCATACGATAACGTTTCTGATACGATGGCATGCAAACTATGAACTTAACCAATATGTCTAAAACAGACAAAATCTCTCTGCACGCTTGGTCCAGTAGGGTTGTGTCTTTATTCCAACACTTTTCTCAGTCCTCTTTGTCACCGAGCTGCTCCTCGCCTCCAGTAAGTTTCCTGCTGCAGGAATCTCACGGGTAAACAGAAACTCCTCAACCCACTACACTTCCAGTCTAGCGCTAACGTGATCCCAACTTCAGTCTTCGAGTTGCAAATAATGCTTGCACCTTTGGAGAACAAGCTCCAAGTCTTCATTGACTCTTTCACCAAAGCGTGCAAGAGATTTTAGAAACATCTATTTCTATATCTAATCAATTCAATTTGTCAAGATTTATAAATCAGGTGACATTAAAATTATTTGTTTGTAATATATAAACTCTACCTTCTCATCCAATACTATAACAATATTCCAAGACTTTGTTTTAATCTTTTACAATACCTCTTTTGTTTTGCAGGCTCATAGTAATGACATCCTTATCTTTTCAGTACAGCCAAAGTCTCTTGGCAGGTAAGAGAATGATTTTGCTGTGCTGGGATATATTTTGAGAACTGCTGGGTCTAAGTTAAAATCTTCCCCTTTGACCTTTGGGTAAATTCAAATTCTGACTGGTCTGTCGAAATGTTTTTTGGATTATAAATTAAATGGATTTGGCAACGTTAGTCTCAGTTTTAAGGCTGCAATGAATGATCAGGATGTTTAAGATATAAGACAATAACTGCAGATGCTGGTACAAATCGAAGGTATTTATTCACAAAATGCTGGAGTAACTCAGCAGGTCAGGCAGCATCTCAGGAGAGAAGGAATGGGTGACGTTTCGGGTCGAGACCCTTCAGACTGATGGCGTTTCGGGTCGAGACCCTTCTTCAGACTGATCACGTTTCGGGTTGAGACCCTTCTTCAGACTGAGTCTGAGTCAGGGTCTCGACCCGAAACGTCACCCATTCCTTCTCTCCTGAGATGCTGCCTGACCTGCTGAGTTACTCCAGCATTTTGTGAATAAATACCTTCGTTCAGGATGTTTAAGATCATCATTGCATGGATTCATGTGGACACCTGCTGCTGTTGGTGGGATACATTTACTGCCATTGTGAAAGGTTCAGTAAACTGTTAAATGTGTGCTTTTGTCTAGTTTCTTAGCTTGAAGGCTGTAACTTCTGAACTAATCATTATTTATCTGTTCAGTGGTGTAATGAAAGTGTCTGGCAACTACAAATTCTAATGGATTTAATTGCACGCAGTATGTTTAAAAAGAAAACAAAATTGATGTTATTTTTTTCGTGAAACAGCATGAATGACTTTGTTAGTATTTATGCTTTAGATTTAAAGAGTAACGATTGTATATGTAATTCTAGGTCACAGAAGTGTAACAAATGTCGATTTTTGTAATGTTTCATTATTTTCATCCTTCAGACTTTGCCTGGAAGCAGTGATCCACTATAAAGAAATGCTCGCCAATATATGGGACTGTCTTCCAAAGCATCTTCTTCTTAATATCAATCAACGAGCTGGAAGCAGTAACACGTCTGGATCATGAATTCTGCTAATATATTCACATTTGTGTTCATTGCGATGTGATTTAGCTATTGCTTTTTCCAGCAGCCCGAAAGATGACCATCATCCGGGCCAGAGAATCATGACGATTGATTTTTATTGGTACCTGTTTTTGATGGCACTTAATGTTGTCATTTTTCGTACAAACATGTAAATATGCCTTTGCATAAAGGAATCCTAGGTTTATTGTTTGTGGTTTCGAATAAATGTGGAGCAAAAGGAAAATGGTTTACTTTGTGGAATCAGAAAGAGAACATTTGCGTGTTCTATAACCTTCACCTATAAGGTATGTCTTACTTAAATCTGCCACAAATTAAGAATTCTATCTTGTCATCATTTGGCTCTTATTTGTGAATGGGTATATTTCCATGATAAAAAGGAAAATCTCAGGACATTTTCCCTGGCACTTAACATCTGTGATTCAACCCAGTTCTCTTTTATTTATAAATTACCATTCTTCTTTGCACACAGAATGTGGGTTTTGTTGGCAAAGTCAACTTTTATTGCCCATTTTCTTAAGAAGGCGGTGAGTTACTATCAAGACGATGTAAATATAAGCAATAAAAGTGCTCCCTCATGTGCTGGTAAAGATGGGAGTTTTAAGATTTTAACCTAATGATAAAGAATTGACATAGTGTATGTAAGTGAAGATTCTGTGTGGCTGGGCAGGGGGCTTTCACATGGGACTGTCTGTCCCTGCAGACCTGCCAATTGAGCAGGTTGATTTGTCCTGGATGGTGTAAGCCTTGTGCTGCTTCCTGGTGCTGTTAAACATTAAAATACTGCTGAGCTGTCTACATTTACGGTTTCTAGATGGTAGAAAACTTCCTCCTTTTGAATATCCAGCCTCCATCCTGGTTTTGTAGCTATCTAAGTGTCATGCCAGGTTTAGATTTGCATCCCAATACTGCCACAAGCCGCTGATGATCTTTATACGTAGACTTGATGTTGAATCGTAATTTAATTTGATCGTAATGTTGGCAAAACTTTTAAGGCATGTATTGTTATGTGGAACATCCAGAGATACTGTCAGTGATTCCGTGCTCCTCAATAGATACAATGCATTCATTCTCCTCTTAAGTCATTGAATGGCAAATACTTACAAACTAGTCTTACTCTATATTAAAATAAGAAAATACTGCAAATACAATGCCTGACGTGCATCTTATTTCAGATTTCTAGCATTTTGCTTTTTGTTGTTTCACTGCATAATGTTGCTATGGATTGCATGTGATGTAAGAAGTCATGACCACTATTTGGTAAACTCCTTGGCACTTAAAAATAATTTGAAATATTCTCACCATTCACTTTCTTCCTTAATCATTGTATATTTAAACCTTTACTTTTCTATTTAAAAATAAAAATCACTTTGTTCTTGTTTTCCTATTTGATAATGCTTCTGTGTAATTAGGTGCTTAATCACGTTGTTATTTCAGCTTGCCAAGGATGTCCTTGAATTGGGAGTCAAATTGGAGTTGATGGAGGAAACTCACATCAGTTTTTGTGGGCAGTTTTTCTCGAGGTCAGCAGATTCTGGTCCGTTTGGTAAATTGTATAAATTTCTGTGGCCTATAGTAATGGTATCCTTGTTGCAAGTCACCAATGATGTTATTGTGTAGGAAGGAACTGCAGATGCTGGTTTAAACCGAAGATAGATACAAAAAGCTGGAGTAACTCAGCGGGTCAGGCAGCATCTCTGGAGAAAAGGAATAGGTGGCATTTTGGGTCGTGATCCTTGGGTTATCTGCTGCAGTAGGGATGCCCATTTAAACTAAATTAGCTTCAGGCAACATCAGTGGCCATTTTCATAGTTGGCCAGAACATAACCATGCTCATCTTTTATCTGGAGGGAAAAGTGAAGTCAATTATTAATGCAGACTGAAGCACTGTCAGTATTTTACATCGAGCTGAAGCTTGTCAGACTGCTCCATTGCCATGTTTAATGTCAAAAACAGTCATTTGAACCATTTATGCAGCTTGTTTAAATATTTGGATTTTATTTATTTTGATCAATGACTGTTGATGTGCCGTGAAATTGGCATTAATCACGAGGCCGTGGCAAGGTCCCTCATGGTGTGCTGATTCAGATCATTAAGGTTCATGGGATCCACAGTGAACAACTGTTCACGACACGGTGGCGCAGCAGTAGAGTTGCTGCCTTACAGCACTTGCAGCGCCAGAGACCTAGGTTCGATCCTGACTATGAGTGCTGTCTATACGGAGTTTGTACGTTCTCCCCAAGATCTTCGTTTTTTTCCCACACTCCAAAGATTTAGAGGTTTGTGGGTTAATTGGCTTGGGAAAAGTGTAAATTGTCCCTAGTATGTTTAGGATAGCATTAATGCGTGGGGATCATTGGTTGGTGCGGACTCGGTGAGCCGAAGGGCCTGTTTCCGCACTGTATCTCTAAACTAAGAACTAGTTACTAGATCATTTATGTCCCTAAGAGAAAAAATGGGAAAGAATGGGATAAGCTTTCTGACCAATTTCATAATTTAATCTATGTTATCTGAAATCCTAGATATTCTGTCAAATGAATGACAATTGTGAGAGTGGTACATGAAAAAATAACTGGAGCACCAAGTTTTGTAATAAACCTAGGAGGAATAAGGGAGAAAGGTGGAAGTTTTTCAAGGGTTTGCTGCACAAGGATTTGATTCATGCCAAATCACAAACTAATACTTTTTTCAAATTCCAACTTTTCTACGGAAGGTTAAACCAAAAATAGATTTTGGTTTAAATTGGACTTCAGTCATGAACAATACAAAATGACTGATATTTCCAAGTCAAGTTAAAAAAAAATGTCTTCAGCTAAACTGTTACTGCTCAATAGGCGTGCGAATGCTCAATAATAGATTTTATTTCAAAGCAGTGTAAAATTAATAAAGATCTGTTCACCACTTATTCTAATTATAATTAAATAAATCTTTAATAAAGCAGCTCTGAAGAGTTTTTATCATTAGATGTATTATACTTTGCCAGGCAGTCCTTGGAGACATTTATATTCAAGCCAAAGGAAATCCTGTGCAGTTATTTCCGTTTTTTTGCTAATAGGTTAGGGGCCGAGACCTTCACTTTTCCAGGAATGTTTCTTGACAAGTCATTGTCCTAAGTGTAAAAATAAATGCATTTTAGTTTATGACATTATCATGAACAAGGAAACTACACTGACTTTCCTAACACTTTGTTGAATTCTGTAGTGTTATGGGAATCTGTGCAGGTAGCAAATCAAAAGAATAAATATTCATACATGATCCCAAAATTTGAGAGAAATACTGTCAATTCAAACGGAATTGTTACTTATTCCATCTTTGAAACTAGAATAGAAATTAATCGACTTCAGCAGTAACAGGGAATATCCTTCAAGTTAAAGACCAGCAGGTAACTTATTCTTCAGTTAAACAACAAAGTACATTCAACTTGAATTTCACAACAAAGTTAACAATGAGCTTTTACTCTTCTATATTAAGTTGTCGGCAAGCATTCATCAAGTTCACTTTAATTTAAGGCTTGTATTTTAAAATAATACAACATTTCAGAATATGCAGATCTGTTAATTTTATGTGTGTCACATGATCTGCCAAAATTAATTAAAAACTCAACTTCAGTAAAAGATATTGCCTAGGTTTTTGTTTGATAAATTCATGCAAAAAAATTACCTTCACACTTCGTAATAAATCCTTTTCCCGTGGCAAGGATTCTTTCGAATGCAGGAAACTGTGCAGGGCAGTTTTAGCCGCTAAAAAACAAATCAAAAATTACTTTATGTTGGTCACTTGAAGCTAATTTGTAGATAAGATACAGTACCAATAACTTTACTTACCTTTCCCTTTCTTCTGTGTGCCTGGAGTGAGCTTTACCTTGTACCTTAAGTAGAAGAGCACAGATTAAATATTTTTGTATGCGTTTCAAACATCCTTGTCTCATGTTTCAAGTTTTGAATTGCTTTCAAAATCTGGGAAGAGTAGCACCGAAATAGTAAAAAGCTACAAAGAAGAGACGTATTCTTTAGAATTACAAATACAACCATGAGAATACTAAAAATGTCGCTATTTTCCAAAGCAAATTCTATTGGCATTTTAAAAAAATCCGTCTCATTTCTAATCAGGATTAAAAAAATATTTTTCCTTTCTCAATCAAGTATTAGTTTCATTTGTGAGAATAGTATCTATTTATGGCCACCACTGAAATATAGATACAAACTAAAGATGCAAAATTCGTTTGTTTAACACTTTGGTTGCCTTGCATGCATGCATTCCCTGCATGCAAATACAGACTTAAGTGGACCTATTTTTATCCATTTGTTTTACAGTTCCTGCTTTAGCCATATAACTGATTCCAAAAAACAGCTCTGAGCTAATGTCACATCAAGCCATTTCCAAGTCAGACATACAGCACTACCCATTTACGTTAAGCCCACAAAACCAATGCAGTCACAGAAAACATGCAAATTCTACAGACAGCACTGCATGTCAGGATTGAAACCGGGTCTCTGGCGCGGAGGCAACAAAACACCAGCTGCAGCCGCTGTGCCATCCTAGCAATCCAACAAGAATTCATTTTGCAAAGGGTAATATTCACCATATATAAATTATAATTATATATTTTATAAAAATATACTATCCCCATCAACGAAGTTATAGAAATTTGCAACACAGGAGGCCTATCAGCAAATCACGTCAATGCTACAAAGGCCAATCATACTTCCTAATTCTTGGTCCCTCTACGTTTCACTACCGTGCCGTTTATTATGTAACCCTCGTCTTATTTACAATTACCAAACGCATAATCTCACACTTCCTCACATTCATTCCATTTGCCACTTTTATGGCCACTTTAAATTATTTTTTCAGTTTCCTTCCTCAAACACTTGACAAATATTTGTATCATCTGCAAACTTCACTGAAATGGTGCCAATATCTTCAGTGTAAATCTATTACACTGTGCAAATCAAACATGATTTTTGTTTCAGAAATAAATGAAATTCTGCACAAATTATTTTCCATTTGCCAGTTAGTAATGTCATAAATCATTGAACTGAAGGATCCTCCACAGCATGGTCTGGCTGCAATTATTCCTGCAGGACATGAGTGTAATATGTTGTTGAGGTGAGTTAGTGCTCTAAATAATTGTCACATGAGCACTTGTTGAACAGCTATTCATGAAAGTAGGTTTCCTTATATATCTGGTTACCAAGCATTCTCTTGGGAGCTGTGGGACATTGACTGGGAGTGGGTCAGTTTTAATCTGGTGCATCACTAGTCATGATATGCCACCAGTGAGTACGGCACAGGAAAGGTAGACCAAGTGACATCAGGAATGAGTACCCAGCCTTTTAATATGTGAGCACCATATTAATGAAAATACCCTCCCTGCCCTTTGGAGTATGAAAAAGATCTCTTTGATCACTGTTGTTTTAATGAAGGTGTCAACAAAGCAGCACACCCTCAGTACGCCATGACAAAATCAGTTTACATTTTGCACTCAAGTCCTGAGATGGACCTTCTGATTCAGAATTGAGAATGAACAATTTATTTAATTACTCAACTGGACCTTCCTATTTTTCTCTTGCAACCTTTGTGATTTTGCTGAAAGCATAGCACCAACAAGCCCAGGGAAGGGAATTCTTTAGATGTGAAACTCACTTATAGTTGGTCATGGCAGTGTAGGGAGCACAGAAAGGGATGGAGAACAGCAACACGTCTTCAGGGTGAGGTTGGCCAGACAATGAAGTCAGCAACTTCTCGCTCTCCTAAACAATGAAGCAGAATCATTTCAACAGTCAGTTACAAGATTGGGCATGTTCCATCCCTTGAGGAAATCTTGCCAAATTGTGACCTGTTTCTATATATTATTTAACCACTGATTCAAAAAATCTAACAATCCACATTAAAAATGAACAAGCTACTTGGCACCATTGCCAGTTACAACAATTTTTCAAGCTTGTACTCCTATCAGTATGTCAATAGCGTTTGAAAATAGTTATTTGAAAAAATCCTGACACGAGTTAAACCTATGGGCCTGTTGCATGCAGCATAACTCAACAACTATAATAATTGAGTCTGCAATTTGGATCCTTGGTAGAAGATAAGATTATGTTTAGGTCAACTACATCCGTTAAAATGCTGGTCAGGGGACTTTTCACCCTTCTATGCCATAATTTTATCTATTGCTGTCACTCTATTATAAATACTTCCCTAATTTGACTTTGTCTCTCACAGTGGAATACGTCCATGGTCTTGTGAAGTTTACATTGACACAGCACATTGACACAGCAATGACCACATTGCCCTTATCTGTTACCTTGTTGGTGATTTATCAGTTTACATAACTCCAGTTTTCTGAAATCCATTTGTTGTTTTAACTATATATATTTCTAAATTTTGACTTCTATTAAATATTTTGTATTTTTCCCAACTACAGATATCAACTTATCTGGATTGCTGAAATAGATTAGGTGATCTCTTTTGGAAAATTGAGTATTAAATTGGCTATCTGGACCAATCCACACTAATTAAAATCTGTCTTAACTTGCTTTATTGCTGTGCCTTTTCCCCCCTTACACCCAGTGGCAACACAGAGGAAAGCTAAAAGGTCACGGGTAGCCAAAATAATTTTGAAGTATTCATTTGTTAATGAACAACCTACCTCAGATGCCTGCAAGTCTTGTTCGGGATCCTCCTGCTCCCAAATGGTAACAAAATAATACAAATGTTAATATTTAACATTAATTAAAAATAAATGTACATGCTATCAAATAAAATTACAGAACCAAAGTTCTTGCAATATCAGTGGTTAATGGGGCTATTGTGCCTTGCCTCTTGTTGATCTTCTGCAGGAATACTCTCCAGAGCAACATCTGCCATTTGATGTATAACTGTCTCCAGATCATGTTCTTTGCTTTGAACAGTAATCACTTCTTTCAAAGCTTGTTTCTTCTCCTGTTTCTTAGGCGGTTCTTTTGCTTTCCCCTTTTTTCCTTTCTTAATCTTCTCCTCTTTACTTGGTCCCGCTGACTGGATCCATGTAATACAAGTTAAAATGTAATTATTAAATCTTTTTTTTTTTAAAGAATCTGCTTTTTCTTTTATGCAAATTAATGCTCACCCCAAGTAATTTCATCATCAATTCACGATCCTCTTCATCTTGATCTTTATATTTTTCTTTGATTTTCTTCAGTTTAGCCTTCATATTGCAAAACAAAGTAATAACTTTAATACAGTAGGAATTCCTGAAACTAAGCAATAACATCTTCAAATGGATTAAAATTAGTGGAAATCAGAACTCTGATCAGAATGATTTATACTGTTTCTCATCTTTACTCCTAATGATGTTCATAAAGGCGAGGAACATAACTTTACAAGTATCGATCACCAGCAAAAGCATAAATAGGTCACATTTAGCACAACCAAATTCAAAGCAGTGCTCTCATAACTTTTTCCTAATGATATACCTCAATCAGCACACAAAAAATGATTTTACACATCAGCTGTAAGGTCTCAGCATAATAATTAAGGGAATACTATGGGTTAACAAGCTTAAAAGATAGTAAGGAATGACGAACGAACTGTAAGATTTCTTTATCCCATTAACCTGAGGTAGCCCTTAACCCATATTCTAGATCTGAAGGATGTGTTCTAAACTTAATGCCACCTGTAATTCCATATTTGTAAAAACAACACGTAAGAACCCAATAAACTGAGACCAATGCTTTTTCCTGAACTTGTAACCATTCACTTTGAGTAACACTTAAATGTTAAAACGACTTGCTGTGGTATTTTCAGTGATTTCTATTTCAGTGATATTTCCAGCACTTGCATTTCACTTTAATCAGAGTACTGGAAGTTCCAAACACGAATATACATGGAAAATTCTGACAGAATATTACAAATAAACAATTATTTTTCAAGCTTTTCAACCTTTTGTCCTCTCTTCAATGGCTGTTGTGAAGATGAAGACATTTTCGCATCTAGGTCTTCCACAGATGCCTTACTGGCTTCAGACTGAACTGTTAGTTCTGAGCCTTCTGTTTCAAACTTCTTCCTTTTTTTCATTTCTCTAGAAAGCAAAAAAAAAAATTTAATCTATTTTTCTGTACATCAAAACACAGTGTGGAAAAGGACCCTTTAGACAATGTCCATGAGGGCATCAAGCACCATTTATACTAATAGAAAACATAGAAAATAGGTGCAGGAGGGGGCCATTTGGCCCTTCGAGCCAGCAGCGCCATTCATTGTGATCATGGCTGATCATCCACAATCAGTAACCCGTCCTGTCTTCTCCCCATATCCCTTGATTCCGCTAGCCCCTAGAGCTCTATCTAACTCTCTTTTAAATTAATCCAGTGAATTGGCCTCTACTGCCTTCTGTGGCAGAGAATTCCACAAATTTGCAAATCTCTGGGTGAAAACATTTTTTCTCATTTCACTTTTAAATGGCCTCCCCTTTATTCTTAGACTGTGGCCCCTGGTTCAAATCAACACTAATCTCATTTTATTTTCCCATTTTATTCTTCAATCAGCTCCCACCTAATTCGTTCACTCAGTTACGCATTAAGGGCAATTTACAGTAGCCAATTAACCTACCATCATCAATATTTTTGGAAGAAGGCCCCCGATCCGAAATGTCTCCTAACCATGTCCTGCAGAGATGCTGCTTGATCCCAATTCCTGTACTTTGGGATTGATGCCAATTTTTAGGATGTTGGAAAATCCCAGAGCAGATGAAGGTGCAGGAAGAACATTGTGAAGGCTGGAGGAATTTGTTGGGAATTATTTTCAGCCAGAAGATTGCGGGCTCTGCGCTGTAAATGTCTTTAGTTGTGAGTTACTTACTATCCGATGGCTCATTCATTTTCCAAACATCTTCATTGATACTTACTTCCTCTCTTTTACTGATAGGTGTTTCCGACTTTGTGATTTCACATCAACCTGTAGAAATAAAACAAAAATATCTCTGGATTGAGGTCAACACTGATTTACTAAAACAAAAAATATAATTACAAATGAACCACAGCTTGGAAGAAACATATGATTTGAAATAGTGTTAGAAAGTATATTTAAGCAGAGGTAACATCAGTAGAAAAAAAACCTGAAAATATTAATAGAATTCAAGTAGAAACTGAAAGGGTTATTCTCTCGTTATCAAAATACTACTTGCATTTGTTCCCTTTTTTAATTCTCATGTACAAAAATATTGTACTCGGCTCAAGACATACACTAATGTGAATTTCCCACATCATTTTCACCATCCACCGATGACATTAAATGGCACCGTCATTGCAGAGTTCCCCAGTTATCATGGAGTCATACAGCATGGGAACTGGCTCTTTGGCCCAGCTTTTAGACTTTAGAGCCAGTGTGGAAATAAGCCCTTTGGTCCACCGAGTCCACACTACACCACCACCTACAGGTTCCTCTCATAAGTTGCACAACACCCTAACTTGGAAATATTTCATCAGTCCTTCATCGTTGCCTGCCCATCAACACAGAGGGACTACCTTCAGCAGAAGAGCAGTGTGCTTGCACCACCTTCTGAAGGGCAAGTAGGAATGGACAACCAATGTTGACCTTACCAGTGACGCCCAAATCCTGAAAACGCACACAGAAAAAACCCGCAAATTTATTCAGCAAATTGCCAAACATTTTCAGGTAAAGAACAAAATGGGCCAGTTCCCACCTGTTGGGTCATCTGCAAAATAAATATATAACACCTTGGATGTATATATCCCACAATATGTAACGTATTATCAAACAAAAGTTGACAGGGCAGGTGATTAAAAATATTGAATTGAATAAGTTTATTGGCTAAGTATGTATACATATGTGCCTTGGTGCTCCGCTCATAAATAACACAAA
Source organism: Rhinoraja longicauda (assembly GCF_053455715.1). Lineage (NCBI taxonomy): Eukaryota > Metazoa > Chordata > Chondrichthyes > Rajiformes > Arhynchobatidae > Rhinoraja > Rhinoraja longicauda. The sequence continues at coordinate 3,044,502 of NC_135962.1, read as the reverse complement.
CATACAGTAAACAATTAAGAATGAAGCATAAAACATTACAACATTAAGAATAAAACATTATAGTTTAAACATGTGAATGAAATAAACCAGAGCAAAAAGAGGCTACAGACTTTTTTTGTTGTTGTTTTTATGTCTGTGCTGTGGCGGCTTTGACAGTCCGGAGTCGCCTTCCAGAGGGAAGTGCTTCAAAGAGTTTGTGGCCTGGGTGAGAGGGGTCAGGTATATATAATAATATGCATTTTAAAGGGAAAAAAGCAAAGGTGAGGTGCTGTGGTTTTGGCAGGGAATTCCAGAAGTTCAAGTCTAGGGCAGCTGTAGACAGCATCCCTATTCATATCATTTCACACCAGGGACAATCACAGAGCCAGAACTGGTGCAAGACTGAGATCTGGGAAAATTGTAAGGCTGGTTGAGTTTGTAGTGTCAGAGTGGAGCAAACCCATGAATGGATTTTAAAACACAATGAGCTCCGAAAACCCTCTGCACTATTCATTGAAGTCAAGGCTGCTTCTGTGCCTCAGAATTTTCCCACCAATCCCCAAATCCGGGATTCCCTGATCCGATAAATCTTACAATCCCTTTCTTCAATGTTGGAGCATCCACAACCCCTTGGAGTAGAGAGCGTCAACATTTTACAACTGACTGAACTAATTTCCCATCTCACCCAAAGTAACCAACCCTATATCATGAGACCATGCCCCCAAAGCGCTTTAGAGATTCTACAATGCACCATCCTTTCTTTAGATATGCAAACCAAAATTTCATACAGTGCCTTTACCTGGCACAGAAGATTCAACCTACATCCTATCACTTTAAGTATTAAAAAGATATGTCTGGTTCTTGAGTTCTTGGTTCTTGGTCCTCCAAAATATTCCAAATGGAATTTAAACTGGAGGTGGCAGAGTAAGGACTTAAGCAAGAAGGGCTTCTTGGAGAAGAAGAGCTACCTTAAAGTTAGTTGCGTCTGGTTGAGTAACTATAGTAGGGTGAAGACTATTCCATGCTTTAATTGTGCGAGGGAAGAATGTATTGCTATACACATCTGTCTTGGTAGCTGGTATCTCAAATTGAATCGAATGCTCTCGTCTACTCCTGACAGGTTTGGGTTTGAAGTAGATTTGGTCATCTATGTTGAGCAGTCCATTTAACATTTTGTAAAAACAGGTAAAACGGTGGGCTTTACGTCTGTCTTGGAGTGGGTTCCACCCCAATGAATTTAGAAGTTTGGTAACACTCGCTTCTCTCTCTCATAGGTATTTGTAACATATCGAGCTGCCTGTCTTTGGACACGTTCGATGGAATAAATGTTTCTATTTGTGTATGGATCCCATGCTGCAACTGCGTAGCCCAAAAGAGGTCTAATAAGGGTGAAGTATAACTTCTCCTTGATAGAAGTTGAACAATGATAAAAGTTGCATCTCAGAAAATTTAGGACACCTGTTGCTTTCACCGTTGCATGATGAGTTGGAGAAAAGAATATCCCCATTGAGGGTGTAGGAAGGAACTGCGGATGCTGGTTTAAACTGAAGATTGACACAAAAAGCTGGAGTAACTCAGCGGGTCAGGCAGCATCTCTGGAGAGAAGGAATGGGTGATGTCGAGAAGCTTCTTCGAACTGAAACGTCACCTATTCCTTTTCTCTGGAGATGCTGCCTGACCCGCTGAGTTACTCCAGCATTTTGTGTCTATCCACGTTGAGGGTACAGGTCGTGTCATGAGGTTGGCAGAAGGTGTACTGTGGGATCACTGTGTTAATTGAATCCATCTGTACTCCAAAGACGTACAGGTTTGTAGGTTAATTGACTGGGTAAATGTAAAAATTGTCCCTAGTGTGTGTAGGATAGTGTTAATGTGCGGGGATTGCTGGTCGGCGCGGACTCGGTGGGCCGAAGGGCCTGTTTCCGTACAGTATCTCTAAATCTAAATCTAAAAAAACGTCTTCAAGCTGGCACAAAAGGGAAACTTTTCCCTGCACCTCTGGGTGTATTTACTTCACACAAAAACACTAAACATGTTCACTGCTGCACAGCAAGGAGAAGCATTAACCTCTACCATTTAGACAATTTACATTTACAGGAAAATAAATTATGCAACATATAAAGTTCAGAGTATTTTTTTAAACTGAGCTCGTAGATTTCTGGACATTTATTAAATAATATTTCTGCACTCTCCAAATGCATGAAAGTATTTTCAATTTTCTTTTAATGTTTTTCCTTCCTTGCAATTGTAGAGGGCTTTTTACATATCTTACATTCATTTGTTCTACATCTCACTATTTCACTATTTACATCTCTCGTTTCCCATTCCCCTCTCAGTCTGAAGAAGGGCCTCGACCCGAAATGTCACCTAAAACTTTTCTCAGAGATGCTGCCTGCTCGCTAAGTTACTCCAGCTTTTTGTGTCTATCTACAATTGTAGAGACTACTTTTGGCACTTCTATCAGAATAGTGACCATATGAGGATGTTATTCGTAGCTGACCTCAAAAAGCTGGCAATAAAGATTTAGTGAGCGGGCTGCAAGGATTTGTTTATTCTGCTGTGACTTTGAACTAGTTCTTTGCCACGATGGCCAGCAGCTTGTTGGCATCAAGCAGGAAACTTGGAGAAAAAGACTGAAGAATTTCAGAGTAAAATGGGAATATAAGCCAAACATAACATATTATAATGACTGTACAGAACATAAAATAAAGATTTGAATATCCAAATGGGATTAAAGGAGAAGCCAGAATATCATCATTAAAAATTATTTTAAAAATTAATGAACTCCAAAATCATTCAATGTTTAGGTATTAATCTGAAAGAATGAAATTCCACACATCTTCCTAGGAAGGTAGACACAAAATGCTGGATTAGCTCAGCGGGACAGGCAGCATCTCTGGAGAGAAGGAATGGGTGACGTTTCGGGTTCGAGACCCTTCTTCAGGAAGTTTGTTCACTCATAACTATGACTCAGTATGTCAATAAATATTTAACATTTCGGGTCGAGAGAGAAGGGTCTCGACCCGAAAAGTCACCTATTCATATTCTCCAGAGATGCTGTCTGACCCGCTGCGGCACTCCAGCTTTTTGTGTCTATCTTTGGCTTAAACCAGCGTCTGCAGTTCCTTCTTACACATAAGCCATTAAATATTTGTTATTCTAGTCGTGTAAATCTTAAAACTTTCAATCTTTTTAATATCAAAGATAAAATCACAATTCATGCATTAGTTAAAATCTGAGACAGCAGACTCTGTATGGAAGTACAGTATTGGTGAAGCAGCTTCTGGCTGAACGCCTAACTGTGGATGTGTAGGAGATCAATGTTCTACACAGAAATGAAGGACATTGATCCTGAGCTAGTTGCTTTAGAAAGTTAACCACATCCTCAAAAGGACACCGGTTTTTGTTCACATTTGAGAAATTAGTATTTTTGAATGGAATATCCGATTAAACACTAATTAGCACAATGTATAAATGCTTACTAAACAGACTGAAGCACAAATCCAATTCCCTTAACATCGGCACATCTGTACCAATCAGAGATTAGTCTGTGGTGAAATTTTTGCCCCAAAGAATAACATTACAACACATTGGAATACTCAGACGCAAGTATCAGACACAAGTAAAATGGACATGAAAAGAAGATACATTGAACATTTATGCATCCTTGGCATATATCGCTCCCTTACCTCGGCAACCAGTTCTTCTTTAGATGTACTATAAGTTTGTAAGGATCTGTTGAAAAATAAGATTTAAAACTGAGTTTCAATATTACGCTTATTTTCACTAGTATGATTCCTGCAGCAATTCCTACAACAGATTCCTACAATTCTGGACTTAGTGTTGTGTAATGAACTGGATTTGATAAGGGACCTCAAGGTAAAGGAACCACTAGGAGGCAGCGACCACAACATGACAAGATTTGACCTGCAATTTGAGAGGGAGGAGGTGAAATCAGATGTGTCGGTATTCAGCTGAGCAAAGGGGACTACAGAGGCAATGAAGCTGGCCAAAGGTGACTGGAAACGGACCCTAGCAGGAATGACATGGAACAGCAAAGGCAAGAATAATGCTGGGAATAATTTGGAAGATGCAGAATCTTTTCCTACCAAAGAGGAAGAAAGATTCTAGGGGGAGAATGAGGCGACCGTGGCTGACAAGGGAAGTCAAGGACAGTATAAAACTAAAAGAGAAGGCTTATAACATAGCAAAGATTAGTGGGAAGCCAGAGGATTATAAAGCTTTTGAAGAACAACAGAAGGTAACTAAAAGGCAATATGGGTTGAAAAGATGAAATATGAAGATAAGCTAGCTAATAATATAAAAGAGGATAGCAAGAGTTTCTTCAGTTATATAAAGAGTAAGAAAGAGGCAAGAGTGGACGTTGGACCGCTGGAGAATGATGCAGGAGAAGTGATAATGGGGAATAAAGAAATGGCAGAGGAGTTGAATAACTTTTTTGTATCAATCTTCACACCAACAATGTGCCTGAAATTCAAGAGAGTCACGGGGTGGAAGTTAGTTGAGTGGCTATTACTAGGGAGAAGGTGCTTGGGAAGCTGAAAGGGCTGAAGGTGGAAAGTCACCTGGACTGGATGGACTGCACCCTAGGGATTGTGGACGGATTGATAGTAATATTTCAAGAATCACTGGTCAGGAGTGGTTCCAGACGATTGGCAAATTGCCAATATTAACCCGCTGTACAAGAAGGGAGCAAAGCAGAATAGTGGGAACTATATGCTGGTTAGTCTGACTTTGGTGGTTGATAGGATTTTAGAGTCCATTATAATGGATGAGGTTACGGAGTACATGATAAAATAGGCCAAAGTCAGCATGGCTTTGTGAAAGGGGAGGACTTGTCTGATGAATCTGCTGGAATTCTTTGAAGTAAATAGCAGGACAAAGGAGAGTCAGTAGATGTTGTTTCCCTAGATTTTCAGAAAGCCTTTGGTAAGGTGCCACACGTGAGGCTGCTAATGAAGATGAGAGCCCACTGTATCAAAGGGCAGATACTAGCATAGATAGCAGGTTGGCAGAAGTCAAAGAACGACAAAAAAGGGGGCCTTTTCAGGTTGGCTGCCAATGACTAGCAGACCACTGCAGGGGTCGGTGCTGGGGCCGCTACTCTTCACGTTGTATATTAATGATTTGAATGAGGGGATTAAAGGCTTTGTGGCCAAGTTTGCGGATGATACGAAAATAGGTGGCAGGTAGTGTGGAGAAAGCAGGGACTCTGCAGGACTTGGACAGGTTGGGCAAAGAAGTGCAGATGGAATATATATGTAGCAAAGCGTGGACTCATGCATTTGGTAGTAGGAATAAAGGCATAGATTATTTTCCAGAAATCAGAAGTGCAAAGGGACTTGGGAGTGCTGGTGCAGGATTCCCAAAAAGTTAATCTGCAAATCGAATCAGTAGTAAAGAAAGCATCACAGTGCTAGCATTTATTTCAAGAAGGCTGGAATACAAAGACAGGGATGTAATGCTAAGGCTCTTTAAGGTGCTAGTTAGGCCGCATTTGGAGTAATGTGAGCAGTTCTGGGCACCATATCCAAGGCGAGGAAGGATGTGCTGACTCTGGAGAGGGTCCAGAGGAGGTTTACAAGAATGATTCCAGGAATGAGCGGGTTAACATATGATGAGTGTTTGGCTGCACTGGGCCTGTACTCACTGGAGTTTAGAAGAATGAGGGGGGACCTCAATGAAACTTACTGAATAGTGAAAGGCTTGGATAGAGTGTATGTGGAGAGGATGTTTTCACTAGTAGGACAACTAGGACCAGAGGCCATAGCCCCAATAAAAGGATTCCCTTTAAAAAGGAGATGAGGAGAAATTTCTTTAGTTAGAGGGTGGTGAATCTGTGGAATTCATTCTGTGGAATTTTTAAGGTGGAGTTTGATAGATTCTTGATTATTACAGGTGTCAGGGGTTTCCGGGGAGAAGGCAGGAGAATGGGGTTGAGAGGGAAAGATTGATCAGTCTTGATTGAATGGCGGAGTAGACTTGAAGTCTACATTGTTGTTTACCATGTATATTAACATGGATGTGAATGTATGAGGTATAATTAGCAAGTATGCAGATGACTTAAAAGTTGGTGTTGCGGATAGTGAGGAGTCCTACAGCAGGATATACATCAGATAGAAAATTGAGCAGAGCATTGACAGATGGGCGGCACAGTGGCGCCGCGATAGCATTGCTTCCTCACAGGCCCAGAGACTCAGGTTTGATCCTGACCACACGGGTGCTCTCTGTGTTGAGTTTGCATGTTCTTCCTGTGATCACGTCGATTTCCTCTAGGTGCTCTGGTTTCCTCTTATATTTCAAAGACCTGCAGGTTTGTAGGTTAATTGGCTTCTGCAAACTGTCCTAGTATGTAGGATAGAACTAGTGTAAGGGTGATCGTTGGGCGGCACGGATTTGGTGGGCCAATGGGCCTGTATCTCTAAACTAAACTAAAGATTAATTTAATCTCATTTTGTTGTTAGATAGGGGTAGGACATAGTAGGGGAAAGTTAATGAACAGAAAGACCTTGCAATTCAAGCCCATAGTTCCCTGAAAGTAGTAGGTGGATAGGTTGGTAAAGAAGGTATATGGCGTGTATTCCTAGACTGCATTTGGAGTATAGTTTACCCCTGAAAGGATTTGATGGCACTGGAGAGCGTGCAGAGGAAATTCACCAGAACCTGGCTTGGATTGGAGGACTCTAATTACAGGGTGAGATTGGATAGTCTGGGCATATTTTACCTGGAGTAAAGGGGGCTGATACAATTGCTGATAGATTGTCTGAGGAAGGGTCTCGACCCGAAACGTCACCCATTCCTTCTCTCCCGAGATACTGCCTGACCTACTGAGTTATTCCAGCATTTTGTGAAATAAATACCTTCGATTTGTAGCAGCATCTGCAGTTATTTTCTTACACTACCAATTGCTGATAGAGGTACATAAAATTATAAGAGATAGGGTGGGTAGTCAGAATGTTTTTCCCATAGTAGGGGTATCAATAACAAGAGGGCATAGGTTTATCGTGAGAGGAAGGAGTTTTAAATGGGGACTGGTATCTTCCCCACAGAGAATGGTTGATATCTGAAACTCGCTGCCAGAGACACGGAAGAGTCAGATACAATCACTACCTTTTAAACAGATGTATTCAGGCACTCTAGTAGGCAAGGCACAGAAGGATGCAATCCTAGAGCAAATAGGATTCGTGAAGAAGAAAAAAAGGTCAGCTTAGACCTAGTGGGTCAAAGGGCCTATTTCTGTGCTGCACATCTCTTCTGACTGATGGAATGAATGATTAGGGCCGTTGATGGGCTGCTTTGTCCTAAATGGTATCAAGATTCGTGAGAGTTGTTAGAGTTGCATTACTCTGGGCCTCTATTCATCACACTCCCAAAATGTTCTGTAGATGATGTTGTGGCTTTTGGATATCAAAAGGTGGATCACATGCCCCAGAATGCCCAGCTTCTGACTTGCTCCTGTGGGCACAGCATTTATGTGGCATGTGCAAATGTGTTTCTGGTTAGTGTAATTCACAGCATTTTATGGGTATTATGGCATTAGTATCATTACTGAATATCAAAGGTTGGTGGATAGACTTTCACTCAACACGTCTGTGGTGCAAATGTGTCCTAACATTCATCAGCCATGCTTTAATGTTTTTTTATGGGGCGGCATGGTGGCGCAGCGGTAGAGTTGCTGCCTTACAGCGAATGCAGCGCCGGAGACCAAGGTTCGATCCCGACTATGGGTACTGTCTGTAGGGAGTTTGTAGGGGGTTTCTCTGAGATATTTAGTTTCCTCCCACACTCCAAAGTATGCAGGTTAATTGGCTTGGTAAATGTAAAAATTGTCCCTAGTATGTGTAGGATAATGTTAATATGCGGGGATCGCTGTTCGGCGCGGACCCGGTGGGCCGAAGGGCCTGATTCCGTGCTGTATCTAAACTAAACTAAACTAAACAAAACTAGGTTTTGCTGTATGCGACTTTGAGCCGTTTCATTTGCTGAGCAGTTAAAAATAAAATTAAACATTATGCAACACACCAATTATGTTTTACTTGGTGAAAATAATGGGGGAAAACTAAATTTAAAAATTTTAAAATATATTTCTCTTTGAAGAGAAATGGCTTACCAACCCTTTGAAAAACAATGACATAAACTTGGTATTTTCCAGCTTCCAGTAAACCCATGTTATGGTACACACCCCAATCTGTTTAGTCATCTCTGTAGATAGTCTGCCTCAACAAAACATTCATTAGCGGCACAACAATGGTCTTCTGTAAAGCTATTTTAAATTCTACAGGTCATTGCTGTTTGAAAGCAAATTAATTTTGCACATTAACTCAAAATGCCTCTTTTAAAGTTGTACGATGCCTTTGACACATGGTACTTCTCAGGAGCCGAGAGGTGTGGTGTAGTGCAGAGGGGAGTAGGTTCAACCATGAAACAGGAACTAGGATGAATGTGACTAACGACATAGTCGAAAAAGTAGATTTTTTAACAGGAAAACAAATAGGATATTTTTTAAATGGAGGACCAAAGCAAAGATTCCTAGAATTTGAAGGGTAAGTGATTTTGAAGGTTCTGTCATCAATGTGATAGCCTGACTAAGTATTCCTGGCCAAAGTAAAGGAGGAGCATTCAGGATCGTATGGAGGACCTCGAGTCCAAGCATCAGATGCACATCGAAGTTCTGCGTGAACAACAAAATGAGCAGATCACCTTGCAAACTACTCACCCACCCACTCCATTGATCATTTCCTACTTATCGATGGAAAATCTGCAGTTCTACGCCGAGCACTTCCATGGACAGGTACATGGATGCGAAAGGCTTCAAGGGATATGGGCAGGTGGGACTAGCGTAGACGGGGCATCTTGTTCAGTACGGATGTGTTCAGCCAAAGGGCCTGTTTCCATGCAGCGTGACTCTACAATTTCAAAGTCTGTTACTGTTACTTCACGCTGATGCTGTATCTTACAGACTGTTGTTTCAAGTTAGAATCAGAAAGTATTTTGCAAAAAAATCCCTTTGTGTGACAGGACATTTCTTTTTGGTGGCATCAAGAATGACTAAAGCCAGCACTCAATTCATTATGTTAAACAAAAAGCTGACTTATACAAACAGTCTAAGAGAAAATGTAACTAGTAGAGTAACCTAAAATAATCTAAATAAAAATTACCTCTTTGACTGAAGATGAGACAGATCAATAGCTGTATCGGGATAACTAACTTCTGCATTTTCTTCATCACTTTGATTTTCCTCGATATTCTGCGTTTCTTCAGAATCTTCCCCGACAGTCTGTTCTTCATGTTGATTGTCTGATTCACCTCCAGCACTGTCCTCCTGACCCTCTGCTTCTCCTTGCACCTCTTCACATTGGTTTTCGCCTTCAAGGCCAGTCTCATTATCTTCATCACTACTGCTTTCACCATTGTCTGATTCAGCTTAACAAAATAATTTATTTAAAAATAAGCATAAATTAAGTAAACATTTAATAACAATGGAAAAAAACATTAAAAAAATCTAAAAGCAAGGTTAGAAAATTCTATGGCCATGTGTAAGAGATAATCTGCAAATAATAATATCTACCACATGTGTATGACAGTCATGCAATATTCTGACATTATAGAACATTCTGGTAAAAGTAATGTCAAGAGTGTTTTATTGTCATATGTCCCAAAACAGAACAATGACATTTTCACTTGCAGCAGCACCACAGATATGTAAACATAGCACTCAGTAGACACCACAATAAACAGCAAAAAGTTTTTTAAAAACATTATAGTACAAAAACAAAGCCCCAAGTCCCTTGTGCAATCTAGGCGGTTTGTAGTACGGAGTTTAGTATTGTTCGTCATGTTCAATAGCCTGATGTTTACTTCCTGTTTAAGGGTTATTAACAGGAAGGTTAAAGGATTCTCAAAAGACTAATAATATTTTGTCTTTTTCCTTTAATTCAACCTGGTAACCATCATTCATCGAATTACGTTTATTCTTGGCATGTCTCATTTAGTCTGTAACAAATCACAGTGAAAATCAATCTAAAACTCATTAAAGACTGAATGGATGACTACACCAGAACTCTCTGTGGCACCCCTGGACTAATGGTATAAAGTCGGAAGAAGGGTCTCGACTCAAAATGTTACCCATTCCTTCTCTCCAGAGATGCTGCCTGTCCCACTGAGTTACTCCAGCATTTTGTGACTACCTAATGGTATAAAGCTTGTGTACAGGTCATCAAGTTGTTAAAGTTAGACCAATGCTAGTTTACCCTGCAGTACAAGCTTGCCACGGTATCCAAGATCCAAAGCTGTATCATTTTGAGCAATCTCATCTACGAGAGTGATTTTATCCTGTAGCAGGTCAACAAACAGAACATCATAGCTCTGTCACTATCTTAAACTCTTAATTTGCACAGCAGATCCTCAGAGCTGAGGGTTAAACTGCACCATTTGTCATGTTGGAAAGTCAGATTACATTTGATTATATTCAGATATTATATCAACATTTCCAGCATTGATTCTTTCAATCTTTACCTGGTGTTGTTCTTTACCATAGAAAGTTCTTAACTTTCAAAAAAACATTTGTCTTTCTACCAGTAATTTAAAATTGCTGAAAGAAGTTTCAATAAAGCCTGTCCAATTCATCCAATTGTTTATTGTACCTTACTCAATGATGTGTATTCAACTAAGTGGAGATTGATAGGTTCTTGATTAGTACAGGTGTCAGGGGTTATGGGGACAAGGCAGGAGTATGGGGTTGAGAAGGAAAGATAGATCAGCCATGACTGAATGGCAGAGTACACTTGATGGGCCGAATGGCCTACTTCTGCACTTATGAAAGCTGATTACAAAATTTTTTTGGTGGCAGCAGTATAACACATGAAAATATAGATCCACTTAATCACATATGTCCACACCTATTGTAATATCCTATATTTCTTCCACAGATACATGTCACTATAATTAATAATTTGCAAAGTTTTTTACATGAATGTAACCTGCAATGGTGCTACAGTCAGTGCTGCTCCAGCAGCCAGGGCTCAATCCTGACCTCCGGTGCCGTCCGTGTAAAGTTGCACATTCTCCCTGCCATCCTGTGGGTTTTCCCCAGCTACTTCGGTTTCCTCCCACATCCCAAAGAACTGCAGTGGCCAATTGACCACTATGGGTGGGTGGGAGAAGAACTGGGGTGGAGCTGATGGGGAAGTGCGATTGAATGGGTAATAGTGAAGCTCGTGAGGGAACGAGACTAAAAGCCAGTGTAGTCTAAATGAGCCGAATGTTCTCCTGCTGGGGCAAGATGCTATGAAATGTGTTCCCCTCCCGCAAAGACACTTCAATTCTCAAACAAACCTTAATTCCTTTACAATCAAAATATTTGATAAATATAACTTTAGGTTGGAACAAAGTTACCTACAGTAATCTATTTGTGTATGGTCTTTCATGCATTACCTAAGGGAACTGTATCCTCAGTATAAAGGTCAGAGGTGCTGCTGGTTACAGTCTCCATGTCTTCATCCTGCACTTTAACCTTCCTCTCCCCCACGTGCCTCCATACATACTGCTCATCAACCTAAGTACAAGCAGATCGTAGAGTCGGTATCCTGGCTGAGAAATGGTAACAGCAATGCTAAATTTATGACAGCCACAATAAGGTAATTCGAACAAACAAGATGGATTTAACTTTCATTAGAAACATAGTTTACAATTAGTTATTAGTTAGCAATTTGTGGGAATTCTAGGATAAAGATGGGATGAATTTGATCTCTGCTGATGACTGTAAGGGTCCAAGTAGTAAATCTCAATCCAAATGGAGTTGAATTTCCACCACAAAACTGTCCCTAATTTCCTCCAGCCAAATACTAGGAAGAACAAAGTCATCAACTTCTACACCTGTCAAAAAGTCTGTTCCTTAGTTCCAGACTCAACTATTCCTGAAACGTCACCTATTCCTTTTCTCCAGAGATGCTGCCTGACCCACTGAATTACTCCAGTTGTTTGCGTATATCTTCGGTTTAAACCCGCACCTGCAAATCCTTCCTACACATTTTGTCAACTATTTCCACCTCTCTACCAATGCTCACTCTACCCCTGCCTCTGTTTATTAGCTGCCAAAACTCACCCACACTTCTGTTACATCCTGGCTTTCAATGCTCACCCTCCGTAAAATTGATTATTGGAAACTCCGCTGCTGACCTGACATCAAGATTTTCCTCAATCTCCTCAGGCCTTGCTGACCTTTATCGGCTCCTGGCTACACAAGACTTAATTTCTCATCCTTGTTGTTACATTGCTTCGTGGTCACCCCATTTCTAGCTCTGTAGTACCCTCTTCCTCAAAATCATCCAAGATATCTGGACCTGTTCAGTTACAATCTCTCAGATGCCCTCAAATTCAATCCTCCAGTACTGGTGACCCTGCCTTAAATCTTTGTGATTCCTCGTTCAAACCTTTTCTCTGCCACTTCATCCTCCTTTAAGATGGTCCTTACTAACTTTCTCATTGACCAATAACATCTGCTGTTATGGCTCAGCTATCATTAAGTGCCTTGAGGCTTTTGTGCTACTTTAAACATACTAAGTTAACAGCTGGCCATTTAGATTTTTGTAAATTGGTACAGACGAATGACCCAGATGAAGCATGGCATGCTTCCAGAGATTGTCATTAAATTACAATTTACAGCCAATTGAAAAGATGTCAAAACATTTTGAACTGCGCAATGACCTATAGAGTCATACAGAATGGAAATAGGCCCTTCGGCCCAACCTGCCTATGCAGACCAAGATGCCCCATCTATTCTAGTCCCACCTGCCCACGTTTGGTCCATATCCATCTGCACCTTTCCTATCCATGTACCTGTCCAAATGTATTTTAAATGTTCTTCTCGTCCCTGCCTCAACTACCTTTTCTGGCAGCTCGTTCCATACGTCTGTGTGAAAAAGTTGCCCCTCAGGTTCCTATTAAATCTTTCTCCTCACGCCTTATATACGTATGTCCTCTAGTTCTCGATCCCCCTACACTGGGTAAAAGACCCTGTGCATTCACCGTATATATTCCCCTCATGATTTCATAGACACATTAAAATTAATACATTCATACAAATACGCATAATGGACAGTAGGACTTACAAAGAAGTATTACACAAATAGAAAGGCAATGATGTCACCCACCCACTTCACTACTTTCGGGTTGTTCTTGAAGAATCTCTTTTTAAGTTCTTGCTGTTACAGGTATTCTGCATTCCAAAGAATCTGCCCCTTCCATTTCAAATAACATTATACAAACACAGCAGATCAGGCAGAAAGAGAAGCATAGTTAACATTTCAGGTCAAAGAGCCTTAATCAGAACTGGGAAAGAGAGATAACGTTAGTTAGAAGTTGCAGAGAAGACGGTAGGGTAATGGGAATAACTGATTTGTTGAGGATGGGTTGTCTTGAGGATATATTGCAAAAATCATTGGACCAATGAGTTAATAAAGTGCACGAGGGAAGAAAATGGGACAAAAACTGAGATGAGAACAGCAAGAGAGAAAGAATGTAGTAGACAAACGAAAAGTTGCAAAATGAAGGATGGACAACCAGAAGAGAGAAATAGCGCAGATGGATGACTTAAAGTAGAAATAGCAATTCCGATGGGGTCTGAAAGAAAGTCGAGTTGCTTAAATAAATTGCATAATTCAATACTGGATCCTGCAAGCTGCAACTTGCCCAGATGGATGACAAGATGGTGTCCCTCAAACTTACACTGGGATTAGTTGTAACAGTGCAGGAAGCCACCAACAGACCGTCAAAGTAAGAGTTGGAGGGAAAATTGAAGTAGAGGCAATAGAGAGGTCTGAACTGGTTCTGGTCCCCCGCAAAGCCATCATCAAAACTGTTTCTAACAGCCCTCATCTTGGAGCATTTGTTCCACTTTTTGCTCCAACTGACCCCATAACTCCATTGACTGGATGAATCCTACTGCTTATCCTCATGGCCTCACCTTATCAGACATTCCCTTTGTCAAGTCCATCCTTCCCCCACATCTCTCTAGTTTAAAACTACTTTTCTTTCTTTGCCACCTCTGACCAATGATCTTCGACCCGAAACATAATTCTGTTTCTCTCTCCATTTCTCTCTCCATAAATGCTACCTGACTTGCTAAATGCTTCCAGCATCTTCTGTTATTTCCAATTTCCAACATCTGCAGTTTCTTTATTTTCTGAGAAAATACACTCATCTCATAATTTAACTTGTTATTATAAACTACCTTGTTATTGTCAAAGGAAGTTAGGAGTTCTACCATACTTGATTTTACAGTTATATTTCACTTTCTGCCACATTACTAGAAAATATCAAAATATTACCTTAAATAGAAAGCCAAATCCCATCATAAGGTAAGAAGGTGGGAGGTAGTTCTTTTTACCTGTAAATATGAAAGAACATCAGACCTGCATTGTCTGCAAGGTCAAGAAGATAACAACAAAAACCTGCAAAACACTTTAATAGTAGAATATCAAACCTATTAGAAAAGGCACACGTTCATATAAAAATCTTTATCAGCATGTTTATATGGAAATAAATGTCTACCTAAGCTTTGCCTTCACACAGATCCCAGAAAAAAGGGTTCAATGATTTTATAAGTATATTATTTTATACAACTTACGGTTTATATATAAAAATATTACTTGAAGCTGAAGCATGTTGGGACAATCCAACTGCTGATAACCTAAAGTAAATATGCATTTCACAAAAATGAACAAATGTCAAATTATCAATTCACCAAATAAGATGAATGCTGTAAACAAACTTATTACCTCTGATCATGAAACTTCCTGTGGTCAGGTACTCTCCAGTAGGTGCAGTTTTCGATACCTGAAGATTTAAAAATGACGCGTTACGATTTTCTTATTTTAAAATAGTCTGAAATAAAAGTTCTAACCATTGTCCAATGGCACCACCGTTGGTGACGAATCACCGACATATTATTTTGTGCTAAAGGCGGACGGAGGGAAAGAAATTCTGATGCATCTTCTGGAGCTCAAACATTCACAGTATAGCAGGGTACTTGCCTGTAATTGTGTTGGGAAATATACTGTGACACTGATGAAAGGAAAAATTAAATGTAAAATACTGAAAAATAATTTCTTAAAGGCAGCATAGAACATAACCAGAAAAAACCTTTGATCTTCATGTTCACTGTCTGGTTTCTAAAATTTTCGCACATAGAAATAAGAAGGGCCTCAACTCGAAATGTCCATGTTCTCCAGGGATGCTGCCTGACCTGCTGAGAGACTCCAGCACTTTGTGCCCTTTATTGTTTATTTTCATCCCATTAATTTCAACAAGTCGATGACCCATTCTGCCAGATCACCATCTGATAAAGAAAGCAAAAATCTGCCCATGATATTGAGAGTACTTTGTTACTCATAGCTCATAGATTAGCCTTGTTTTAAGAGTTATAGAGTGATACAGTGTGGAAACAGGCCCTTCAGCCCAACTTGCCCACACCGGCCAACATGTCCCAGCTACACTAATCCCATCTGCCCACATTTGTTCCATATCCCTCCAAACCTGTCCGATGCATGTCTTGATGACCCACTCCAGAGACTGAAAAAAAAAATCTAATATAATACATCAGTGCAACACTAAAGAATTGCTGCTCTCTAAAGACATAATCTTTCAGATGAGACATAAAACCATTGCCTCATTTTAGGTAGATAAAATCACAATGTTGAGGAAACCAAAGGTTTAGCTGCTGCCCTCAAACAATAATATTATAAACGGAATATCTGTTTGTCATTACATTGCTATTGGTTCAGTTTTGTTTAGTTTAGAGATACAGCACGGAAACGGGCCCTTCGGCCCACCGATTCCGCGCCGACCAGCGATCCCTACACACTAACACTATCCTACTCACACTAGTCACGATTTACAATTATACAGACCTCCCAACATTTGATTTTACAAATTCAGAATTTTGTTGTCCAAAATTCAGAATTTTACATCAAAATTCGTAACATGGCGCGTAATGCGACTTTTCAGCAAAAAAAGTATGCACGCCAAATGCGCGTACGCGTTGCGCTATTTCACGAGTGAAAAACGACTATTATTTCCAACAGTCTATAGTTCTTGGACTACATGTACAATGTCAAGCCTATCATGAGTATATTCTACTATTATAGAAAGGTGAGAGACGAGGCCAGGCCAGTGGTGGGGCAAGACCAGAGGCGAGGCCGGGCGAGCGGCGGGGCATGTGTTTTGCGGAAAAATGTGAGACAAAATCAGAATGGCGGAAATGAAATAAGAAAGCGGAAACTTTCCGCCAAATTCGGACGGGTTGGGAGGTCTGAATTATACTAAGCCAATTTATCTACAAACCTGTACGTGTTTGGAATGTGGGTGGAAACCAGAGAAAACCCACGCAGGTCATAAGATTATAAACGATAGGTGTAGAATTTGGCCATTTGGCCCATCAAGTCTACTCCGCCATTCAATCATGGCTGAGCTATCTCTCCCTCCTAACCCCATTCTCCTGCCTTCTCCCCTTAACCTCTGACACCCATCACGTACAAACTACGTACAGACAGCACCCATAGTAAGGATCGAACCCAGGTGTCTAGTGTTGTAAGGCAGCAACTCTACCGCCACGCCTTGTGTATCGTCTGATAGGCTTCCTACATTCCAACGGTGATAGCATTTCAAATATTCCTCTTTGAAACATCCTGAAGTTATGATGGATGCTACATAAATGTTCCTGTCTGACAAAAAAATAAAACGGAAAAGGTGGCTCAACCGTGGCT
Source organism: Rhinoraja longicauda (assembly GCF_053455715.1). Classification (NCBI taxonomy): domain Eukaryota; kingdom Metazoa; phylum Chordata; class Chondrichthyes; order Rajiformes; family Arhynchobatidae; genus Rhinoraja; species Rhinoraja longicauda. The sequence goes on along the minus strand of NC_135962.1, from coordinate 3,027,739 downwards.
AACGAGGGAAATCAAGGATAGTGTTAAATCCAAGGAAGAAGCACATAAATTGGCCAGAAGAAGCAGCAAACCAGAGGACTGGGAGAAATTTAGAACAGAGAATGACAAAGGGGTTAATTAAGAAGGGGAAAAAAAGAGCATGAGAGAAAGCTTGCGGGGAATATAAAAACTTACTGTAAAAGCTTCTTTAGATATGTAAAAAGGAAAAGATTAGTGAAGACAAATGTAGGTCCCTTACAGTCAAAGACACGTGAATTTATAATGGGAAACAAGGAATTGGCAGAACAGTTAAACGAATACTTTGGTTCTGCCTTCACTAAGGAAGACACAAACAATCTCCCAGAAATACTAGGGGACCGAGGATCTAGTGGGAGGGAGGAACTGATGGAAATTCACATTAGTCAGGAAATGGTATTAGGTAATCTGTTGGGGCTGATGGCAGATAAATCCCCAGGGCCTGATGATCTGCATCCCACAGTACCCAGAGTGGCTCTAGAAATCGTGGATGCGTTGGTGATCATTTTCCAATATTCTCTTGACTCTGGATCAGTTCCTGTAGACTGGAGGGTAGCCAATGTAACCCCACTTTTTAAGAAAGGAGGGAGAGAGAAAAAGGGGGATTATAGATCAGTTAGTCTTATATCGGTAGTGGGGAAGATGCTTGAATCGATTATTAAAGATGTTATAGCAGAGCATTTGGAAAGCAGTGACAGGATCGGTCAAAGTCAGCATGGATTTATGAAGGGGAAAGCATGCTTGAATAATCATCTGGAATATTTTGAGGATGTAACAAGTAGAATGGATAAGGGAGAGCCAGTGGATGTGATGTATCTGGACTTTCAAAAAGCCTTTGACAAGGCCACACAAGAGATTAGTGTGCAAAATTAGAACACATGGTATTGGGGGTAGGGTATTGACATGGATATAGAACTGGTTGGCAGACAGGAAGCAAAGAGTAGGAATTAACGGGTCCTTTTCAGAATGGCAGGCAGTGACTAGTGGGGCGCCACAAGGCTCGGTGATGGAACCCCAGTTATTTACAGTATATATTAAAGATTTAGACGAGGGAATTAAATGTAACATCTCCAAGTTTGCGGATGACACAAAGCTGGGTGGCAGTGTGAGCTGCAAGGAGGACGCTATGAGGCTGCAGGGTGACTTCGATAGGTTGGGTAAGTGGGCAGATGCAGTATAATGTGGATAAATGTGAGGTTAACCACTTTGGTGGCAAGGACAGGAAGGCAGATTATTATCTGAATGGTGTCCGATTAGGAAAAGGGGAGATGCAACGAGACCTGGGTGTGCTTGTACATCAGTCACTGAAAGTAAGCATGCAGGTACAGCAGGCAGTGAAGAAAGCTAATGCCTAAGAAAGCCTTTATTGCGAGAGGATTTGAGTTTAGGAGCAAGGAGGTCCTACTGCAGTTGTGCAGGGCCCTGGTGAGACCGCACCTGGAGTTTTGTGTGCAGTTTGGGTCTCCTTATTTGAGGAAGGACTTTATTGCTATTGAGGGAGTGCAGTGTAGGTTCACCAGATTAATTCCCGGGATGGCGGGACTGACAATATGATGAAAGAATGGGTCAACTGGGCTTGTATTGACTGGAATTTAGAAGGATGAGAGGTGATCTTAAGGAAACATTAAAAATTCTTAAAGGATTGGACAGGCTCGATGCTGGAAAAATGTTCCCGATGTTGGGGGAGTCCAGAAGCAGGGGTCACAGTTCAAGAATAAGGGGTAGGCCATTTAGGACTGAGATGAGGAAAAACCTTTTTCACCCAGAGAGTTGTGAATCCGTGGAATTCTCTGCCACAGAAGGCAGTGGAGGTCAATTCACTGGATGTTTTCAAAAATTAGTTAGATTTAGGGCTAAAGGAATCAAGGGATGTGGGGAGAAAGCAGGAACAGGGTACTGATTTTAGATGATCAGCCATGATCATATTGAATGGTGGTGCTGGCTCGAAGGGCCAAATGGCCTATTCCTACACCTATGTGTAATGTATTCATGCATATTCATGTGCCATGTTAATGAGTGGGTGTTCCTTATTAGCCGAGAACGCTGGGTAAATAAAGGCTGGCGCGATTTCAGGCAACGAACGTGTGAGTGTACTTTATCTTTATGCTGTGCTGAACATAACAAAATTGGCGACGAGGACGGGATTGTGGAGGAGACAGTTTGTTTTGCATAGCTAGCATAGCTTTTGTACTGCTAAGTGTTAGGTGCTTTGCTACACCAGAACAGGCAGGAAATCTGAGCTTGTGCAAAAAAAAAACTTTCCTCGTTCCTTTGTTTAAAAAAAAGAGACAAAATGGCAGCGTCCACGCGCTACATCGGAAGCCTGGGCATCTTTGACAAAAGTAGAGAGCCGTTCAGCTCCTATATGGAAAGAGCAAACATGTTCTTCATGGCAAACAACATCACGGAGACCAGTAGTGAAGGAGAGGTAGTGGCTGCAACAAATAAGGCCGTTCGTGAACACATGAAAGCGATTCTGCTCACGGAGATCGGACCTAAAGTGTACGGAACACTCGTGAACATCCTTGCGCCCATAAAGGCAAAAGATGTGCCATTCAGTGACATTATAAAGAAGTTGGAGGAGCACTTCAACCCAAAGCCTCTGGAAATTGCAGAAAGCTACAAATTCGGCACGAGAAACCAGAAGCAAAACGAGACAATCAGTGAGTACATTGTTACCTTGAAAAACTTAACGTTGCACTGTAACTTTGGAACCTTTCTCGAACGCGCATTACGCGACAGATTTGTTTGTGGTCTAGTGGACGAACGAATTCAGTCCAAACTCATGAGCACTCCAGATCTTACATTTGAGATAGCATGCAAGATTGCTACTACAATGGAGATGGCATCAAAGAATGCTCTCGAGTTTCATTCACCACATACTGCAGTGGCCGTGTACACACACAAAGCAGCGCCTATGGCCAAACCAAAAGGGGCCAAACTGAAACCGAAGTATGGCGGGGAGCCGAGTGCAGCCAGTTGTTATCGTTGCAATCACCCATCCCAATCCTGTCAGTTCAAAACAGCTAAGAGCTATAACTGCCAGAAGAAAGGCCATATCGCCTCAGCATGTCGGGCCAAGCTTAAAGTGGGAAACACACGACAACCCCTGAAAAGAGTTCACAATTTAGAGATGAACCCGGATGACAATGAACTTGGGTTGTACATCATTCATGCAACTGATGTCAATAAGCCTACAACCAGCTAAGACAAGGACTTTCGAATTAAACTATTGGTTAATGAACAGTTAATTGAAATGTGTATTGACATGGCAGCAGACTGTTCGGTCATGAGCAAAGACCTGTACGAAACAAAGTTCTCACAGACACCATTGTCCGAGAGTAAGGTCAAGCTGAGAACCTACTCCGACGAAGCCTTGGAGATGTGCGAACAAATGAATTGTAAAGTTCAGTGTAATGGACAGTCAGTAACACTGCCCATCATAGTGGCCAGCTACAGAAATAAACCAACCCTCCTTGGAAAGGATTGGCTGAGATAAATAAAATTAGACTGGAAGAACATTTTCAGCGTCGATGTGTCCAAATCACGTCTTGAAAATGTCGTAAGCAAACATGCTGAAATATTTGCTGATAGTTACACGAGAATAACAGGGTACTCTGCACACATTCGACTGAAGCAAGACGCGAGACCTGTGTATTGTCGACCAAGACCAGTACCATATGCGCTAAAGCAACAAGTGGAGGAAGAACTCAACAGGTTGGAGCGGAATGGAGTACTCGTGAAGATAGACCAGAGCAACTGGGCAACGCCAATTGTGGCTGTACCCAAGGCTGACAAAACTATTCAACTATGTGGTGACTACAAAGTCACAATCAACCAAGCTGTTGACGACGGACAGTATCCTTTGCCAACCTCGCAGGATCTGTATGCAGAACTTAGCGGAGCAAGAGTCTTCACTAAGCTGGATTTGTCTCATGCTTATGCCCAACTCAATGTTGACAAAGAAAGTCAGCAGTGCTTGACCATCAACACACATAAGGGCTTGTATTCCTATACAAAGCTGCCCTATGGCGTGAAATCTTCCCCAAAAATCTTTCAGTCCGTCATGGACAAATTGTTGCAAGGCATTCCGCCAAGATGAGCTACTGATATTCACAGTGGGCATGGAAGAACATCTGGAAATACTCGAGCAAGTTCTCACACGACTGAACTGCCACAACGTCAAACTGCGAAAGAGCAAATGTGCATTTGCGCAATCAGAGGTGATCTACCTTGGACTCAAAGTAGATTCCAACGGACTGCGCCCTGTGAAGGCGAATGTTGAAGCAATTGCGAATGCTCCAAAGCCCAACAATGTGTCAGAGCTACGATCATTCCTTGGGATGGTGCAGTTCTATGCACGATTCCTTCCAGATTTAGCAACCGTGCTAAAGCCACTACATCATCTGTTACAAAAGGATGAGAATTGGATGTGGGGAAAGGAACAACAACGTGCATACGACATCTGCAAGAAAAACCTGACAAGTGACAAACTCCTTGTTCACTACGACACGACGCGCGAGATGAAACTTGCTTGTGATGCTTCAAGTTATGGTGTAGGTGCAGTGATTTGCCACGTAATGGATGACGGACAGGAAAAGCATATTGCTTTTGCCTCCCGCACCCTATCACCGAGTGAGCGCAATTATGCACAGATAGAAAAGGAAGCACTCAGCATTGTGTTCGGAATCAAGAAATTCCACCAGTTTCTTCTTGGCAGACCATTCACCCTAATAACTGATCACAAACCACTACTAGCGATACTGGGTCCCAAATCAGCTATACCATCCATGGCGGCATCAAGGATGCAGCGCTGGGCAATTCTGATGTCCCAGTATGACTACAAGGTGGAGTACAGAAGCTCCAAATGCAACGCAGTCGCAGATGCGTTGTCCCGATTGCCCCATGAGAACTCTGATGTGGGAAGTGAGAACTCAATCTACCCACTGCAAGTCGTAGATGAAGACTTTCCAGTGACTGCAACAGAAATTGCAGCTGAAACAGAGAAGGACACTGTGCTGAAGAGTGTCTATGAACAGACATTGAATGGTTGGACTGAAATCGAGAGTGGATCAAACTCGGAACTGAAGCCTTTCTATAATCGACGACATGAATTATCATGTGAGCAGGGATGCATAAAGTGGGGTTACAGAGTGGTTGTACCAGAGTCTTTAAGAAACAAGATTATGTACGAACTTCATGCCGAACATCCTGGCATAGTAAGCATGAAGTCAATTGCTAGAAGTTATGTGTATTGGCCTGGTATAGACAGTGACATTGAGTCACTGGTGAGCAAATGTAGTGTGTGTCAAAATTGCCGGAGTAAACCACCAAAAACACCACTGCAACCCTGGTCATTGCCAAGTAGACCGTTTCAGAGAGTTCATGTAGACTTTTGTGAAAAGGGTAATGATAATTTTCTGGTACTAGTAGATAGTCATTCCAAATGGATTGAGGCTAAGCATATGGGATCAAGCACTACTGCTGAGCGTACCAAAGACGAGTTGAGATCAATTTTTGCATGTCATGGTTTACCAGAAGAACTTGTTTCTGATAACGGACCTCAGTTTCGTTCAGAACAGTTCAAAGAGTTCATGCAGCGTAACGGGGTAAAACACACACTTGTTCCTCCATACCATCCGCCCTCCAATGGGGCGGCGGAAAGGTCTGTTAGAGTAGTCAAAGAGGCTCTCAAGAAACAGGTTTTGCAGGGTAGTTCAAAGCTCAGCATGAAACATCGTTTGGCTAGTTTCTTGCTGAAGTACAGAACCACACCACACACAACTACGGGTTATTCACCTGCAGAACTGTTGATGAAGAGAAGGCTAAGAATACGCCTAAGTCTAGTTCAACCCAATTTGGCCTCGAGAGTTGAGCAAAAACAGTTGTCAAAAACACCACTTTGACTTCCACAAAAAGGAGAGGAACTTCAAGCCAGATGAGCAAGTTCGTGTGCTCAGTCCTCCCAATAAGTCCAGTCGAGACAAATGGGATGTTGGGAAAATAGTGGAAGTGTGCGGAACAAAAAGATACTTAGTGGATGTTGGAGACAAGATCAAAAGTGTTCATGTGGATTAAATGATTCCAGCCAAAGATGAACCAAAAACTGAGCATGAATTCCTAATCCCTGAGTATTCATCTGAAAGTGAGTTAGAAAAGACTATTGTGGTTGATACACAAAATTCAGTTAGTACAGATAAAGAAACAGACTTCTCTGGTCAAGGTCAGTGTACTAAAATAGAGCCAAACAAGCCAATAGTTGAGTCTACACGTACATCTGTTACGCCTGTTGCACCTGTTACTGTTAGACGATCAGGCAGGAACCGCAAACCAGTAATTAGGTTAAATTTGTAAGTTAGACAACTCACTCTACAAGTAAAATGAAAATGTGTGAATATGTAAAATAAATGTGTTATGTTTATCATTTGAAATTTTGTAAATATGGTAAAAGTATTGGTTTAAATCAAGTATCACAACACCAAAATTGTAACTGAGTACTTGGATTTAATACTTTAAAAAAGGGAGAGCAGTGTAATGTATTCATGCATATTCATGTGCCATGTTAATGAGTGGGTGTTCCTTATTAGCCGAGAACGCTGGGTAAATAAAGGCTGGCGCGATTCAGGCAACCAACGTGTGAGTGTACTTTATCTTATGCTGTGCTGAACATAACACTATGTTTCTATAAATATATTTTTTCCCAGCAATCAAAATGTTGGCTGTGATTTTTAACAACAAATCATTTAAGTAATGTCTCATTTGAGGATGACTGCAGTGTAACAGTACAAAAGAAAAAAAAATCCACAATTACCTGATTATGATGGACCCACCACGCACTAGTGATTACACGTGCATCCCACGCTGCACTATAACACACTGCCATTGTGCCAGCTTCTGTCAATGTACGTGGAGGTATTGCCTCCCCTGCAAGTCAAAAATAAACCTTATGTCAGTAGAGAATAAAAGTAACAGACATCTACGTTTGCAATGCTGAAAGTTAATGAATTTACCTTTTTGGCTCTTAATGACACAACTGGTAGCACCATGGAGGTCAGCATGTACATAAACATCGCCTGGAAAACAAATTTATATCTACAATTGAAAAAAGGTCACATATGGTCAACATTAGCTTGGTGGTGCAACAACTGGTTTTAGTGCTCCTGGGTTCAAGGGTGAAAAGTGTTTAGGATTCCTGATAACAGGTGCATGCTAATGGATACAATACACAAACATTACTTGAAGGTTATACTTTGCTATTTATCCCTAGTTTGTCCCTGAACAGAGTGATTTGCGAAGGCCATCTCGGATGGAAGTTCAGAATCAACCAGATAGAGTAAATGTAAGAAAATAACTGCAGATGCTGGTACAAATCGAAGGTATTTATTCACAAAATGCTGGAGTAACTCAGCAGCTCAGGCAGCATCTCAGGAGAGAAGGAATGGGCGAGGTTTCGGGTCGAGACCCTTCTTCAGACTGATGTCAGGGGGGCGGGACAAAGGAAGGATATAGGTGGAGACAGGAAGACAGTGGGAGATCTGGGTAGGGGGAGGGGAAGAGAGGGACAGAGGAACTATCTAAAGTTGGAGAAGTCAATGTTCATACCACTGGGCTGCAAGCTGCCCAGGCGAAATATGAGGTGCTGTTCCTCCAATTTCCGGTGGGACTCACTATGTCACTGGAGGAGACCCATGACAGAAAGGTCAGACTGGGAATGGGAGGGGGAGTTGAAGTGCTCAGCCACCGGGAGATCAGATTGGTTAATGCAGACTGAGCGCAGGTCAGCAATCGCCGAGCCTGCGTTTGGTTTCACCGATGTAAATAAGTTGACATCTGGAGCAGCGGATACAATAGATGAGGTTGGAGGAGGTGAACCTCTGTCTCACCTGGAAAGACTGTTTGGGTCCTTGGATGGAGTTGAGGGGGAAGGTAAAGGGACAAGTGTTGCATCTCGTGCGGTTGCAGGGGAAAGTGCCCAGGGATGGGGTGGTTTGGGTAGGAAGGGACGCCAAACCAGACAGGATTTACTGATGCTGGCTCTTGTTCCAGGTTACTTTTCATTATTTGAATTTAGTTCTCTTGCCGCCATGGTGAGATTTGGATTCATGTCTGTGGATCAATTGTCCAGAAGGTTAACCATTGTGCTACCATATCATTAGCCTTGCATTTAATTTATTGAAACCACAGGACATCTGTACAAGCCTATAGAAATTTCCTTGTGTACACATTTTCAGATAAAGGTCAATGTACCAAAGAGGTCCTAACACAGAAAACTGCCCGTTTCAAAGGGATTTAAATGCAAAAATGTGAATTACTGCTTTAGTTCTCCGAATACAGTGTCGGAACACATCTAGAATACCGTGTTCAGTTTAGGCAGCAAATTTCAAGGTTATTATCCTTCGAGACTAAATGATTGAGAAATGGTCTAATGAAAGACTTTTCATAATAAGGGTATTCTGTCAGGTTATCTGGTGCTGTAATTCAGTTCAAGGAAGCACAGATCAAGGAAGCATAATTTAAAAATAGAATTCTGTTATTATGAGTGAAAGCAAGAAACATTTCTTCGCACATTAGTCGAGAAGAAATCTGTATCTTCCCCCAAAAAGTTGTAGATCTTCTTCAAATACATTTTCAAGGTGAAGAACAAAGCATTTATGTTATGTATGGAGTTTAGGAATAGGAAGTAACAATGGGCAGATGGTATAGATGGGCATAATTTAACTAAGATAGGCACAAAATGCTGGAGTAACTCAGCAGGACAGACGGCATCTCTGAAGAGAAGGAATGGGTGACTTTTTCCATTCCTTCTCTCCAAAATGCTGTCTGTCCCACTGAATTACTCCAGCATTTTGTGTCTATCTTCGGTGTAAACCAGCATCTGCAGTTCCTTTCTACACATAATTTATCTGGTTGAGTGGCTGAATTAGTAACTCCTGGTCCAACTTCCTGATTTAAAAGAGATGTAAATTCTACTGGATTTGTCAAACCCATAGGCAAAATGATGGACACAAAAAGCTGGAGTAACTCAGTGGGTCAGGCAGCATCTCGGGAGAGAAGGAATGGGTGATGTTTTGAGTCGAGACCCTTCTTCAGTCTGAAGAAGGGTCTCGACCCAAAACGTCACCCATTCCTTCTCTCCCGAGATGCTGCCGACCCGCTGAGTTACTACAGCTTTTTGTGTCTCTCTTCGATTTAGACCAGCATCTGCAGTTTTTTTCCTAGGCAAAATGATGGAGATGGATTCACTTCAGAAAACTCTAATAAAATGGTATTGATTCATATTTATTATCATTTCCGCAAATATTTGCGATGTATAAACCATTCATTTGGTAACAGTTTTGGAAGATCTGTAGAAATGGTTTCTCGAAAACCTAATTGAGACTATCTGTCCCAATATCTACACACTTAATCAATGTCAAATTTCTTCTACCTTGCAATAATATACGACACAAAGACTGCCAAATAGGAGCATTTTCTTTTTGTTTTTGCCAATCATACTGACTGCCATCATGGAAAAAGGTTAAATGTAAAGTTGGTTTGAGGACCATTCTGGGAGAATATAGTAAGCAGATGTAATGATCTTTGAGGTGCTTAATGGTAATTTTTCAATATAATCTCATGGTTTTAGGTGCTTACATAAAGAAATTATCGCAAATCCCAAGTGACTTTGCAATAGGAACTAACCACCTGAACAATATTTTAATTTAACATAAACTATTTGTAATTGCAAGAAACAATAGTTTATGAGAAAAAACACAAATGGTTCACACAAACCTGATTTAAGATAACGTTTCACAATTAACTCATTTTGCTGCTGGTCTCGTCCTGCTATTACCAGATAGTTTTCACTGCTGATAAACCATAAGAACTTCTCAAACCTACAGAGGAGGATCAGAAGTTACTGTGCAATATAAGAAAATCATTTACTCTCAAGTTCGAAGCCACTGATGGAACCGAAAAGCCAATGGGAAATCTTATATACTTCAGGGTTAAAATAATTCACAAAACCTTAGTTTCAATCTTTGAAGTTTTCTATATCTTCATACAAAGATTTGAACATTTTCAAAAATTTCAAACCTTCATTGTTTCAATTGCTGTTCTGAACTTAAAAAGGACAAAAATCTAGAATTGATTGCAATCGACTTAAATGCTGAAAATGTAATGACTTTAATTTACAAAATCGCTAGAAGGAAATATTCTTCAAGGACTATTTTGTATGCATCTGTTAGCAGATTAAACTAATTTCTCAGATTTAGTCTCAACTGATCGAAGAGATCTGTGCTCTCTGGTGTCTGTTATACAATTTATAAAATAAATTTGTAAATCTTGAATAATCCTGTAGTGATTGTGAGGATAAAATAGCTAAAGAACTGGTGCACAACGATCCCAGGTCAGAGACAGCATGAACGATTGGTTGACATGGTACTCTGAGACCTTTCTTTAATCCAAGGAAGAACTTGGATCTGAGTTGTCGCAAGATGTGCATAGCTGCTTCAAGCAATTCTTTGCTGGGCTGTCGATCTAAGGTATGGAAGGCCTCCACAGCCTTCTGTGGCAAAGAATTCCGCAGAGGGTGGTGAATCTATGGAGTTCTTTGCTACAGAAGGCTGTGGAGGCCCAGTCAATGGATATTTTCAAGGCAGAGATAGATTGATTCTCGAATAGTACGGGTGTCAGGGGTTCTGGGGAAAAGGCAGGAGAATGGGGTTAGGAGGGAGAGAGAGATCAGCCATGATTGAATGGCGGAGTAGACTTGATGGGCCGAATGGCCTAATTCTGCTTCTATCATGTATGACCTTATGAGGGTAATGTAGGATGTCATTATTTTGTACAATTCCCATTTATTAGAAATCACTGGTCAGTCAGGAGAAACTCAAGTGGGCTAAATCATGCTTATTACTCTGTACCAAACTTTGATTAAACTGGTATTAACTATTTTACCACCTTTACTGAAATTGGGGGAATAAGCCTGCCTACACCAAAGAGACCCAGTGTAAAATATATTTATTGTTACATTACTGAATCCTGCAACTAAAAGGTGCAAGTTAGTGAGAGTCCACTTCTGCATAAAAGCAGAACACTAAATTCTCAGAGTCTGAAAAGAATGCTTGGAGGCAAATTAGCCCAATTGAAATAGAGTGAAGAAAGTGAACTCACTTGAATGATACAAAATTTTACATTCCATTAATTGTATCAGTCTAGTTAGCGGGCTCTACATACTCAATACATACCACATAACCTACCAATACACTTTTCTCGCTTTCTGAATTGTAATGACAGTTTGAACTTCTTTTAACGTCTTTTTTGTCTTTTTTTCAGCTGATTTAAATGCCTAAAAAGAAACATTTTTTGAATAAATCGTTAATAAATGTCAAAATTAAGAGTTAAAATGAAAATAAAAAATAAACTTCAACAATCTAGACATTTTGAAGCCAATAGGAGGATATCTAAAGAGAAGCAATGGTCTATGCAGTACTTCAAGCCTGCTCAGCCACTCAATGAGACCGTGGTTGATCAGTGTCAGAAGTTGACTTTGCATCCATTCCCCAAATCTTCCAAGTCACTTAGTGTCGAAAATCAATTGCTCGCAAAATACTCAATGAATGAGCACTTATAACACTCTGAAGCAATCTGTAGCACATACAAAATAAAAGCATTACACGCTGGCAATATTCAGCAGTTCATGGCATGTGTGTCTTGAGAAGCAAAGTTAATATTTCAGGTCAATGAACAATTCTGATAAAAGTTTACCAACTGGAAATGTTATTGCTTTTTCTCTCTCCTCAAATGCTCGTGGATGTACTGAAAATATTTAGGAGTTTCTGTTTAAATTTGAAATTTCTAGCATTAGCAGTATTTGTTTTTGTACTAGTACATATTTGTTACAAGCAGACTCAAAATAATATTGTAATCAAGAAATCTGAGATTGCAGGATATATCCCATCCATTCCAGATATCAAAGGATCATTTTAAAAAACTAGAGGATATAGATAAGGCTCAGAAGGGGAAATCTTGCTTGACTAATCGTCTGGAATTTTTTGAGAATGTAACAAGAAAAATGGATAAGGGAGAGCCAGTGGATGTAGTGTACCTGGACCAGAAAGCCTTTGATAAGGTCCCACACAGGAGATTAGTGGGCAAAGTTAGTGCACATGGTATTGGGAATAGGGTATTGACATGGATAGAGAATTGGTTGGCAGACCAGACAAAGTGTAGGAATTAACAGGTCCCTTTCAGAATGGCAGGTGGTGACTAGTGGGGTGCCGCTGGGACAGCAGCTATTTACAATATATATTAATGATTTAGATGAAGGGATTAAGAGTAACATTAGCAAATTTGCAGATGACACAAAGGTGGGTGACAGTGTGAACTGTGAAGAGAATGTTATGACAATGCAGGGTGTCTTGGATAGGTTGGGTGAGTGGGCAGATGCAGTGTAATGTGGATAAATGTGAGGTTATCCACTTTGGTGGCAAGAACAAGAAGGCAGATTATTATCTGAATGGTGTCAGATTAGGAAACGGGGAAGTGCAACGAGACCTGGGTGTCCTTGTACATCAGTCACTGAAAGTAAACATGCAGGTACAGCAGGCAGTGAAGAAAGCTAATGGCATGTTGGCCTTCATAACGAGAGGATTTGTATATAGGAGCAAAGAGGTCCTTCTACAGTTGTACAGTGCCCTAGTGAGACCACACCCGCAGTATTGTGTGCAGTTTTGGTCTCTTAATTTGAGGAAGGAGTGCAGCGTAAGTTCACGAGGTTAATTCCCGGGATGGCGGGACTGTCATATGATGAAAGAATGGAGCAACTGGGCTTGTATTAGTTTAGAAGGATGTTGAAGTTGAAGGATGTTGATGTTGAAGTTTAGAAGGATGAGAGGGGATCGTATAGAAATATATAAAATTATTAAGGGGTTGGACACGCTAGATGCAGGAAACATGTTCTCGATGTTGGAGGAGTCCAGAACCAGGGGCCACAGTTTAAGAATAAGGGGTAGGCCATTTAGAACTGAGATGAGGAAAAAATATTTCACCCAGAGTTGTGAATTTGTGGAATTCTCTGCCTCAGAAGGCAGTGGAGGCCAATTCACTGGGTGCATTCAAAAGAGATTTATATAGAGCTCTTAGGGTTAGCGGAATCAAAGGTAGGGGGAGAAGGCAGGAACGGGGTACTGATTGTGGATGATCAGCCATGATCACATTGAATGGCGGTGCTGGCTCGAAGGGCCAAATCGCCTCCTCCAGCACCTATTTTCTATGTTTCACATGGTCCTTTAATACAGGAAAAAGAACATGTGCCGTTCTCATGCACCACCTCTTAACGACTGGTCCAGCAGAAGTATTAGAGGCATAGGAATAGGTTGCTGACCCCTCAATCTCACCTGATTCATGTACCAGTAAAGGTGCAGTATATTTTTGCAACCAATTTTTATTTCAAAATATCAGATCTATAACACAAGTGAAATGATAATAAAATAAAATTGTGCTGCAGTGTGAAATACTTCCCACCTTTTCTGCAGCTTCAACAGTCTTCTGTTCTTTCTTCGCTGCGTGTCTTTTCTGATCATAGTATCTGTATCAAAATATCATTTGAAAAAAAAAGTTATTCCAGGGTTGTGGGTATGTTTAATATGAACCTACTAAAAATAATCAAATATAAATCCTTGCGAACACGCTTGTATATTTTAAATACTAGCCACCTCTTGGCCGCGTGCAATTAAGTACAAAACCAAAACAACTCTTCATACTCCTTTTATCATTACAGATCAGATGTTATTATATCTGTGTATCACAATTAATAATTACACAAACCATGTGTACTGTGATTGATAAATCTGATTATTTAACTGTAGGTCATAACAATTTTAAGCAACATGATACAAAATAGCAGCCTGAGCATAGATATGAAGAAGGATTTGAGCAGAGCTCTTCCAAGGAGTTAATTCCAGTAGGGTGTGTTTATAAAATGTAGATTCTTGAATGTGGGAGGGAATGTAAGATCAAGCAACAGTAGTGCAAAACAGGGCTCTATAAATCTCTCAAAAACATAATTCTGATTTTTAGCAATTTCTTCATACTGGAAGTATTAAAAAAAAAGCCCTATAGTTTAGTTATACATATCCTTTCATGTACAGAAATCTCAATGTCAAAATATTCTAAAATGTTTCCAAAATAATTGCTACTACATTCAATTGATCAATTTGGCAACCACAGTTCCCAATTGAGATCTGAATACAACGCAATCTCGAATTTTAACATAAAATTTAAAGTATCTGTGATGGCAACTTCAGTCCTTTTCAATAAAGTCCTTTCCGTTTGCTATTACTTCACAAGGGGAGGGAGTGAACTTGACGCAAGCCAACGAAGAGATTTTCCAAACGTATTTTCAGTTTAATTAGTCGTTTATTGAAACGACTAATTAGTCGTTTAATTAGTCGTTTATTGAAGTAATACAAACAGGTCTGTATCTCTCCAAGCTTTCAGCTCTCATCGTCGCAGGTCTAGTAAGAACTGTATCTCGCCATACTCCCTGTGTCTGACCCCTCCCATCTATGTATCTCCAGACATACTCCTTAATTCTGGCCCCTTCCCGTCCATTATGCCCATATATGTATTCATCTCACGACAGCCCCACATAATACAGCAAGATATCTAGACAAAATAATATAACAACCTAAACAGCCAGCACAAACACAGATGGCTCCTACAGTATCAATTTAAAAGAAGATAGCAGCGTCAGTCACAGTTGTGTAGATTTATGAAATGAACACCTACTTTTTAGCATTTGCATAAGCTGACAAGCTGAGGTCCACATCGACCAATATTGGTTTGTTCTTCTGTAATAGCTTTTTCTGTTGCTTATTTTTATTCTTTTTCTTCTTGCTTTTTGTTTGTTCATTTTCAGCCTCTTGATCCAGATCAACATCTTGATCTTCGTCATCTGTTACATAAGGGTTTCTAAACAAAGTACCAAATTGTAAAGAGCCCAATCAATTCGGTGGAGAGAAATGACTACTACAGAATAAGATAGCTTCTTTAAATTAATTTATACTGTTCAAAATTGTTATTGTTTTAATACTTTTAATTGTCTAATTGATTTTTAATAATTGTGGGTTGTTATTCAACATGAGGACCATTCCAAGACCTTGAAAGACATGACAATCAGATAGGTTTTGACCCAAAATGTCACCCATTCCTTCTCTCCAGGGAAGCTGCCTGTCACACTGAGTTACTCCAGCTTTTTGTGACTATCAGATAAACCTGGGGTCATGATTTAGCTGATTGTAAAACTTTATTTTAGGGTATTTCTTGGTTTGGGCTTTCTCTGTCCCATTCACGGGCATCAATCAGGATAGTTTCAGGCAACTGGCCATAGCAGCTGACCAGCTGAAGACTCTCCAGTCTGGAAACCTTGTGATCTGACAGGAAATTCAGGAGCATACAAATTGTCCATTGATCACCTTGCTCTGAACAGGAGAACTGTTCTTTTTAAGTATGGACACTTCCCGGGTTATGTAAAGATTCTGAGAACTGGCCATAACCTGAAGTTTCATTGAGTTGAAAATGCAGTTGGCTAAGATTGCAAAAGTTGCACTAATAGGTTAACTGGGTGAAGATTAATACAGGTCTTAGTTAATTTTAGATTTCAGTTGGAATAAGTTAATTAGCACAGATCTGTACTGCAGATTCAAAACATGCCATACCATGAGAGTTACCAGTCCACAGAGTGCTGGACAAGAGAGTTTCAACCTGTAGCAGCTTATTCTGGTCAAATATTTTAATAAAATATTAAGTAGTGCATGTCAGTTTGTGAAGTTTTTTTTAAAGCTTTATATATTAGTTAATTTATTCCTTGGCTCTATGCCCTTGCAGGTATACTGTGGAATCAATAAAATAAATTGATTCAAGGATCAGCTACATTGTTATCTTCTGTGTATGGGACAGTTTCAAGGTCTCTTGTTACATTTAACTAATTCTAGTCAAGATCATATTTACAGTAGAGAACTCACTTTTTTCCTAATTTACTCATCAGCAAACAACTGGACAAGCAGGAACATTCCATAGGAAATATCCAGCAGGAAAATTCCATACATTACATCATAACTTTGAAATCTTCAGTACTATGGTCACACATTTATGTATGACTGTTAATCTCGCTCAACAAGTAATTTTAGAAGAAATGTGCTGGATGTTCAATCGTATATTCTCACTTAATAAAAATCATATTTCGTAATCCCAAAATACATCAGAATGCACACATTCATTCGGGGTGACACAGGGGTGCTGTAGGTATTGAGCCAGAACCTGCTGTTTCACATTTCCAGTACCTAGGGTTGGAATCTAGTTTCCACTGCTGTGGGATTATTTTTCAGAACTGCAGACTTGCTACTATTTTTAGTTTTCCCACTGAAACCCAAGATCTTCAGTAATATATCATGGATTAAAAGCTTACATCAAAAGACATTTTTTAAAAAGCTTACTTTAGCAACATGGTGATATGATTTGTATTTAGCTTCAACTCTTTAATGGAGCATGCAACAGGGTCTTCTTGTTCCTGAGCTTCCTTTACAATGCTCCCAATTTCCGTCCAGTCAATCTGATTAGCTAAGGCGCTGCGAATCACTTCAATCGCTTTATCAACAACAGTCAGATTAATCTCAATTAGCTCTCCTTTCAATTTATCATATTCCTATGAATGAAAAATATAGAAAAAAAGATTACTTGCATTCCCTGTAGTAACCTTTGCGTTGGATAAATGTGTCAATTCACTTCAGTGGAATCGTTAAAAAGATGAATACCTAGCCAAACAATGAGTTATTAGGAGGGGAAACATAAAACACGTTTAAAGAATTGGGTTTCGGGGAGCATCTTAAAGGTGGACTGAAGGATGCAGGATCGATTCCAGGGCATGATGGCTAATGTGCAGAGTTTGTGGAGATTGGGGAAAGGGAAAAGGATCAAACCCAGAAATAAAATGAATAAAACTGTGGGAATTTTAGACCCAAGGGAATGCCATCAGAGAAGATGCAAGCAGCAAAGTTTTGAAGGAGCCTTCAGTTTGTGAATAAGAGTTGTGAGGTAGCATTTGTACAGCTAAAATCGCCCACAAATGCTGTAGGGTACCTGTTCACATTTACAATGTAAATAATGCACCTTAAGGCTACATTATCTGTACACACGATAATGATGTCCACTACAGTAAATCTACAATTTACCATCATTCTGCACATTGTTGTAAGTGTGGGATTATTTTTACCTGATTTACTTGCAAAGATTCCAATCTTTTCTCAAGGTCTTTACGAACATTATCCAGTTTCTTTAATGCTTGTTTTTCCTTGAAGATAGAAAGTTTGGTGTTACATAAAATGTTTTCACCTATGCAGAAGTGTTTGCAAATTACACATTAATTTACTTACAACTCTACATTCATCAAGAACAAATAATTTCATGGCCTTTCAAGTTCAGCAGAGGTTGTTTTTATGTGAATTAACATTGGTCGTTAAATCACATACTTTATTTCGTGAACTGTGGAAATGTAATACTAGATTTTTACTACTGTAAAATTTAATATTATATCTAATGTTGCCTTAATCTAACTACATTAGATTAATCTAACTTAGTCAAATGATTCTGATAATTTGAGCCAAGGATGAATTTGGGATACAAGTCAATAAGACTGTCATTGCACTATACAATTACTAATATTGTAATATGTAGTGAGTTATGAATGACCTAGAAAACATTAAGAAGCACAAGTAAATGTTTTACAATTTCCACAATTTAAAATACAGTTCAATAAACTGCAATAATGTGAAGATTGCAGCTCTCACAAAATCAGGTCGTGCCCACATTAGCTAGATTGTCTAACCTGCTCACCCCACCTTTCACCATATCACCTGTACTCCAGTTCAGGGCATCACTGTCTTACCAGGCACTACAGCAAGTTGCTGATCTCCCCCCTCAACCACCCCCTGGACCTCTGTCTCTCTCGCACACAGACATTCCTGGGGCTTCTGATTTCACTTTCTTCCAATTTTGCAAACTTCCTCAATTAAAGAAGAAAGTATGATTTGGTCTATCTATTCCAGAACTAATGAACATTTTTTTTAAGCACATCAAACAGAACCATAATAAAAAAACAATGTGACATTCTTATTCCAATTTTGGCAGGAGAAATGTTCTAAAAATTAAAAGCAACAAATACATCATGTATGCTTAAAAGAGGGTGGTGCATTGCTTTGATAAAACTGTTGAAAATTATGTTAGTCAAGAAAGTGCCAGAAGCCTTCAAAATTAATTTAGGAGATTAGGAAACAATGTTAAGAACAAGACTTCATAGCTGGATGTTAGATTATATATCTGGCCATGTGTTAGATAATATTGGGGAACTCACAGACATTGTTAATGATATAGTGCCATGAAGAAACCTTTCATTTCTCTGCACACTGACACAATTCTAGAACAGTTGGAATTATTCTTCACAGGTGATGCATCCCTGAACAAGGAAGACACTAACATATTTGCAAAGGATCATTTTCTTTGTTGGCAATGAATAGGTTAAAAAAAATGATGACCCTTTAGTTGTAAATGTTGTTAATGTCAATATTATACATCCTTTGATTGCATTTGTGATACAACAAATTTGTGATTGCATTTGTGATACAACAACTAGTTGGCCTAAAGTTTCCTCCCACAGCTACACAAATCTGTTAAGTGACAAAATTTATTAATTGTTTCAATATTTTAAGTATGTGGATTATCCAATGTCCTTCTTTAAAAGTGAAGATGAGCAATCTAACAAATGTATTCAAAACAATAAAATGGTTAGTCATATGATAAATTATTGTTGCTTTAATTATCACCCTTTCTATGATGATAATTTCAAACACTGACAAAAACCTAACAGGTGGTTTAAATGCACTGGAGACGAAACAGAACTTCAATATACATTCACCGATTAAAAGGTGTTTTTTTAATATTACTTAATGAGCTTTAAACCTTACCTGCTGTAAAGCTTTTATATCTATTTTCTGACTTTCTATCTTTGAGTAAAATTCATCTACAGCCTGAACAAAAAATGTGTTACAAAATTAGTATACAAAAATTATCAATAGAAAACTGACAACTGCATACTGTATATGTTGCTATTGTTTCAGTGTTGTGCAAACCCCATTTTTCCCCACTGGGCTTGAACTTTGATATGGTGTGTTAGCAAGGTAACTACAAGTGAAGCACAAATTTCACCCAAGCTAGTACTGTTTTTACCCAAGATTAAAACCACATTTCCTGAAAAAATTGTTAGCCAATTAGTCGGAATGGAAACAAAGCTCAGTTTTCCTCTGCTTTAAACACCAACAGTGAGACAGAATATAGAACAGTACAGCACAAGAGACCCTTTGGCCCATAATGTCTGTGCCAAAATTGATGCCAAGACCATCTCTTATCTACTTGCACATAATCCATATGCCTCCCGTTCCCTGCAGGTCCCCGTGCCTATCCAAAAGTCAAATAATTTGCATTTTTACTAGTATGTGTGTCTATTTTAATAGGTCAGATCTGATTATCTTTCATGGCCCATTCCATCTGATGGGCTCAGCCTCCGCATCTGGAAAAGTAAACAGAGAGCACCAGCCCCAGTAAATTCAATGAGTAGGCCAGGTCCAGTCTAGTCCAGACCCTTGACAAGCCTACATTACTCATTGACTATTTTAAAATATCTTAGATTCAGGAAAAGCCTTGCTTAAAAGCAGCACGTTTGCAAAATTCACTGCCCACCATTTTCTAATCAGAGCATGGATTTATAAAATTAAGTTTAAAACTTAAATAGATCATTATACTATCATAATGGTCCTTAATTAAGAAAGTGTTATGTACAAACCCTTTAAAATATAAACCCACCCCGAAACTGAATAAGACAGAACATTTCATAAAGGAAATAAATAAAATCCAGAAATTTGGTTATCACCTTATCAAATGACTCAAATTCGATGGAAGAACTGTTTGCATGCTGCGCAAAAAGAAATGGATGAAATTCCTCATAGCTGTAAAAGATAAAATATTTTCTTTTAAAATGGATCCTCCAACTACCCAACAATCAAACTAGATCAACAAAAATATGAGACTTACGTTAATAACTCTTCAGGTGGCTTAGTAGGATCCAAACTTGGCTTACTTTCACGTTTCCTTATTATGTATCCCTAACCAGAAATAGAAAATAATAATTAATACATATTTATTTTTTCTAGTTTAATGACATTTAAGTATGTACATGACTTTTTTGAAAGTAACAATGCTCATTCAAGAAGGTTCTATCTGAAGACAATGGCTGAGGATCTATTGCACCCCATAAATTTCCACATTATCTCTACTTCAAAAGTATTTTGCCAACTGAGAGGCAAAGCAAAGCAGCTACGTTGCAGTTCCAGATACATGGGTTCAATCCCGATCTCCAGTGTGGGAATAAAAAACTGCAAATGCTGGTTTAAATCGAAGGTAGATACAAAATGCTGGAGTAACACAGCGGGTCAGGCAGCATCTAGGGAGAGAAGGAATGGGTGACGTTTCGGGTCGAGACCTCAAAGTTTGAAAAAGGGTCTCGACCCGAAACGTCACCCATTCCTTCTCTCCTGAGATGCTGCCTGACTCGCTGAGTTACTCCAGCATTTTGTGTCTGATCTCCAGTGTTGTCTGCGTGGATTGTGTTCTCCTTGTGATTACGTGGGATTTCCCCAGGTGCTTTAGTTTTCTCCCACACTGTAAAGGCATGCAGGTCCGATGATTGACTAGTACTGTAAATTGCCCTTATTGTGCAGGCAAGTGGTAGAATTTGGGGGAGATGGTGGGGATGTTGGGAGAATAGGCTGCAGGGAAAATTAGTGGGGGATTTGTATCTCTCCGTGAACAAACAAATTTGATGGACCAAAATGCCTCTATGCACAATGATATATATATATATATTTTTTTTTTAACTGCACCATGGATTAAAACTAAGCAAAGTTTTTATTTTGCTTTTAATAAACTATACCTCCTTATTTTGGCATCACATAATTAACCTTTGTATAAAGGTACATCTATAAGATGCAAGGATTCATATCCAGAGAGTAATCGTGATGATAAGGGATATCCAATTACAGAATGGAGAGAATAACTTGAAGGAAAATGGGTGACAGTAACACATAGGAGAAAATATTAACAAGCTTACCTGTCCGTTAAAGCTTTTTGTCTTCTCCATAAATTCCTCAGCCATCTGTAGAGCAGCCAGAAGTTTCTCTCCATCTATATATAGAAATTGAAAATTAAAATAATCAACAAAAATGCTCAGTGAGGTGGATAGCCAAAGGAAGTCTCACTAATGTTCTCATCACCAGTCACTTTACATTAAGGATCGAGGGTGGAGAATGTTGCACATGGAGGGCAGAAAGCTAGAAGAGATGCAAGGGTGGGACAAGCTGGCAAGTGAGGGGGAAAAAAGAGGGTAACAATGGACTCGGAAATGAGAGATGCATGTACAAATGAAAAGTGCAGGGTGACTGGGTTAGTGAAGAAGGTGTTCATCAGTCAGGACATTGTGTCAGGATGTAATTGTAAAAGATGTTAGTGAGGCCTCAAGAATTGTGTACAGTTTTAGTTGCCCTGCTACGATAAGTCATCATTTAGCTGGAAAGAATGCAAAGAAGATTTACAAGAATATTGGCAAGACTGAAGGGGCTGAGTTATATGGAGCGGTGGGTAGGTTAGGACTTTATTCCTTGGAACATAGAAGACTGAGGTGTGACTTTATAGAGGTGTACAAAATCATGAAGGGCATAGATAATGTTAATGTACACAGTCTTTTTGTATCCTACACATATGAGGGATAATAAGCGAGTTTGGTATCTCTATTGATCATGCGCTGGTCATAGGTCGCAGGGGCAAAACATTCTCGCCAGTTGATCTGCTGCGTAAATACAGACCTGCGTTTCATCTGTATTTTCCAGTTTTGCTTCGTAGAGGTAAGAAAATACTGCTTTAAAAAATATTAATTAGGTGTATTTATAGTTAATTTGTACAAGACTACGATGATTTTGTCAGTTTTATTGCTTTATGCTTCGGTGAATGAGCGAGATCGTGACGATTTTCTTTTGCATTGTAACTTGTACCGGAGCTGCTCCTCAAGCGGGAATATGTCGCACTTCCCAAACCATGAGTTATTCTTGGTTTTCCGGATTGTCGGCGATGCAAAAGAAAAACAAATGTCTGAGTGAATGAATTGCTGCTTTGTCTGATCAAACCCTCCCTATAATATCACCCAGAAACACATCACTCCGGTAGACATAAAATGCTGGAGTAACTTACTGGGACAGGCAGCATCTCTGGAGAGAAGGAATGGCTGACGTTTCAGGTCGAGACCCTAACCGCTCCGCTGGATGCTGACCTCTGCAGCTGCCTAATCGCTGCACGAACAGCAGCTTCAAGTTTACAGTGGTCATCCATTGACATTGAGGACTGTAGCCACCGCCCGCACAAAGCAACAATTCATTCACTCAGACGGTTTTGGTTTTTTTTGCATCGCCGACAATCCGGAAAACCAAGAATAACTCATGGTTTGGGAAGTGCGACGTATTCCCGTTTGAGGAGCACCTCCGGTACAAGTTACAATGCAAAAGAAAATCGTCACGATCTCGCTCACTCACCGAAGCATAAAGCAATAAACAGACAAAATCATCGTAGTCTTGTACAAATTAACTATAAATACACCTAATTAATATTTTTCAAAGCAGTATTTTCTTACCTCTACGAAGCAAAACTGGAAAATACGGATGAAACGCAGGTCTGTATATACGCAGCAGATCAACCGGCAAGAATGTTTTGCCGCTGCGACCTATGACCAGCACATGATCAAACTCGCTTATTTAAAGTCAACAAACCTACAAACCTGCACGTCTTTGGAATGTGGGAGGAAATCAGAGCATCCAGAGAAAACCCAGGATCGAACCAGTGTCTCTAGCACTGTAAGGCAGCAACTCTACCGCTGCGCCACCATGGCACTTAAGCTTAAGATGAGAAGGGAAAGACTTAAATCGGCCGAAGGGGCATCTTCTTCATACAAAGGGTGGTAAGAATATGAATGATCAGCCAGAGAAAGAGGCAGGTATAATAACATTTAAAAGCCATTTAGACAGGTACCTAGATAGAAAAGGTTTAGAGGGATATGGGCCTCAAGTGGGCAAATAGGACTGGCATTTAATGGGCATATTGGTCAGCATGGACAGGTTGGGCAGAAGACCTGTTTCCATACGGTATTACTCTATGATAAAGAGCTGGAGTAGACCTAAAGAACAATACTTTAGCTTAAGTTTTGTTTCTACTTTGTGTGAAACTAGGAAAATAAAAAATATCGAATTTGCCACAAAGAAATCATTTAAATCATTCTATACTTAGTAGTTTGGCAATAATTCCAGCAGTACCTTATCCTCATGCAAGAAATGCGATTTTTCAGAGCTTTTTAAAAATATATATCTTTTTAAACAACTGCCATAAATTTACCTTTGGACAAGTCAAAATCTTGGCCTATTTTTGCACTACTAGAAAATCCAAACATCATCAGGCAATGCTCGATCAATGTTGCTCCATAGGCTTTAAAATGAAAGACAAGTGGAGGTTAGGAAATTTCAGCGATTTTAAATCACCAGAAAATCGTTGCATTTTTCAAAATCAATTCTGAACGGCAGTTTTGATTCACTTTGACCTCAAGTATTGAAATAAACCAATAATGCTACTGCAGGGAAGTCTCAAAGAGACACGGTGACATGTGAGTGGTTGGGAATGGATGGGTAGGCTGAAATAATTGTCTTTTCATTAAATACGGCCACTCAGTGGAAACATTCCTGGAAATCTCTGTGCCATTACAAATATCAATAAACAAGAATTACTAGCGAGTTCAATGTTAAACTCCCTTTTTTTTTAACCCATTTCATAAACTTCCCTCTTGACAACCCCCCCCATTCTGGTTCTATCTGCCATTCACCTTTCCCTTAACGGCTCCTGATCACCTTTCTTAGTTGAACACCCTTTTCAGGTGATGGAGTTAGTCACCCGCACCTCCTCCAACCTCCTCAATTCTAGTTTGTGCTCTTCCTCTACAGCTTAATGCAGCTTCCTCTACATCAGCGTCACCAAATGCAAACTCAGAAACCTCTTTGCCGAGCTCCTGCACTCTAACTGCTGTGGTCATGTGGCTCTCCCGTTTGCCAGCCACAGATGACCCACACCCTCCTCTGTCCCTTTCTCTCCTCCTACCTAACCTGGTCCTTTCTCGCACCCCTCCCTCCAACCTTACCCTGCAGTCTCCTACCACCTGTTTCTTTTCCTCCTCGCTCGCTCATCTCACACTGGATCCCTTTCCCCTCCCTTGCATTGCTCATTCCTCCCCTACCTCTCTTGTTCCCATCTGCCACAATCCGCTCCGTTCAGTTCCATTTTTCACCTTCCTTTCCTATCTGCGGCCTTTAGTTCTCCATATCATCTATC
The DNA here is from genome assembly GCF_053455715.1 of Rhinoraja longicauda. NCBI lineage: Eukaryota > Metazoa > Chordata > Chondrichthyes > Rajiformes > Arhynchobatidae > Rhinoraja > Rhinoraja longicauda. The sequence goes on along the minus strand of NC_135962.1, from coordinate 3,003,217 downwards.
AGCCTCTGTTGCTATCTCCACCTTTCCCTCCCGCAACTGTTTGTTATCTGCCTGTCAGCCCCCCCCGATATGTGTCCACTTATCGCTTGTTAGTTCTTGTCACATACCTTCCCCCCCTCCCCCACCTTCCCACATCCTTACACTGGCTACTTTCACCCCTACTCTTTCATTTAGACCTAAAACATTGACTGTCCATTTCCTGCCACAGACACTGCTGATCCACTGTTCCTCCCATTGCTCCTCTTTTTTTGCTACAGATTCCTGCATCTGCAGTCTCTTTTGCATGATGATCCTTTTACATTCCACTCAATATTAATTCTTCACCCTGTATGCCCAAAAACTGCTAAAATCTCCAACTTCATCTATGTCTGATAAAAACTCGTTGATGTGTAATTTCTCCACATATGCTTCTCGACCTTCTGAGTATTTCCAAATATTGTTTTTTTGGATTTCCAGCCTAACAGTATTTTAAATCTGTATCAGTAATATATACAAAGGATATATTTTCCTTGATTTTATTCCAGTTCTTTCAGTAATTTATCACTATTAAATATGTTGTATAACTAAAAATACCATAAAGAAATTATTTTACCTAATGGTTATTTACCTTACTTACCCAGGTGAGGATTGAGAATTTTCTTAATTTGTTCTCCTTGTGGTGTATTAGCCAAAAATTCGGTTAGCCTATGATGAATTGGAAATGTCAGCATTTATAAAAAGCAATTAAGCCAGTTAGAATTGCGGCAATGTCCAAATGCAGCAAAGTTAAAATTAAGGGACAGATTTTGGGTATCCTTGTAAACCAGTCACTGAAAGTTGGCATGCAGGTACAGCAGGCAGTGAAGAAAGCTAATGGCATGTTCGCCTTCATAACGAGAGGATTACAGTATAGGAGTAAAGAGGTTCTTCTGCAGTCGTATAGGACCCTGGTAAGACCACATCTGGAGTATTGTGTACAGTTTTGGTCTCCTAATTTGAGGAAGGACATCCTTGTAATTGAGGCAGTGCAGCATAGGTTCATGAGGTTGATCCTTGGGATGGCGGGGCTGTCATATGAGGAAAGATTGAAAAGACTGGGCTTGCATTCACTGGGATTTAGAAGGATGAGAGGGGATCTTATAGAGACATATAAAATTATAAAGGGACTGGACAAGCTAGTTGCAAGAAAAATGTTCCCAATGTTGGGGGAGTCCAGAACCAGGGGCCACAGTCTTAGAATAAGGGGAGGCCATTTAAAATTGAGGTGAAAAGGAACTTTTTCACCCAGAGTTGTGAATTTGTGGAATTCTGCCACAGAAGGCAGTGGAAGTCAAATCACTGGATGAATTTAAGAGAGTTCGATAGTGCTCTGGGGGCTAGTGGAATCAAGGGTTATGGGAAGAAGTTGGGCACAGGTTACTGATTGTGGATGATCAGCCATGACCACAATGAATGGCGGTGCTGGCTCGAAGGGCCGAATGGCCTCCTCCTGCACATATTTTCTATGTTTCTATGTTTTTATCTTAGGATGAAGTTGAGATTGTTGACTGCCTGCCCTTGCACCAAAGGTAGACACAAAATGCTGGAGTAACTCAGCGGGTCAGGCAGCATCTCAGAAGAGAAGGAATGGGTGACATTTCGGGTCAAGACCCTTCTTCAGACTGATGTTGAGGGGGGGTACAGGACAAAGATAGGATGTAGTAGGAGACAGGAAGACTATTGGGCGAACTGGGAAGGAGGAGGGAATAGAGAGGGAAAGCAGGGACTGACCCATTCCTTCTCTCCAGAGATGCTGCCTGACCCGCTGAGTTACTCCAGCATTTTGTGTCGTCCTTTGATTTAAACCAGCATCTGGTTTTTTTCCTGCCCTTGCACCATGTCATTTCTTTTTGTTAAAAAAAACATTTGTAATGGTCCAAGGCACGCTTTTTTACTGAGACCAGTTCCAGAACATCAGATGGACCAGGACAAATGAGCACAACTGGCCAACTGTACTCAAAAAATGGCTTTGTCAGCTCTTTACTTGTGACTATTATTGAAGCCCTGTGACTCTGCACTCCCTCAACAGCAAGAATGTCCTTCCCCAAATTAGGAGACCAAGGCTGCACACAACACTCCAGGTGTGGTCTCACCAGGGCCCTGTCCAACTGCAGAAGGACTACTTAACTCAACTCCTCTCGTTATAGAAACATAGAAACATAGAAAATAGGTGCAGGAGTAGGCCATTCGGCCCTTCGAGCCTGCACCGCCATTCAATATGATCATGGCTGATCATCCAGCACAGTAACCTGTACCTGCCTTCTCTCCATTCCCCCTGATCCCTTTAGCCACAAGGGCCACATCTAACTCCATCTTAAATATAGCCAATGAACTGGCCTCAACTACCTTCTGTGGCAGAGAATTCCACACTCACCACTCTCTGTGTGAAGAAATGTTTTCTCATTTCGGTCCTAAAAGACTTCCCCCTTATCCTTAAGCTGTGACCCCTGGTTCTGGACTTCCCCAACATCGGGAACAATCTTCCCGCATCTAACCTCTCCAACCCCTTAAGAATTTTATATGTTTCAATAAGATCCCCCCTCAGTCTAAATTTCAGCGAGTATAAGCCTAGTCTATCCAGTCTTTCTTCATATGAAAGTCCTGCCATCCCAGGGATCAATCTGGTGAACCTTCTCTGTACTCCCTCTAAGGCTAGAATGTCTTTCTTTTTGAATGAATGCCATTAGCTTTCTTCACTGCCTGCTGTACCTGTATGCTTACTTTCAGTGACTGATGCACTAGGACACCCAGGTCTCGTTGTACTTCCCCTTTTCCTAACCTGACACCATTCAGATAATAATCTGCCTTCCCGTTCTTGCCTCCAAAGTGGATAACCTCACATTTATCCACATTATACTGCATCTGCCATGCATCTCCCCACTCACCCCACCTGTCCAAGTCACTCTGCATCCTCATAGCATCTTCCTCACAGTTCACACTCCCACCCAGCTTGGTGTCATCTGCAAATTTGCAAATGTTACTTTAAATCATTTATATTGTAAATAGCTTCGGTCCCAGCACCGAGCCCTGCGGCACCCCACCAGTAACTGCCTGCCATTCTGATTGTGACCCGTTAATCCTACTCTTTGCTTCCTGTCTGCCAACCAATTTTCTATCCATGTCAATACCTTACCCCCAAACCATGTGCTCTAATTTTGCCCACTAATCTCATGTGTTGGACCTTATAATGAGTCAATTATAAAAGATGAAATTGCGGAGCATTTGGATAGCAGTAACAGGATCGTTCCGAGTCAGCATGGATTTACGAAGGGGAAATCATGCTTGACTAATCTTCTGGAATTCTTTGAGGATGTAACTAGGAAAGTGGACAAGGGAGATCCGGTGGATGTAGTGTACCTTGACTTTCAGAAAACCTTCAACAAGGTCCCACATAGGAGATTAGTGGGCAAATTAAGAGCACATGGTATTGGGGGTAAGGTACTGACATGGATAGACAATTGGGTGGCAGACAGAAAGCAAAGAATGGGGATAAATGGGTCCTTCCAGAATGGCAGGCAGTGACTAGTGGGGTACCGCAAGTCTCGGTGCTGGGACCGCAGCAATTTACAATATACATTAATGATTTGGATGAAGGGATTAAAAGTAACATTAGCAAATTTGCAGATGACACAAAGCTGGGTGGCAGTGTGAACTGTGAGGAAGATGCTATGAGGTTGCAGGGTGACTTGGACAGGTTGTGTGAGTGGGCGGATGCATGGCAGATGAAGTTTAATGTAGATAAATGTGAGGTTATCCACTTTGGTGGTAAGAATAGGAAGGCAGATTATTATCTGAATGGTGTCAAGTTAGTCCAACGAGATCTGGGTGTCCTAGTGCATCAGTCACTGAAAGGAAGCATGCAGGTACAGCAGGCAGTGAAGAAAGCCAATGGAATGTTGGCCTTCATAACAAGAGGAGTTGAGTATAGGAGCAAAGCGGTCCTTCTGCAGTTGTACAGGGCCCTAGTGAGACCGCATCTGGAATACTGTGTGCAGTTTTGGTCTCCAAATTTGAGGAAAGATATTCTTGCTATTGAGGGCATGCAGCGTAGGTTCACTAGGTCAATTCCAGGAATGGTGGGACTGTCGTATGTTGAAAGACTGGAGCGACTACGCCTGTATACACTGGAATTTAGAAGGATGAGAGGGGATCTCATTGAAACATATAAGATTATTAAGAGATTGGACACGTTAGAGGCAGGAAACATGTTCCCAATGTTGGGGAAGACCAGAACCAGGGGCCACGGTTTTAGAATAAGGGGTAGGCCATTTAGAACGGAGATGAGGAAAAACTTTTTCAGTCAGAGAGTTGTAAATCTGTGGAATTCTCTGCCTCAGAAGACAGTGGAGGCCAATTCTCTGGATGCTTTCTAAAGAGAGAGCTAGATAGAGCTCTTAAAGATAGCGGAGTCAGGAGGTATGGGGAGAAGGCAGGAACCGGGTACTGATTGTGAATGATCAGCCATGATCACATTGAATGGCGGTGCAGGCTCGAAGGGCCGAATGGCCTACTCCTGCACCTATTGTCTATTGTCTTATCAAAGGCTTTCTGAATATCCAGGTACACTACATCCACTGGCTCTCCCTTGTACATTTTACTTGTTACATCCTCAGAAAATTCCAGATTTGTCAAGCATGATTTCATAGAAACATAGAAAATAGGTGCAGGAGGAGGCCATTCGGCCCTATGAGCCAGCACCGCCATTCATTGTGATCATAGCTGATCGTTCCCAATCAATAACCCGTGCCTGCCTTCTCCCCATATCCCTCGATTCCACTAGCCCTTAAAGCTCTATCTAACTCTCTCTTAAATCCATCCAGTGATTTGGCTTCCACTGCCCTCTGTGGCAGAGAATTCCACAAATTCACAACTCTCTGGGTGAAAAAGTTTTTTCTCACCTCAGTTTTAAATGACCTCCCCTTTATTCTAAGACTGTGGCCCCTGGTTCTGGACTCGCCCAACATTGGGAATTTTTTTCCTGCATCTAGCTTGTCCAGTCCTTTTATAATTTTATATGTTTCTATAAGATCCCCTCTCATCCTTCTAAACTCCAGTGAATACAAGCCTAGTCTTTTCCATCTTTCCTCATATGACAGTCCCGCCATCCCAGGGATCAATCTCGTGAACCTACGCTGCACTGCCTCAATTACAAGGATGTCCTTCCTCAAATTAGGAGACCAAAACTGTACACATTACTCCAGATGTGGTCTTACCCCTTCATAAATCCATGCTGACTTGGACCGATCCTGTTACTGCTATGCAAATGTACTGCTATTACATCCACAATCATGGAATTTTATTTTAGATTGTCAGTTTTGACTAATGTGATGACAGTACCTCTCCAGCGAAAGCAAAGGCTCTGGTCCTTTAGCATTATCCACGGGATAGCGTTCACGAACTGCTAATTTCACATCTTGTACCTCATTGGTGCGAAAACGCAAGAGATTTAGAATTGTGTATTCGCAGTCAGTGAGAACTATGTTACCCTGCAAATACATAGGTGCAAAATGTTAAGATTGAATTTTCAAGCAGAAATAGATGCAAATATCTTTAAAACAATAAGATATAGGAACAGTACAACTTGTAAATTTGAAAATTGATGAACAAAAAACCTTGCACACTTTGTCACTGTAAAAAGCAGAGGCAAACCAATGGAAATAAATACCGGGGTTTACTTGGCATTTTCTTTTGTATTGTTGGTCTCCCAAGGCAACCAAAGATTTGCTCACCTGATCTCTGGAATCTCTGTTATTGCATTCAGAAATTTATTTTCATACATGGCATTCCTATTTTTCCTTCCACATAATTTTCATTTTGCACTTATTTATGTTAAGCTTCACATCTTACTTAGCTGCCCAGCCAGCATTAGTTTCTAATTTCTTCTTCCACTGTGCTGCATTCTTCATCAGTGCTCACTGCACACCTAGTTTGGTATTATCTGCAGTTTTGAGACTGAATAACACTCCATTCTAACCATGAATCACATTAAACCTTAATAATATGCTCGCCATAATGCAATCCTCTTATCTGTTTGGGTTAATTGTCCACCATAGTGATTGCATATTTTCACATTATTTTCTCGTTATTTTCTGTATAACTACAAAATCTTAATCACCATTTTTCATTTATTTACACTCGCCTGCCAGTTATTTGGAATCAGTTGAAATCTCCAATGAATATTATATTGTACTTGCAAAAAGGGAGCATGATATAGCACTGACAGAAGATTTTTAAAAAAGGGACATGACTTAGCTATGGCAGATAGGATTAAGGAGAATCCAACGAGTTTTTATAGGTAGTTTATGGGAAGAAAAAGTAACTAGAGAGATAGGGCTCTTCAGCACCCAAAGTCATCATCTATGTATGGAGCCGCAGGAGATAGACAAGGTCCTCAATGAATATTTCTCCTATGTTTACAGTGGAGAAAGACACGAAGACTCGGAAAATCTGGAAAGTTCATGGCAATATCTTGAGGATAGTATGTATAATAGTCGAGGATGTGCTGGATATGTACGAAGATGGATAAATCTCCAGGCCTGATCAGGTTTATCCATGAACAAAATAGGAAGCTAAAGAAAAAATTGTGGGAGTCCAGGCTGAGATACACAAATTATCATCAGCTACAGGTGAAGTGCCAGACTGGCTAATGTTGTGCCTATTTACGAATTGTAGAGAAAAAGCTGGGAGATAATGTCTCACAAATTTGATTGCATTTTTTAAGAAGTAAGCAAGGAGGTTGATGAGGGCATGGCTGTAAAAAGTAGTCCAATGGATTTCAGCAAGGTCTTTGATAAAGTTCCTCATGGCAGGCTGCTCTGGAGGGTTAGGTCGCACGAGATTCAGGGAGAGCTAGTTAAATGGACGGTAGAAAAAGGTTTGACAGTAGGAAGAAAAAAACAATTTCCTACAAATAGTACATTAATCTTTGCATTATTAAATTGGCACGTAGATAATTGATTGCTTACCAATAAGTAAGAAAGTAAGGTTACTGAGGCAAATAATGAAGTTATGAGCCAAGGAAAAAGTTGCAAAATAATTCAATATAATCCTAAAATTCTAGAAAATTTGAAGCTGAAGAATAATACATGCACAAAAGTGATTTTCATTGGCAAAAATAGCCCAGAGAGGGCATTTAGACGGTACTAAGAAAATAATTCAGATTAAAATGGAAACTATGCCAACCACCCACTTTTATTCAATCTAACGTGGAAAAATTTGAGAATTTATCCTCTTTGACAAAAGTTGTTTAAAGAGATTCCAGGCGTATACCAAGTTCAATAAAAAACATAAAAGAGGAATATTCTATCCATTCTTCCTGAGCACTTTAGTTTCCATGAAGAAAATACGTTTAATACTGCTGACCACTGAAAGCAGTCAAAAATATTTTAATGACATTTCTTTTGAAAGCAGTGACTTTTTCTTGTAACTTACTCGGTCATACAGTTCAACAATTAAATGGTAAGCTGCTTGATCAGACCCAAACTGAAAGTCCACAACTCTATCCACACCAAGTTGCTTGATGTAGATCAATCTTCGTGACTTTAGGTGTTTACGACACTGCAATCAAAGCAAAAATCGCGTCATTTTTAATGTAAATTTGACGCCTGACGAGCTGGCCGAGGCGATGCTAATCCATTGTTGTCCGCTCGCATGGGTTCAAATCCCATCCTCATCGGGCCGGCGCCATTTTAACTGACAAATACTTCCCCCATTCTTTACTCTTTTCTTGCATTCATGTCTTACCTTTTTTTTACTGGCCAGCATACACAATAAAAGCTTTTCACTGTATCTCGGTAGCCATTAATAAACTAAACTAAACTCATCAAACTATCTATTGACCAGGTTTGAGACACATGGAAGGAAAGACTTCTATATTCCAATTGAATCATCAGAACCCAAGAAGCAAGGGCAACAGCTGCACCTTCATAAAATTCCAGGGTACATACAGAAACATAGATATACAATTTGCATTTTAAGAATTCGATTAGGGAGGAGCTTAGAGAAGCATTTCATGATTATTTTCACCTTCATTGCAAAGCCAGAGGGCATCATATGTTTTGGCCATTCGAACTCTGTTGTATGGATCCGGATGCCAGATTCAAGTAAAAGAACAGCTTTTAATTCCGGCCTGTGACGATACGTAAAAAATAGAGAGAACACAAACAAACAAATTTAATGTATTATGAGATTATAAATTAACATATTTCTCTCTTAACTCCAGTATACAATTCTAGTTAAACCTTAAACCAAATACTAAATTATTTGAACTTGGATAATAGTATTTTAACATGATATTCCTTTTGTCCAGATCAATAGAAAGCATGTTCCAAAGTACATGGAAAGCCAATATATTTGCATTTGAAACTCGCTCAAATCTGCACAAAGCAAATGTAAAATTAAAGAAATAAGTTGGTTGCTAAGTAGTGAAGAACTTTTCTGTAAAGTTGTATTGGGTTTCCAATAATCTTTCTGCAACAGTTGACACAGTGATATGGCCTAGATCTTGTTGGCGTTGGCGTGTGGCTGCGCCTAACGGCAGCGGCTCGCTGGCAGTCTGTTTGTCTTTTTTCCTTTTTTTTTGTTTGTGTGTCGGTGTTGGGATGGTTTTTGTTTCTGGTTTTGGCTGTGTATGTGTGTGGGGGGGGGGTGGTGGTGGGGTGGGGAAAACCTTTCTTTTATTAGGTCTCTTCCCCGGGGTGCGGCTCGGCCGCGGGGCCTTCCATCGCCCCGGCACGGCTCGGCCGCTGGACTTAACATCGCCGGTGCGGCTCGGCCGCGGGACCTAACAGTGCCCGGCGCGGCTCGGCCGCGGGGCCTTCCATCGCCCGGTACGGCCGTGGGACGTTTCAGCGCTCGGTGCAGCTCGGCCGCGGGGCCTTCCATCGCCCGGCTCGGCCGCGAAACGGTTCAGCGCCCGGCGCGGCTGCGGGGCCTTCCATCGCCCGGCGCGGCCACTGGACTTAACATCGCCGGCGCGGCCGCAGGACGTTTCAATGCCCAGCGCGGCTCGGCCGCGGGGCCTTCCATCGCCCGGCGCGGCGCGGCGCGGCCGCAGGGCCTTCCATCGCCCGGTACGGCCGCGGGACGTTTCAGTGCCCGGCGCGGCTCGGCCGCTGGGCCTTCCATCGCCGGCACGGCTCAGCCGCGGGACTTAGCAGCGCCCAGTGCGGCTCGGCCGCGGGGCCTTCCATCGCCCGGCGCGGCTCGGCCGCTGGACTTAACATCGCCGGCGCGGCTCGGCCGCGGGCGTTTCAGTGCCCCCCGGTGCGGCTCGGCCGCGGGGCCTTCCATCCCCTTGCGGGGGCTGTGCATATCGGTCGCCTCGGTAGGGGTCGAGCTGCCTGTCCGTGGGCGTGGGAGGAAGAGAGTGGAAGTTTTGTTGCCTTCCATCACAGTGAGGGGGTGTTTGGAGTCACTGTGATGGATGTTTGTGTTGGGGTCATGTGTCCTGTGTTCTTTTCTTTTTTGTTGTGTTCTGTGACTGCTGTAATTTCGTTTGGTATTTGTACCGAATGACAATAAAGTTCTGTACAAACTGTACTGTATTTGGGATTGTAGATTATTGTAGATGAGGTACCTTTTCTAATTTGGTGCTGAATTCAAGAACCCTTATCTAAGTGCAGCGAAACCTCAGTATAATTGGGTGAAGTTGAGCAGTGAAACAAATCCAAACAGATTCTGCTTCACAGAATTTAAATTCAAGATCTGTGTTTGTTGTACATGTGCAGAACTCCAAGAGCTGCTTTCATTTAGCACCAAAAATCCACACTATTGATTGCGGCACCATACTAAAACAAGGTACTCGACCAGAAATTGAAACTGACATTGCTAGCTTTCTCTTCTTTGATCATGCCTTGATGCAGGAGCACATATACTATCAAGTAGACTGCAGTGGCTGAAATCAGGAAGGTTGGCAAGATAAAATTAAGCTTTCAAGGGCACGGGAAGATGCTACAGAAAATAATGCCATTAAACTGGAAAGAATACAGAAAAGATTTACAATAATGTTGCCAGGACTCGTGGGCCTGAGCTACAGGAAGAGGGAGGGCAGGTTAGGACTTTATTCATTGGAGCACAGAAGGTTGAGGGATGATCTTCTAAAGATGTATAAAATCATGGGGGGAACAGATAGCGTGAACACATAATCTTTTTCCTAGGGTAGGGGAATCAAGAACTAAAGGGCATAGGTGAGAAGGGAGATTTAATAGGAATCTGAAAGGTAACCTTTTCACACAGCGGGTGATGATTATATGGAACAAGCAGTCAGAGGAAATAATTGAGTAGGAAGATGTTGATGTTGGTTTAAACCGAAGAAGATAGAAAAAATTGGAATAAGGGTCTCAATCCGAAACGTCACCAATTCCTTTTCTCCAGCGATGCTGTCTGACACGCTGAGTTACTCCAGCTTTTTGTGTCTATCTTCAGAGGAAATAATTGAGACAGGTATAATAACAATATTTAAAAGGTACACGAATTGGAAAGGTTTGGAGCGATACAGACCAGGCATAGTCAACTGGGGCTTGCTTTGATGAGGCATCTTGGTCACAAGGATGAGTTGGGCCAAAGAGTCTGTTTCCATGTTGTATGACTTTGGCATTCCCAGTGAAAAGAAATGACACGTGAAAAGGTACACGTACAAAATTGAGGGGTATAGGTGGGGTAGATAGTAAGAAACGTACTCCATAATAGAGATGTCCAAAACTGGAGGGCATAGGTAGACAATAAGGGGCAGAAGGTTTAGAAGGCTGTGAGGAGGAATTTTTTAACTGCCTGAGGGGTTGTGGAGACAGAGACTCATCAAAATATTTAATGTTATCGAGATAAGCATTTAAGCCAAAATATAGAAAGCTGAGGACTAAGTTCAGGTAAATGGGATTTATATGGATGGGTGATTGATGCTTGACATGAACCTGGTGGGTCAAAGAACCTAGTTCTGTGCTGTATGATTTTATAACTCTATTACAGCATTTAAATCAGATTCAACAGATGCACGAACCACTATCAAACTTACTTCTGAAGTCGGATAAGATATGTCTTGTTGTCCACATCGTACACATTGTTTACCCTCATTCCTAGTAAGCTAAAGGAAACAAACATTATTTACTTTAACAAAGAAAAATAGATAAATAAACAAAAACATGACAATTATATCAAGCTAAGAGTCAATTAATTTTATTTTCAGAGGATGTTAAAAAATGAATATCTCAATAATAACATTCATACACATTTATTGAAACTATGCATAAAGATATGTTTTAAGTTCCTTTTAATTTAATCAGATGAAAAAAAGCTTGACACTTGTAACTTGAAGAGTTATGTTTAGGCATTAGCATAGAAATATGTAGAAATCCTAACAAATGTATCTATTATTTTAATGAAGCTACTCATATTACAGTCTTAAGCAGAAACTGCAAATAATAACTTACAGTTTATGTAGTAATGCACAAAGAAAATTCAACAGAAATCTGAATTTTAAAAGATTTCAAACCTTTCCTATTGTGTTCATTGTTCTGATGCAGCCTAACTAAAGGTATTAAATCATTGCTATTAGTATTAGGGTTTTTTGTTACATGTACCAAGATACAGTGGAAAAACCTTTTGTGTTATCCAGCCAATCATACTACATATCAAACCAATTAAGCAAACATGAACCTTGATTCCAGATACACACAAGGTTAATGAACAAATTGGGCTTCACTTTTCACCTGGAATGTCTCAATTGCAATGAACAGCTCTCTCTTAGAGACATAAGAGACTGCAGATGCTGGAATTGAGCAAAAAAACAGTGCTGGAGGAACTCAGCAGGGCAGGCACGTGGGTCCAAATACTGCTGAGTTCCTCCAGCACTTTTGTTTTTTGCTTGAGAGTTCTCTCTTATTGTTTTTAAGTGATAAAAGTTGCAAAATTCCAGAAAACCAGGGTGGCTCAGATACAAATTGGAAAAGTGACTTAATTATACGAATTGAATTTTACCAAACTGTGGAAATTGTATGTGTCCATCGTGACTTTATTTTTTGCAAAGCTCAATAGAATGGGAGAAATTAAAAATTGCATGCTCTGCTCTGCTAACAATGAGAATTCATTGGAAAACCTTGAAATCTCAGCAAGCACAAAAAGCTGCATTCAGATCGTGCCTTCTTCATTATCAAGATGTACCAAAATTGTGATCAATTAATTATTTTGAAGTTTAGATATAGATTTTATTTCAGTCAACAAATTCAGTTGTGCACAGGCAAGTTCCAGAATTGACAGAAATTGAATCACTTAACCATTCTGATGAAGGACCTGAAATGTCAATTCTGTTTCACCCTCAATATTGCCCGAGCTGCTATTTCATGCATTTATTTATGGCAATAATTTGATTTTTAGCAGTCATGATCATGAGATTTGTCGGTAGGATAGAGAAGGCAATCCCTACTTTCTTTGGGCTTTGATTATTATTCTTAAATTGACATCTCGATGGTTCATTAATCTAATTAATTATCCAATGTTAGGTAACCTCCTACTAACCCTCCTACCCACACACAACTGCCCCCTATCTCCCCCACATTTCCCCTTTTTTTTTACTTCCTTCCCCACCTCCTTCTCTCCTCCCCCCCCCCCCCCCCCCACACTACTTTCCTCCCTCTAGCTTTGCAATTTTCACTCTTCAATCCTGTCTCATCCCTTCTGCTTTTATCTCTGCCGTTTGTTCTGATCATCTGCCTATCAAAAATCCCCCTCACTTGTGCTCACCTATGATCTCCCACTCTTTGTCCTGCCTCTCCCATTTTCTAGCTTGGCTGACTCCTTAGTGTAGCAGTAGGGGTATGATGACGTTTGGATGGGATGTTGAACAGAGTCAGACAGGATCTCTGACTCGCTGTTCAACATCCCATCCAAACGTCATCATACCCCTACTGCTACACTAAGGAGTCAGCCTAATTTTGATTCTGACCTTAACCAATAAATCCCAGTTAAGTTCTGAAAAAACTTTTAACTGTTTTTCGCCTCAGATACCGATTGTTTGCTGCATTCTCTGTTTCATTTATCTAACACCCACTGATTGTGAGACCTTAAATGTACAAACATTAGTGAAAATTATATTTGGATATTAGTGGAAATCATTTTATTTGTTTTTGTAAGATTTCTATGTACAAAAAGATTTCTGGAAACAAGCCATTCAATAGTGGCCAGGCGCAATCCTGAGGTTGCAGGCATTTCTTCCAAAAGGATTCAGGCGAACATGGGTGCATTTTGCGCGGGGGAGTTCAGGCTCCAGTCTGCAGAAGGGTCCCGGCCTCCACAGCCGCTGCCTGGCCCGCTGAGCCCCCTCCAGCACTCGGTGTGCGGGGAGTTTAATGTGCAGGAAGGAACTGCAGATGCTGGTTTAAACCGAAGATAAGACACAAAAATGCTGGAGTAACTCAGCGGGAAGTCTGGAGAAGGGTCTCGACCCGAAATGTCACCCATTGCTTCTCTCCAGAGATGCCGCCTGTCCCGTTGGGTTACTCCAGCATTCTGTGTCTGTCTGTGTGCGGGGAGTTAAAGCCCGGCTCCCTCCCCCGGGCAGTGTGACATGACATGACATGAGGCCCCGGGATGCCGGACACATTCAAACCTCCTCGCAACATTCACACGTTAAAGCTCCTGCTCCAGCAGCAGGGTGTGACAGGGAGGGAAGGGGGGTGGGTGATCAGATACCTCTGCAGCTCCGAGATGATGACTCGGACATCAATGGTGTTGAACCGCGACTTCATCTTCCCCCGACTCGGGCTCGAGCCGTCTCTGCGCGGTCGCCCCGCCGCTCTGCGCACGCGCCAGCCCCGCACGGGGGCCCGCAGCGGCTCGGCATCCGAATCGCGAATGTCGAAATACAGCCCCATGGTTATGGTTCTGGTTCTGGTTGATTACTGCGCAAACACCTCATAAGTGGTTATCTCGCGCAGGTTGGAGTGAATAGAGTAGTGATTAAATTTTGAAGTGGGCCTTTTTGACTAAGTTGAGGAGATCTAGATGTAGATTTAGATTTAGATTTAGATTTAGAGATACAGCGCAGAAACAGGCCCTTCGGCCCACCGGGTCCGCGCCGCCCAGCGATCCCCGCACACTAACACTATCCTACACCCACTAGGGACAATTTTTACATTTGCCTAGCCAATTAACCTACATACCTTGGGGCGTGGCTGTGTTCTGCAGCTGCGGCTCACCGGCAGTCTCTCCGTTTTTTTTGTTGTGTTTTTTTGTCATTGTTGATGTTAAATGTACGTTTTGTTTTATTTTTAATTCTGTGTATGTAGGGGGGTGGTGGGGGGGTTGGGGGAAACCTTTTTTAAAATCTCCTCCTCAACGGAGATGCGACCGTTACCGTGTCGTATCTCCGTTCGCGCAACGGCCTAACATCGTGGAGTCGGCGGCCTCCAGCTGGGATCGACCTCGAAGACTCCGGTCGCAGGGCCTGGACTTACCACCTCGGAGGCTTCGGCCGTGGGCCCTGCAGACCGCAACATCGGGAGTTCGCAGGTCCCTGGCTGGCGACCGGCTTTTGGGAGCTCCAGCCGTAGCAGCTTCGACCGCCCCGAAGCACGAGGCACGATCAACCCGCCCGCAGGCCCTTCATCACCCTGCGTGGCCTGGCCGCGGCACTTTACATCGCCCGGTGGGGGCTCAGGACTCTCATCACCCTGCGTGGGTCGGCCGCGGCATTTTCCATCGCCCAGTGGGGGCTCAGGACTTTCTTCGGCCTGCTCGGCTCGACCCTGGGACTTTCCATCGCCCGGTGGGGGCTTCAAGGGGTTGGGAGCCTCGATCGCCTCGTGGCGCCACGGGAGAAGAACGAGGAGGAGATAAGACTTTGCCTTCCATCACAGTGAGGGTATGCCTAGAGCAATCACTGTGATGGCTGTTTTGTGTAAAAAATTGTATCTGTGTGTCTTGTGTTCTTTAATGTCTACTGCTGGACCCTGACGTGAGAGGACGCTGGCGTTGATTATTCGCCGCTTTTCCGTCAGGATAGTTTGTCTGTTTGTCTGTTTGTTTCTATGTTAATTGTATTTGTAAAGCGCTTTGTGCATGTGTTAAGGCGCTATATAAAATAAATATATTATTATTATTATTATTATACCTGTACGTCTTTGGAGTGTGGAAGGAAATCGAAGATCTCGGAGAAAACCCACACAGGTCACGGGGAGAACGTACAAACTCCGTACAGACAGCGCCCGTAGTCAGGATCGAACCTGATGCTCAATCCCCTTTTTAAATGACTGAACATCGGGACGTGTGTCGGCACATGTGAGCAGCACCATGCTCCATGGCCAGGGAGTTTGCAGCAGATAATAGTCACAACCTTTAAATGGTTGCACCGTTTTCGGTGTCATACTTCGTCAATGGTCACGTTAATGCATCTATAATGGAACTCTCTGCCTGCTGTGGAACTCTCTGCCTCAGAAGGTAGTGGAGGCCAAATCCCTGGATGGATCCAAGAGAGAGTTAGATACTCTTAATGATAGCGGAGTCAAGGGATATGGGGAGAAGGCAGGAATGGGTTGCTGATTGTGGATGATCAGCCATGATCACGGTGAATGGCGGTGCTGGTTCGAAGGGCTGAATGGCCTATTCCTGCACCTATTGTCTATAAATTTCCAAGAAAACTCAAAGAATTGTAGGGAAAATCACAACAGAGAAGGCAGTCCATAGTATCCGTTCCCAACGAAGCAAAGCAATGTAGACATCCCAGTTTCCCACTCTCCATCAGATCATTATAGAATGTGCCGCTCAAATTTTTATCCAAATATCTTAAATGGAAAAAATGACGAGTGTTCTTTTACCAACTCCATTTCAGGCAATGACTTCTTGGCCACTTTCTCAGTCTGAAGAGGAATCCCGACCCGAAATGTCACCTGTTCATTTTCTCCAGAGATGCTGCCTAACCGCTGAGCTACTCCAGCATTTTGTGTCTATATTTTGGTATAATTTGGTCTTTAGTTCCTTGTTTTTACAATTTATTCCTATTATAAACTGCCCCTAAAGAACTGAGTCTATGTGCCAGTGATGCTTTGCTAGTAAACTTTTTTATTGTACATGTACTTGTGTATATGATAATGAATTCAACTTGTTTGTGTTCCTGTGAAATAGCATCCATAACGTTTTTGTAAAAAAAGTCATTTATATAGAGCAAATGTCCAAATACTTCTTGCGCTTATGGGTAGATTGACAGTAAGATCTAATTTTGTTAGGGAAATGTTAGATAGTACCAAATTGTACAGTAATTTATGACAATTCTCTTCTTCCTACAAACTGCTATTAAATATACTAATAATGGAGAGTATTTGGAACTCACCAGCAATTAATGAGGCAATTGTATCTCGTGTGGTACAAAGCACGGAGAGCAGGAAAGTTCCTCCCATTTATGTAATCGAAAAGAAAGAGGCTAGATGCTGGAAATATGAAATAAAAACAGAAATAGTGCTGCACTAACTCAATGGCTCAGGCAGCACCTCTGGATGCCATGGATAGGTGCCGTTTTGGGTCAGGACCCTTCTTCAGACTGTTACTCTAGTACTTTGTATCTTTTTTTGTCCTCCAAAGATGTTGCCTGACCTGCTGAGTTATTCCAGCACTTTGTGTCTTTTTTGTAAACCAGCAACAGTGGCTCCTGGTTTCTAAATAAAGACATAAACTGTTGAACGTTGTCTGACATTGCTCTTAGGGATCACACTCTGTATTACTTCCCTTCATATTTCGTACCTCCAGACTGATACTACATCTTAAGCTTCTGACCTGATGCCATTCTTCACCATTGTAGTGATTTAATCTGTCCCAATTTTATGTTTTATATTTCAGATTTCCAAATGTAGCTTGGTGGCAACTCCGCTGCCAGTGATTCCATTGAACTAATCACCTCACACCTATCTACCCATGTCTTGCTGAAACAGGCAGTTGGACCTGTTTTTTCATAATGCTGCCCGTTTATGTTTCCTCCTCTTCATTTCTCTCGTTAGCCATCTGTTTCTGATTTGTGCATTGGTAAATACATAATCAGTGCATTTGGAAGAGAGGAAAAAACGGAACCATGTTTTCATAGATCTTGAATCATGGAGGTTTAAACTGTAAATTTTCTATTTTGGATTATTGTCAGATTCCTTAAAAGGCAACTAAAATAAAAAAAATAGTTGCAAATGGTTCTTTTTAAATATTGGTTAAATCATCTCACAACATTTTTTGTTGCTTTTGTCAGCAGAATATTATTCTAACTAGTAACTCAAAGCTAGTATGTTTTTGGAAACCTTTGGTGGTTGTTCAGTGCTGTATTGGTTTTGGCAGATAGTCAAACGTGAACCCAGTGATTATTGATGGAGGAACAAGTGACCAGTGCTTCTCAAATGAAGGGATAACCTTGAGATATGTAAATAGATCAGAGCAACCTCAACTTAAAAAGTGAGTGACAATGCCATGAAAAAATAAACAATGGTTGAAACTGAAAATCTCCAGGAAACCCACGTACACAAACTGTAAAGTAGAACTGGCAGACAGATTTCTCATCTGTTTTTGAGCATCATTTGAAACTGATCTAATCCAGGATGGTAGATTTATTGAACACAGGGAATCTGAAGGAAAAACAAAGGCGCAACCAAAAGATGGCAGCCCATTTCACACTGCGCAACCTACTGATATGATATGAGGTGAGATGTTATTTTTATGTTCATGGTAAAGAATGAAAACAAAATCAATTGTGGACTAACATTAACATTAGCTCTTGCTCTTATCACTCTTAATGGAATGGTTGAAAAATCATAAAGATCTTCTGTAAAGCTGTAGTCATAGAGTTGTACAGTGTGGAACCTATCTTGCCCACACAGAACAACATGTCCTATCTACACTAGTCCCACCTGTCTGCATTTGTCCCGTATTCCTCTAAACCTAACCTATCCATGTATCTGTCTAAATGTTTCTTAACCGCTGTTGGCTGATAATTGGCCAATAATCAGCAGAAACAAAGAACTGCAGATGCTGGTTAATACTCAAAAGGACACAGCGTCTGAAGGAAGGTCTCAACCCGAAACATCACCTATCCATGTTCTTCAGAGATGCTGCCTGACCCGCTGAGTTACTCCAGCAGTTTGTGTCCTTTTGACCAATAATCAGCCAAACTGGAAACAAGGAATAGGTAACGTTTTGGGTCGAGACCCTTCTTCAGACGTCACCTATTCCTTTTCTCCAGAGATGCTGCAAAGTGCTGAGTTACTCCAGCTTTTCCTTCTGCAATTCCTTCCTACACATCAGCCAACCTGATCGCACTTTCCATTTTTTGGTTACCTTTTTTGAGTTTTCATCTCCTCCCGTTGATGTGCACTGTGCTGGAGTAACTCAGTGGGACAGGCAGCATCTCTGGAGAGAAAGAATGGGTGACGTTTCAGGTCGAGACCATTGAGACTGTCCCGCTGAGTTACTCCATACACACTCAGTGGGTTGTTTCTATGCATTATGTACTTAACAGGGGATTGTATTTATGTATGGCAATAATCTTACTGATCTGTGTGCAAAAAAGGATCATACTGTACCCTGGTACATAAAGGAACCATAGAACAATGGTTTATTTGATGTGATGACAGCAGGGCGACTAGTGAAGGAAGTGATCATATAATTTGTATCAGAGAATCATCTCCATTTTGAAGTTCAGAATTCTATCAGATTACTTATGCTCCTTTTGCCTCCACATTCAGTTATTTATTCCACAAAATGTAAAAAGTTCAAATTTACAGTGGCACCATTGTATTTGTAAGGCTATTGCATTACAGCACCAGCGACCCGGGTTTGATCCTGACTACGGGTGCTTGTCTGTATAGAGTTTGTTCGTTCTCCCTGTGACCAGCGAGGATTTTCTTCGAGATCTTTGGTTTCCTCCCACACTCCGAAGACGTACAGGTTTATAGGTTAATTGGCTTGGTACAAATGTAAATTGTCCCTAGTGTGTGTAGGATAGTGTTAGTGTGCGGGGATCGCTGGTCAGTGCGGACTCCATGGGCTGTGGGGCCTGTTTCCGCGCTGTATCTTTAAACTAATCAGCACGTAGTCTTATTAAAGACACAACATATAAATCATTTTGTGGACTAACCCCAAACTACTTTGGGATTAAAATTGTGGAAGTCTGGACTAATTAAATCCCCATAATAGTTGGTTAATATTAATTTAGCACATTAAATAATCCAGAATAAAAAAATGATATCAGTAGTAAAGACCATGAAACTACTAGATTGTCTTAAAAGTCAAACGATGTCATTAATGTTCCCAGGAAATGAAATTTGCTGTGCTTTCCTGGTATGGCAGCGTTGTTGAATCTTGATTCTCCAGTTTTATGAATGGGTAGCAATACCCACTTAAATAATTCACCTGCTAAAGTCTAAAATGATTTATATGTTGTGTCTTTAATAAGACTACGTGCTGATTACAAAGCTTAATGTTCAAAATGTTCTTTAGAATTGAAAACCATTTTCTTTTTGTACACTTACCAATTTATGATATAGATGGACAGTTATAGAATCACACTGTCATAGAGTCACAGAAATAATGGAAACAGGCCCTTCACTGACAATCAACCACCCAGTCACACCAATCCTACATTAATTACATTTTACTCTTCATTCCCCGCAGATTCCACAATTCAGCTGTAAACTAGTGGCAATTTACAGTGGCTAATTAGCCTACCAACTCATGACTTTGGAATAGAAGAGGAAATCAAAGAATGCCCACATTGTCATAGGATCAACTTGCAAACTCCAGACAGACAGCTTAGGTCAGGACTGAAACTGGGTCTCTGGAGCTGTGAGATAGTGGTGAATCTGTGGAATGGATGATGAATCTGTGGAATTCTTTGCTACGGAAGGCTAAGGAGGCCAAGTCAATGGATATTTTTTAAGGCAGGGATAGATAGATTCTTGATTAGTACGGGTGTCAGAAGTTATGGGGAGAATGCAGGAGAATGGGGTTAAGAGGGAA
Source organism: Rhinoraja longicauda (assembly GCF_053455715.1). Lineage (NCBI taxonomy): Eukaryota > Metazoa > Chordata > Chondrichthyes > Rajiformes > Arhynchobatidae > Rhinoraja > Rhinoraja longicauda. The sequence goes on along the minus strand of NC_135962.1, from coordinate 2,983,225 downwards.
AGATAGATCAGACATGATTGATGGCGGAGAAGACTTGATGGGCCGAATGGCCTAATTCTGCTCCTATCACGTATGACCTCCACTAGATATGCCATTTATGGGACCTCTCATTGCCCAAAGGGAAGAATTACAATTAACAATCGACACTTCATATTTAATGTCTAGAAAGTCTGGCATTGTTTTTAACATAGAAATTTATTGCCTGCTATATTTTAAAGACAAAAAATATATAATTTGACAATAATGCAACAATATCAGTAGCAAAATTGACCATAACATCTTATTACCTTGATAGATTTTTCTTTAGAGATAGTTTATTATACCTTGTTGGTAGAAAATATATCCTCATCATTATGGCTAATACTGTTGAAAAATGATGCAATAATAAACTGGTATGACCTCATGGACTGACTGATTTGATGTGGATAAACTTAACAGATTTACCTTCTCAGAGAAATTAAAAAGTTATGTTCACATAAAAATCAGGATTCGGAAGACCACCAGGGAACTGATAATGGAGAGAGGTAGATTTGAAAACAGTAAGAAATAAGAGTGAAAGGCTTTGGCAGTTCAAAATTACTTATTGCTTTGTACAAATGGCCATAAAATCATTTTTTTAGATAACAGATGATATTAATTACATAGATACAAAATGCTGGAGTAACTCAGCAGGATAGGATCTGGAGAGAAGGAATGGGTGACATTTCAGCTCGAGACCCTTCTTCGGACTGAGAGTTGGGAGAAAGGGAAACGAGAGATATAGACGTTGTTGTAGAGAGATATAGAACAAATGAATGATATGCAAAAAAGTAACAATATTAAAGGAAACAGGCCATTGTTAGCTGGTTGCTAGGTGAGAACAAAAAGCTGGTGCGACTTGGGTGGGGGAGGGATGGAGAGATAGGGAATGCAAGGGTTACTTGAAGTTAGAGAAATCAATACTCATACCACTGGGTTGTAAGCTGCCCAAGCGAAATATGAAATGCTGTTCCTCCAATTTGCGTTTAGCCTCACTCTGACAATGGAGGAGGCCTAGGACAGAAAGGTCAGTGTGGGAATGGGGAGGGGAATTAAAGTGTTTGGCAACTGGGAGATCAGGTAGGTCCAGGTGGACTGAGCGGTGTTCAGCGAAACGATCCCCCAGTCTTCGTTCGGTCTCACCGATGTATAAGAGTCCACATCTTGATCAACAGTAGAAGAGGTTGGAGAAGGTGCAAGTGAACATCTGCCCAACCTGTAAGGTCTGTCGGGGTCTGTCGAGGAGGTATAAGGACAGGTGTTGCATCTTCTGCGGTTGCAGGGGAAGGTACCAGGGAAGCAGGTGTTTTGGATGGGAAGGGATGCTGGTGACCCAGAAGTCACCCTCAGCTGGTAACCAGGGAGTTGCGAAGGGAACAGTCTAACAGATGCACCTTCTCAGAGAAATTAAAAAGTTATAAGTTTACATAAAAATCAGGACGGAATACCACCAGTGAACTGATAATGGAGTGAGGTAGATTTGAAAACAGTAAGGAATAAGAATGAAAGGCTTTGTCAGTTGTGCAAGATACATCCTGTACTGTAGGGCTTCTCTTGTCCGTGCCACCATAAACTCTTCATTGAGACCACTGAAAGGGAGCTGCAAGATGTTACTGGCCCCGTACAGTGCTGCACTGTTGAGGCTGCGGGGAAGGCCAAGCCACTTGCGAAGAAAGCAACTGATCTTCCTTTCGAGGGACTCAACTGTGGTCAATGGAACAACGTAAACCAGGAGAGGCCACAGGACACGAGGCAGGATGGAATGCTGATAGATCCAGGCCTTGAATCTGCCAGGTAGGCCGGACTTGTCGACTTTGGTGAGCCAGGCTTCAAGGTCTTCGATGGACTTTTGAATGGCGGCAGAGTCTCTCAGAGTTGCATCAAAAAGCTTCCCCAAACTCTTGATAGGTTTCTCAGTGATGGAGGGAATGGCAGTTCCAGATAATAGAAGTGGAATTTGTCAGTCACCTTCCCCTTCTTCAGCACCATGGACCTTGACTTGGTTGGTTTGAAACTCATCCTTGCCCAAGTGATAAGCTTCTCAAGACCCTGTAGGATCCACCTACTCCCTGGGACTGATGTTGTAGTGATGGTAAGGTCGTCCATAAAAGCTCTTATTGGGGGCTGTCGTACACCAGACTTGGTTAGGGGGCCTCTGCATTCCACCTCGGCTGACTTGGCCACCATGTTCATGGCAAGAGCAAAAAGAATAACAGAAATGGTGCAGCCCGTTATTATTCCTTTTTCAAGCCCATGCCAGTCTGATGTTTCTGACCCAGAAGTCACCCTCAGCCTGAAATTATGGTAATAATCCAGGATCAGGTCCTTGATCTTACTAGGAACATGGTGACGATGTAGTGCAAGCTCAACCAGTCTGTGCGGCATGGACCCATAGGCATTGGCCAGGTCCAACCACAGAACAACTAGGTCGCCTCTGTTTTCATGGGCTTCTCTGATGAGCTGCGTGACTACTCCAGTGTGCTCCAAGCAGCCGGGAATTCCAGGAATCCCACCCTTCTGCACGGAGGGGTCGATGTAGCTGTTTTTGAGGAGGAACTCAGTTAATCTTCGGGAGACAATGCTGAAAAACAATATCCCTTCCACGCTCAGCAGCGAGATTAACCGAAACTGATTGATATTCTTTGAGTTTTCCTCTTTCGGGATCCAAACTCCCTCAGCACACCTCCACTGGTCAGCAACTCTCCCCCTTCGCCATACCACCTTCAAGATCTTCCATAGGTGTCGAAGGAGCTCTGGGCAGCGCTTGTACACTATGTATGGTACGCCACTAGGGCCTGGTGCAGAGGCTGAGCGTGCCGCCTTGATGACCTCCTCAACCTCCTTCAGACTTGGCTCCCTCAGGTTGAACTCTGTTGTTGGGGGGGCTGGGCTAATGAGTGCTTTGTTGGGTTCAAGTTCCTGCTCCCTCATCGGATCGCTCAGGGTGTCATGGAGGAAGCGATTGACTTCATCTGTTGAGCACATGAGGCGGCCACTGCGCTGGTCCCCAAGTAATCGCCTGGTGAAGCCAAAGGGATTGGCAATGAATGCAGCTCGCTTCCTGGCTCTCTCTCTTCCTCTTCTCCTGTGCCACTCTGCTCTGCGGAGGGTCATAAGCCTTTTCCTAAGGATGTTTCGTAGGTCGGCCAAAGCTTGCTTCTCCTCTTCGGTAGATGTCTTGTACTGGTTTTTGAGGGTTCGAAGCTCCTGCCGCAGTTGATGTATTTTGGTGGCCTTGCGGTTCATGGTGTAGGTGGTGGGCTTGGTGTTACCTTTCTCACCATGGCCAAATCTTTCAGAGGCATAACTGACAATGATGGCAGTCATTGTTTGGAGTTGGCGATCTGCATCTCCTTTCGCTGTGGCTTGAATGATGTTGGTCACATCTTTGTCAAACTGCAGCCATTCATTCTGGTTGCTGGCTGGGGGGCACTTAATCCGCTGCTGTAGAACTACTCTGCATGGATTGGGAGACTCTGGTGCGTGGAGGGACTGGGCTCTGTGGGGTGAGTCCTGGCCGGGCTCCTCCTGCGTCTCACCAGGTTCAAGGCCTGTGCGTTGCACTTCTTTCTCCTTCTCCGAGCATTTCATTCTGGCCTGATGGATTTTATGGCCATGGTGGTTCTTGCACAGCTTTCCGCAAATGCATCATATACTCGTAGTCAGGTCGTTTGTGTGGGTCAATAACCTTTGGTCCATCCTATTGGAGATCTCATCCTCCCCCCCTCTCGGGACCTCCTGGGGGTATGTTTCATAAGGCTTTTCCGTAGCTTTATTGGGTTTCTTTCTCACGAAAGACACAGACTGGGGTGCTAACCCATCCTGTCCCGGGTGCTGTCTTTCCATGCCGTCAACTGTCTCTCCAGTAGTCACCAAACTATTCTTGGTTGTCAACCAGTCTATTCCTAGGTGCCACTGGCTGAGCCAGACTTCAATGTGCAAGATACATCTTCGGGATGCACTGGGACGCATCCTCAGTGATGTGACCTGGGGTCATGGGGTGTTTCGGGTCTCACAACATCAGACACCCTCGCCCAGGTGACCCAGCCGGGGTTGATCAGGCCCCGACTTGCGTCCCAGCAGCAACTGCCCACGGATCAGCCCTCTTAATCCAAAGCCATCTAGTGGCTTTCTCTGCGGCTTCGCTTGAGGATTGAATGGCCCTCTTCTTTGCCAGCCCCGTAATGCCCAACAGGTTGAGGACTTTGCAGAGTGAGCGTCCTGCAAAGCCTCTGCAGCCCACCTCTATGGGTTCATAGCGTGTCTTCCAGCCTCTGTGCCGGCACATCTCCACCAGCTCCTGGTACTTTGCGCGTTTCCTTTCATTTGCTTCTTCCATACGCTCTTCCCAGGGCACTGTCAGCTCCAGAATAATCAGCTGTTTTGTCACTTCGGAGGTGATGATCATGTCTGGCCGGAGTGATGTTGCTGTCATGTGCTGCGGAAATTTCATCTGTTTGCCCAGATCGACGTGCAGCTGCCAGTCAGTGGCCGTGTTGAGGAGGCCCGCCCTTGTTTTTGGTTGTGGGCGAGGCTTCTCTCCAGCTTTGACAAAAGTGATTGATTTCTTCGGGGCATGGTGGTGTTTGCTGTTATTGATGGCAGTGGCTATGCTCTCAGCAACCACCTTAAGCACCTGGTCATGGCGCCACCGATAGCGACCTTCACCAAGGGACTTTGGGCTGCTGCTGAGGAGATGTTCTAATGATCCCCTTCCAGTGCAAAGTGGGCAGGAAGGTGTCACGCTCTTGCCCCAGACATGGAGGTTTGCTGGGCTTGGTAGGGCATCATAGACAGCTTGGACAAGGAACCGGACGCACTGGAAATCTGCCTGCATGATGTTCAAAATTACTTATTGATTTGTACATATGACCATAAAATCATTTTTTTAGATAACTGATGATATTAATTATGTACATACAAAATGCTGGAGTAAATTAGCGGGACAGGCAGCATCTCTGGAGAGAAGGAATGGGCGACGTTTCAGGTCGACACCCTTCTTCAGACCCTTTACCAGTCTGAAGAAAGGGTCTCGACCCAAAACGTCATCCATTAAGTCTGAAGAAGAATCTCGACCCGAAACAACACCCATTCATGGTTGAGCCTAAGACATTACCTTGAGGCACACCTGCAAAGTTGTTCTATGGCTGAAATAATGACTGCCAACAATCATGATCATTACCTTTGTGTAGGGTTGGTGTTTTCCATTTGATGATTATTGGCATTAGTTATATCAGGGGTACTTGATGCCATACTAGTTCAAATGTTTCCTCATGTCAAGAAAAGTAGCTCTCATCTCAATGCTGAAATTACAGTTTCAATCCATTTTTAGTTCAAGGTTGGTGCTGTGCGATACTAGCAAAACCCAAAGTGATCATCAGTAGTTTGTTATTTGGTGATGAAGTACATAACTAATAAAGACAAAAAAAGGGTTTTTAACCCTTCCTGTTATGCTTTTAAATAGCTAATGAATAACCTCTTATCTTAGCATTATCTTCTAAAAATTCCATATCTATTTCCCTTATAATCCAAAATATAATAACAGCGTTCAAATATAAAAATACAACATAAATATTTTTGCTCTTTACTCCTTTCATCCTCCTTATTTCGTCTCCACCATAGCTATTTGCGTTAAATGCTGTTTTTACTTTTATTATGCAACTTGGTAAATCTAGATCCTTGTGTTGTTTTGGTTGCTTCTTAAGAATTGTGGGGTTTGTCCTAAGCAATGTATTGTTTTAAAACAGAAATATAGAATGATATGAAGTAGAAAAAGGAAAATTAGGGCTAACAGCACTTTGTGAAACTTGGATTTTGAAAATGTATGTTCTAGTTTTGGGAACTTTACTGTTTGTTTTCTTTCATTCACTTGAAGCTTGGAACATGTCAATAATCTTGGTGGAAGCATCCTCTAATGTGTAAGTGGATGCTTAAATGGGATAACATAGACCTTGCGTGATTGGTGAGCATGGACTTGGTGGGCCAAAAGATATGTTTCCATGCTGTATCTTGAAACTAAGCTTGAAGCTTGGAACATGTCAACATTCTTGGTGGAAGCATCAAACTCTCAAACAATACAAACCTGATTGAGTCTTTTTGAAGAGGTGACGAAGATGATTGATAGGGTAGGATAGTAAATGCTGCATACAAAGACGTTAGTAAAACCTTCAACCAGGTCCCTCATTGTAGTATGTTACTGAAGATTAGGGTACATGGGATCTATGGAGACTTGGTAGATTGGATTCAAAATTGGGTTGGCCTTAGAAAGCAAAGGGTAGTGATCGACGTGTTATTCTGAGTGGAGGGCTATGACCAGTGGTGTTCCACAAGGATCAGTGCTGGGACCTCGTTTGTGGTGTATTTAAGTAATTTGGATGAAAATGTAGATGAGCTGATTAGTAAATTTGAAGATGACATACAGATTGATGGGTTTGTGGACAGTGAGGAAGATTATTGAAGGACACAAAGTGCTGGAGCAGGTCAGGCAGCATGTATGGAGAACATAGATAGGTGACGTTTCGGGTTGAGACCCTTCATCAGTCTGAAGAAGGGTCTCAACCCAAAACGCTACCTGTGCATGTTCTCCAGAGATCCTGCCTAACCTACTGAGTTACTCCAGCACTTTGTGCCCTTTTGTATATTAACCAGCATCTGCAGTTCTTTGTTTCTACAAAATTGGTAAAGGATACAACAGGATATAAACCAGTTGGAAATGAAGGCACAGAAATGGTAGATGGAGTTTAATTAAGACAGGCGAAAGGTCAAATGCAGGAGCAAATGTACAGTAAATGGCAGGACTCTTTGGAGCATTGATGTACAGAGGGATCTTGGGGTGCAAAAGCATTGGAGACTGGGGGTCGACTTGATGAAGAGACATAAAGTATTTTTAATAGACAATAGGCAATAGACAATAGGTGCAGGAGTAGGCCATTTGGTCCTTCGAGCCAGCACCACCATTCAATGTGATCATGGCTGATCATTCTCAATCAGTACCCCATTCCTGCCTTCTCCCCATACCCCTTGACTCTGCTATCCTTAAGAGCTCTATCTAGCTCTCTCTTGAATGCTTCAGTCTGAAGAAGGGTCTCAACCAGAAACGTCACCCATTCCCTCTCTCCTAGATGCTGCCTGACCTGCTGAGTTACTCCAGCATTTTGTGATACAATATGAGAGCATCATTTAACAGGCACACAAAAAGGCATGGAATGCAGGGATATAGACCAGATGCAGGCAGCTACAATTAGTTAAATTGGCATAATAATTGGCATGGACATTGTGGGCCAAAGGGCCTGTTTCTGTACTGTTCTATGTACTATTGGGCTGACAGTTTCAAGTGAGCTTTTAGGATTCACCATTAGGAATATTCCCATTTTGCCAATCTTATGTTTTGTCATTCTTTAAGCAGAAAAAATAAAAACAATATAGTAGTTCACAGGTAACTACAACAAAAGCACATTTTGAAGAGGTGATAAACAGAAAGGACGATTATGATGAAGAAAGTCACAAAATGCTGGAGTAACTCAGTGGGACAGGCAGCATCTCAGGAGAGAAGGAATAGGTGCCGTTTTGGGTTGACCCTTCTTCAGACTGAGAGTAGGGAGAGAGGGAGACTAGGGATATGGAAGGGTAAGGTGTGAAAACAACAGATCACAGCAGATCCTGTTCAAGGAAGTGTAGAATGGTTGGCTGAGAAGAAGGTGACAATGAGGCATACAATCAGTAAAATTAATCAGGAGGACCGTGAAACTAGTCGGAGAACCAGGGTGGGGGAGGGACCAAGAGAGAGTGAAAGCAAGGGTTACTTGAAGTTGAGAAATCAATCATCTTTCCACTGGGTTGTAAGCTGCTCAAGCGAAATATGAGGTGCTGTTCCTCCAATTTGCACTGGGCCTCTCTCTGACACTGGAGGAGGCACAGGACAGAAAGGTCAGTGTGGGAATGGGAGGGGGAGTTAAAGTGTTTAGCAACCGGGAGATCACGTAAGCCTAGGCGAAGTGAGCGGAGGTGTTCAGCTAAACGATCGTTGAGCCTGCGCTTGGTCTCGCCGATATATAGTTCACACCTGGAACAGCGGATACAGTAGATGAGGTACAAGTGAACCTTAAAGGACTGTTGGGATCCCTGGACCGTCGAGAAAGGAAGTATAGGAACAGGTGTTGCATCTCCTGCGGTTGCAGGTGAAAGTACAGAAGAAGGTTATATGGTATAAAGAACGAGAGAAGAATCACGCAATGCTACCTTTGATGTTTAATCTGTTTGTTGGTTGGGCATTGATGTTCACAACGATGTTCAAAACAGTGCGAAGTTGGACGTCACAATTGAGTGAAACAGCTTGGTTTGGCGTTAAAAGCATTGGTGTGTGGCCGTACAGCAATCCTACCCTTTGAGTGGGCCTGGTGTGCATGATTTTTTTGAGAAGACCGCTGTTGCCAAGCAAGGTGCAGAAGTCAGTGATTACTTGAGAGGTCTCTGATTAATGGGAGCTTCGGCCGCACTTTGCTCCAAGTCTACAGAACATCAACCACACATTTTGGTCGAACGTTTTCTTTTTTTAAAGTCAATATGTCCCCCACCACAAGTGTTAATACGGGTGGGGTGGTGGAGATGGTGTTTAGCGGACTACATTGTACGCGCTGTCGGCTCGGCCACACCCGGCCATTGTGCCCATGCCTAGGCCCAGGCCTGCCCGGTTTCCATGGCAACGGGATGAGGAGATGGCAGCGAGCAGCCGGCGTCCTCCCGCTCCCTCTCGCCCCAGTTTCTCCTCGCCTCTCGAACCCCCGCGCATACTGAAAAACAGGATATCGTTCCAGAAATGATTTCACACTTCAAGCCGTGAGCCGAGGATGAATGGTAAGCTGACATTTTTGTATCGCAGGCGAATAACTAGCAGGCGGGCGCTGCTGCAGCTTCGGCATCGGCTGCCATCTTGTGTACACCTGGGCGCACAAAACAGGCTGTATGGACATTGATTACCTTCGTGTGAATTAAAAGTAAAAAGGCTCACATTTGTTGTAAACCAGCATTTTGTTTAATCGATCACGTTTTATTTTTAAAGACTATCGCCTGGTAGCAAAGATCGGCGAGGGGACATTTTCCGAGGTCTGGAAGGCACAAAGCTTAAAAAATGGGACCTACTACGCCTGTAAAAAGATGAAACAGTATATCGAAAGGTAAATTCAAATCAATCTAGCCCTACTGTATGTAAAATGTTGATAATTATGTTAAATTAAACTGGTTTGAAACCTCAATGGTTTATTTAAATCCCGATGCTGTCTTACTCGAACGTGCAATTATCTATAAAACATTATTTGGCAGAAAGACATTTTATGTAATATTATAATCAGTTAAAGTATATTTTTTACAATAGAAAAGATTAATAAGCAGTATATTTTAAAATTATTGTCACTTTATATCACAGGTATAATTTGTGTAGTGATTATGGGATTAAATGTATAACAGCTATTTTAAATTTCTGTTGAGTGCAAGAAATGGTGGCATGTACTACTTGACTTGGACTGCTGCTGAGGGAAAAAGTAGAAGTGGAGACACAAAAACAATATCAATAAATGCTGGTGATTTTCAGCAGGTCTGCTGACAACTGTAGAAAAGGAAACAAAGGGTAAAGGCCAATGGTCCTTCATTACTACACCATTGGAAAAGCAAGGAAACAGATGGGCTTGGGGAAAACAGAGGAAACAAATGTGATAGAGGAATATTGTCCAGGTGTCACAGATGCTGTCAATGCCCTCTACACAAGAGTCATAAAGCTGTACAGCACAGAAACGAGCCCTATGTTACCTACTTGAGCTAGTACCATTTATCTCTGTAGGCTCTTATTTCTCTAAACATTTCCTACCCATGTACCTGTCCAAATGCCTTTCATAGAAACATAGAAAACAGGTGCAGGAGTAGGCCATTCATCCAGCTCAGTAACCTGTACCTGCCTTCTCCCCATACCCCCCTGATCCCTTTAGCAAAATGTTAATATTGTACCACCCCTTACCACTTCTTCTGGCAGCTTGTTCCACTGACCCACTACTCTCTATGTGAAAAAGTTGCCTCTTGGATCCCCTTTAAAATTGTTTCCTCTGACATTAAATCTATGCCCTCTAGTTTTAGAGTCCCTTACTCTGGGGAAATTTAAAAAAATCACTAAAACCATTCACCTTATTTATGCTCCTCATAATTTTAAATACCTCCATAACATCACCTCTCAATCTCCTATGCACCAGAAAAAAATGTTCTTGTCTATCTATCCCTCTTTATAAACGCAAGCCTTCCGGTTTCAGTAAAAATATTATTAATCTTTTCTGCACCTTTTCCAGTTTAATGATGTATTTTCTATAGCTCAGTAACCAAAATTACACAAGATATTCCAAGTGTGATCTCTCCAATATCTTGTGCATTGTATCATGATGTCCCAACTCCTGTACCCAATGTCCTAATCGGGAATGCAAGCATGCTAAATGTCGCCTTCACCACCATGTCTACCTGTGTTTCGATTAACTAAATACCCTTGGTTTCTTTGTTCTACAACACTCTCTACTGCCTGGCTATTGTTAAGTCCTGCCCTACTTTAACTTCCAAAATTGCAACACTTTTCTGAGTTAAACTCCATCTGCCAATCCCTGGCCCTCTTTCCCAGTTTTTCTCGATCCTGTTGTGATCTTCAATAACCTTCTTCACTGTCCACAATTTTGGTGTCATCTGCAAACCTCCTATCCATGCCAACTACATTTACAGATAAATTGTTAATCGTTAATATTAACAGCTTCAAATTCGTGAAAGTTAACATTTCAGATGACCTGTCCTGGGCCCAGCATATTGATGTAAATACACAGTAGGTGCACTATCGCCTCTGGTTTCTTAGAAGTTTAAAGAGATTTGGCATGTTACCGAATACTCTAAGAAACTTCCACTGGTGCACTGCAGAAAGTATCGTGAATGGTTGCATCATAGCTTGGTGCATCAATTCCAACACATGGGAATGCAAGAAGCAGAGAGTGGTGGACCCTGCCCAGTCCATCACGGCCACAGGCCTCCCAACCAATTAAATATCTACATGAGGCGTCGCTTAAGAACACTCGTCATCAAGGATCCCCACCGTTTGGGCCGTGTTCTTTTTTAACTGCTAATGTCGGGCAGGAGGTACTGAGACATGAAGTCCCACACCATTAGGTTCAGGAATAGCTACTTTGCTACAACCATCAGATTGTTGAACTGACCTGCGCAACCCTAATCCTTACTTGACAATGACACAATTAGGACCACTACACTACAATGGACTAACATAGAAAATAGGTGCAGGAGCAGGCCATTCAGCCCTTCAAGCCAGCACCACCATTCAATATGATCATGACTGATCATCCAGAATCAGTACCCTGTCCCTGCTTTCTCCCAATATACCTTGATTTTATTAGCCCTGAGAGCTATATCTAACTCTCTCTTGAATACATCCAGTGAATTGGCCTCCACTGCCTTCTGTGGCAGAGAATTCCACAGATTCACAACTCTCTGGGTGAAAAAGTATTTCCTCATCTCAGTCCTAAATGGCCTTCCCCTGATTCTTAAATTGTGACCCCTGGTTCTGGATTCCCCCAACATCGGGAATATTTTTCCTGCATCTAGCCTGTCTAAACCCGTAATAATTTTATAGGTTTCTATAAGATCCCCTCTCATCCTTCTAAATTCCAGTCGATCTATTCTTTCATCATATGTCAGTCCCGCCATCCCGGGAATTAACCTGGTTAACCTACGCTGCACTCCCTCAATAGCAAGAATGTCCTTCCTCAAATTAGGAAACCAAAATTGCACACAATACTCCAGGTGCGGTCTCACCAGGGTCCTGTACAACTGCAGTAGGACCCCATTGCATCTATACTCAAATCCTCTCGCTATGAAGGCTAACATGCCATTAGTTTTCCTCACTGCCTACTGTACCTGCATGCTTACTTTCAGTGACTGATGTACAAGGACACCTATGTAGGTCTCGTTGCATCTCCCCTTTTCTTAATCTGACACCATTCAGATAATAATCTGCCTTCTTGTTCTTGCCATCAAAGTGGATAACCTCACATTTATCCATATTTTACTGCATCTGCTATGCCCACTCACCCAACTTTTCCAAGTCACCCTGCAGCCTCATAGCATCCTCCTCGCAGCTCATACCACTACCCAGCTTTGAGTCATCTGCAAACTTAGAGATGTTACATTTAATTCCTTCGTCTAAATCGTTGAAATATATTGTAAATAACTGGGGCCCCAGCACTGAGCCTTGCGGCACCCCAGTAGTCGCTGCCTGCCATTCTGAAAAGGACCTGTTAATTCCTACTCTTTGCTTCCTGTCTGCCAACCAGTTTGCTATCCATATCAATACCCTACCCCCAATACCATATGCTCTAATTTTGCACACTAATCTCTTGTGTGAGACCTTGTCAAAGGCTTTTTGAAAGTCCAGATACACCACATCCACTGGCTTTCCCTTATCCATTCTAGTTGTATTTTGCACTAATAACAAGCTAAAGTTGCATTTTGCACTAATGTCTCTTACTCTCTACATTTTCTTTCACTGTCTTTCAGAATCTATATGTAACTTATGTATAATTTATATTTTGTGTGTTTGTCTGAGTCCATGTGTTTGTGATGTAGCTGCAATCAAGATTGTCCTTGTACTGTACCTCGTACTCAATCAAATTCATGAGACTTGATTTCCCACACAATAGTTCCCTTGTTTGTTCTGACAGGCCTTCTTAAATGTAGGCACAAAATTAGCCTCCCTGTATCTTCTGGTACCTTACCCATGACTTATGATGATACATATATTGTGGCCAATGCGCCAGCAATTGTTTTGCTAGCTTTCCACAATGTCCTAGGATACACTTGGCCAGGCTTCGGGGATCTATCCTCTTTTATGTATTTTAAGACCACCACTTTTGTAATGTGGATCTGGCTAATCTGTCTGGATGAATATAAATAAAAAGAGATGAAATGAGAAAAGAGAGAAAAGAAAACATGCTGGAACTGATGCAGAACAATGCAGTTGCTGGAGATTCAAAATAAAAGAGAATACTGGAAATATTCTGCATTTACAAAGAAAGAAAGAGAGAAAAGTTAATGTTATAGTTTGACGAACTTGCATCAGTTCTGAAACGCAATGGAAAAACTGATTAACATTTTCTAATTCATTATTGTGTCTCAATGGCTATTTTTTTGTCTTCATTGCATGACCACTTTGCAAACATCCTTGTTCAGACTGTGGGGATGATTTTGAGTTTACAGTTCATCATCGCCTTAATTCTCCATTACACTCCCACTCTGGCCTATCTGCCTGTGGACTCCCTCATTGTCTCCATAAGGCCTGATGTAAGATTGTTGAACAGTACCTAATCTATCTATATAAGGTGCTGCCTTCAGGACTCGATATAAAATTCAGTCAATTCAGGTAACTCACATTTGCTTTTTGTATCAGACAAAGCTCAACTATAAGGTGACACAATAGGGTTAGGCAGCATCTTTGGAGAACATGGATTAATTTTGGGTTGGGACCCTTATGTTCTCCAGGAATGCTTCCTGAACCACTGAGTTACTCTAGCACTTTGTGTCTTTTTTGTAAACCAGCATATGCAGTTCTTTGATTTGTCTATTATTCACACAAGACACACCCTAATCTGTTGGCCATTTCCAACATTCTTGTTTGAATTTAGTTGTTTTCAACAGTATTTCACACTTTTACGGCTCCTTTGTTTATTTTTTTTCTTTAATTCCTCATTAATTTATCAACAACAACTTAATAAACAGTATGCTACCACACCAACCCTGGCCCTGCCCTATTATGGATGTTTCCACTATCCAATCCATCCCCCTCAACAACTTGAACAATAGTAAAACTCAGATAATCTGACAACCTTATGATAAATTCATAAGTCATAGGAGCCTACAATAGGAACATGGGAATGGGACCCTGGTGTGTTTCTAAGGAATGTGGGAACGTTGTTGTTTCAAATGAATGTAGGAAGGGGTCCTGAAGTGTTTATAAGGAGCCTGGGAACATAGTTCCGATATGTATTTTAAGAAGTGTGGAAAGAGGCCCCTGTCAGTTTAGGAAGAGTATGGGAATAGGCGCATGGTGAGCTAAATGTTAAACAATGGGTTGGTGCATTATTGGAGTCTTACTACAACTTGTTTTCTCACTTTTTCTGTTTTGATGAAGATCTCTGTGAAATTAAAATGTAACTCTGTTTTACTATCTGTTCCATTCATATGATAGGTTTTGTATTGTTTTCCCACTATTTAGTATTGGTTCTATCAATTTGTTTTACGGTATCTTTTCAATTTTATTCATTGATCAATGATCCAGACTCTCTCCCTTTGCCTCCAGATGTCCACAATTAAACAGCAATTAAGTTGACTCATTTAAAAATCAGAATTAGTGATGAATCGGTACCTATTGCCCCACCCATATCATTTTTATGTCAACTAATTTTGTCTGTCAGGCCTCAGAGAAAAGTTGATTGCAAATAATGTTTTTGTTAATTCACGGTTAAACTTAGTTAATTGACGTTTTGAGAATGGCTACATATCTCAAGAAGACATTGCTGTGGCTTCTTGTGCTGAGATGACCAAATCTTTACTTCCATTTCCAATCTGTACTACCTACAAATCCTTTGCCTCTTTGACTGTGGATTTATCGAGTAGACACAAAAAGCTGGGGTAACTCAGCGGGTCAGATGGCATCTCTGGGGAAAGGGAATAGGTGGCATTTCGGGTTGAGACCCTTCAGATCTAGTCTTGGTCTTTGCAACTTAGTTAAAATGGCTGAAATCCAGTTCAATTCTGTGTATTTTCATTGCATAATGCATTCTTAAAAATAGAAAATGGCCAATGCCATATTTTAAAAAATCACTATTCTCTGGAGAATGAACACCTAACACCACCATAGAAATGGTTTCTCATTTAAGATATGCAGAATAGCTGTTTTAAAACTGCCAGTACATCATTTGGATAATAAGTGTATAGCAGACATGTAAAATGTAACCAGTATAAACAGTTTAACAATTTCTGCAGACAAATCAGGCCATTTTTATTGATTAAAAAAAATCCAAGAAAATTAGTCATAGAAATTATTAGAATTTTGAAAGTTAATCGATGTTTATAAATCACACAGTTTCTGCTTTCAAATTATATCCGAACCTGTCTTCCAAATAACCATTGTTTTGTGTTCACCTTTTGCAATTAGCTTGGAGGAAGTGAACAATATACGTGAAATTCAAGCCATGCGCAGACTGAGCTTGCATCCTAATATTCTTCAGTTACATGATGTGGCCTTGTAAGTTGTGCTTCATTGTTGTATTTTTATAATTAAATATACTTACAAATTTGTGTTAAACACAAAGCTTGAGTAACTCAGCAAATCAGGCAGCATCTCTGGAGAAAAGACTGAAGAAGACCCAAAATGTCACCTATTCCTTTTCTCCAGAGCTGCTGCCTGACCCGCTGAGTTACTCCAGCTTTTTGTGTCTATCATCGGTATAAACCAGCATCTGCAGTTCCTTCCTACATATAGAACCATGTTTATAGATTTGCCTGCTTTATATCTTCAGTCAATTTGTTTTTTTCCCTCTCAAAGCAAAGCATCTGAATCTGCAGTATGTATTGGATTTTCATAAAGCACGGCACCAATATTTTCAGTGTTTACGCTCGGATACGCATTCATATTTTCTAAATATTTTTCCTTGACAGCCAGCAGAACCTCCCTCTTGCTTCCATGCTCAAAACTATAGTACAGGTGCTATTCCGCAAAAGAACTAATCTTATTTTAAATGCAAGCTATTATTCTGGAAGATCATTAAAAAGTTGACTGCGACTGTTTCTACCAATAAAGTATTTATGTGGACATTTTCTCCCCTCTCTTCCACCCAAAGGTATATACTATACATTATACAGTAGCCATTTTTTATTATCAAACATGTCACTAGGAAGATGGCTATTTAGGGGAGGGCAGTTTATTATCGTTTAGATCATCATTTATTATCGTTTAGATCATCGTTTATTCAAATCTATCCTCGCCTAATTTCAACTTGTATGCATCCTTAATGTTAATTATAAATTAAAAAAATTAAATATGGGAGCCATCACTGATTTATTTATTTTTCCTTCTTAGCCCAGAACAATTTTGCCAATTATAGTATCAGACAGTTCCGTGCAGATCGAATTGACTTTGGACCTTTCTACTGTGTCCAATTTATAATTTAATTGGAAAGAAAATGGAAGTCAGCTTCCAGAAGAATATTAAATGGAAACAAACCATCTTAACTTGGAGAACAATGATGATGAGTTATTTGTTTAAAACCGTTATTAAGCAGGTGAGATTGCTTAAAAGGAACATTTTCATATTGGAAGCATGGAAAATTATTTAACTTTAACTTGACAAAGTACAATATTTACTGGAATTATTAAATACTTTTGCATCTGTTCCTATATCTGTGTCGCTTCTTTATTTGTGTAATGCAAAATTGATCCCATTGCCTGCACACTTCTCATACATTATTCCATTACCCTTAATGGCTTTGCCTCATCCTTTTTCTACAGCATAACTTTCCATGCTTCCAATGTGAAAATGTTTCTTTCATGCATTCTCCTCAACTTATGGTTGTAAATGAATAATTCTTAATCATTGCTCTCCAATCAGAGGAAATATTATTTTCCTTTTCCTTCGATTAAAATTTCTCATAGTTTAAAATAGTTTATTTTGAAAATTAAAATGTCTGAGGGCAGCACGGTGGCACAGCGGTAGAGTTGCTGCTTTACAGCGCCAGAGACCCAGGTTCCATCCTGACTACGGTTGCCATCTGTACAGAGTTTGTACATTCTCCCTGTGATGGTGTGGGTTTTCTCTGGATGCTCCAGTTTCCTCGCACATCCCAAAGATGCGCAGGTTTGTAAGCTAATTGGCTTCTGTAAATTGTCCTTAGTGTGTAGGTTATAACTAGTGGTTTGCGTGGAATCGGTGGGCTGAAGGACCCGTTTCCACTCTGTATCGCTAAACGTGTATTATTTTGTTTTATTACTATTATCATTTTGCCCCACCGAACTTGTTCCTTTCAAGCTTGATGGGTCCTTCCTCCCTGGTCCAGTCTCTTCCCATTTGCATCCGTAACACCCCTAATATCCCTTTTCATCTCTATCTCATGCTTGAATGATCTGAAGGCCATACACCTCTTCCTTGAACAGACACCTAATCAGTGTCCTTCCATCAACTTACTGATTCACCTAGCTAAACCTATTACATTGAACAGCTTTAACTCAATTTGCCTTTCCCAGAGCATCGGTGTAGCAATGGGACATGGGACAAACCCATGCCTGACTTTTTGTAAGTGGAAAAATCATCTTCAATCCTACTTGGGACCCCTCCCTCAACTCTTATTGTAGTATAGTGACAATTGTATCAGTGCTACTTTCTGAAGTCATACAGAACTAAAATGTCATTACTTTTGTTGCTACTTTGCTCCTTGTCTTCACTTTTACATCATCCACCTCTGACTCCTCCCTTTGTTTTCTGGATCTCTGTTGCTATCCCAGGATAGATTAGAGACATACATCCATTACAAACCCACAGACCCCCATCGCTATCTCAATTATAATTCCAAACACTTTGCCTTTTGTAAGGAATCCACACCATTTTTCTAATGCTCTTATCTCCTTTGTATGTTTCTGATATAATCTTCACAAGGTGCCTCTGCAATGCCTCCCATCTTCTGCCTCCCATCGTCCTGAACAGTAGCTTCCCTTCCACCATAGTATACAGAGTTCTTGTCCACGTCTCATCTGTTTCTCACATCTCTGCTGTTCTTCCCTCTCCTGGACAAAACAAGGATGGCAATCCCCTGGTCTTCATTTTCCACTCCTCAATAGATTTGCAACTTCCACTACTTTTAACACCATCAAATGAATCTCTCCCCCCCCCCCCCCCTCCCTTTTTGTTTAGCATTCAGAAGGGATCATCCCCTTCATGGCTCCCTCATCCACTCTTCCATCTCCACCAACCACTTCACTTCTCATGACACTTTCCCTGGAACTCCAGGAGATGCAACACCTGATCTTTCCCTTCCAGGAACCCAAACAGTCCTTTCATGCAAAGTTATGATTCACTTCCACTTCCACTTTTGTGAATTGCATTAGGTGTTCACAATGTGGTTGTCTTTACACTGGAGAAACCAAACATGAATTGGGTGATTATTTTGCAAAATACCTATGTTCAATCTGCAGTAGTAATCCTGAATTACCTGTGTTGCCCACTGCTCTACTTGCCCATCTCATTCCCACTCTCACTCTAACCTAGCTATCTGTGGCTTCTTGCACTATCATAACAAAGTCCAATATAACCTTGAGGTTCTGCATCTGATTTTCCATATGGGCACATTGCAGTCTTCCAGACTCAACAAATTATACAACCTCTGATAACTCACATTCTCCATTAGCATATATATCTGGCCAATGTGGTCAGTCATGATGAGGATTTTGCACAGTGCTGCAATTCATATTTTTTGCATTCTTTTTTCTTTTTCGATCTTTCCTTAACATCCTCATTAATTTATCATTCAATTGACTTCATCTACAGCTGATCCCCCTTGGCAATCCTGGGCTCAGCCCATCAGAAATATTTCCTTTGTCCTATCTATTCCTTTCCGAACTTTTACAAACGAAAACTACAAGGCCAGTTGAAGTCGCTTCCAAACTACCACGAGCACGTGTCCGGCAGCACCAGAGGATCAAACACCCTTGGCCACAACTATTCCCCTATCAAAGATGCCTATCGCTCCATCCCTCGCCTTCACTTTGGGCAATCCATCTGCCTGGCTATACTCCTTCCTCCTATGTATAGGCAGCAACTGAAGAGCACAGGTCCAGTGGTGAGGACTGCACTGAGCTGGTCAGGGGAGGCAGAGGAACGATTCTGGGATTGTTTGGAGTTAGTAGATAGGGTGATGTTCAAAGAATTTGCAACAGACCTGAACCAATATGCCATGGTTGTTACTGACTTCATAAGAAAATGTGTGGAGGAGTGTGATCCCACCAAAATCAATATTCCCCAACCAGAAGCCTTCGATGAACCAGGAAGTCTGCAATTCTCTGAGGACCAGATCTCGGGCATTCAAGTGTGGCAATGCAGATTCATACAAGAAACCTCAATGACCACCGACAGGTGGCACTACGTCTGTGGTGAAGAAGTGCTTTGAGAGGTTGGTTATAATGCATAGCAACTCCTACCTTAGCAAGAACTGTACATAATTGGTATGAATTGGTAATAACACTCCTCGATAACCAAAGAGGCACATCAAGGCTAATCGCTCAGTCCCTTGCTCTACTTGCTCACAACTTCAGTAAGACCAAATATCTGATTGTGGACTTTAGACGAGGAAGGCCATGGAACTAGAAACCTATCTTTTTCGACGGGTCGGTGGTAGAGAGGGTCAACAACTTCAAGGTCTGGGGCGTGCATATCTCTGTCCTGGTTCCAGCACGTCACACATTCATAAAGGAAGCCCATTAACACCTCTACTTCCTCAAAAGATTAAGATGATTTTGTAGGTCGACAAATGCTCTCTCTAACTTCTACAGGTGTATGGTAGAGAGCATATTGACTGGTTGCATCATGGCCTGGTTTGCCAACTCAAACCCCCTGGAAAGAAGGAGATTATAAAAAGTGATGGACGCCATCACGGCTACACGCCATCATCGAAGGGATCTACTGGAGACGTTGCCTCAAAAAGTCAGCCAGCATCATCAAGGTCCCATACCACACTGGCCATGCTCTCATTTCACTCCTGCCATTGGGAGGAAGACATAGGAGTCTGAAAACTGACCTCCAGGTTCAGAAACTGCTTCCTCCCAACAACTATTAGGTTATTGAACACCACAAACATCAACTAAACTTCAAACTATGACCTGTCATGGTTGCACTAGGGATTTTCGGTTTTTGTTTTGCACTAATATTGTTTTTTTTAAGTGTATTTAATTTTGTTATGCTATCTATAGACTACTGTGTTTACAGACCTGTTATGCTACTCCAAATAAATATTTCATTGTTTTGTTTTAGTATACATGACAATAAAACACTCTTGAAACCAACTAATGTTTTTTCTCTATGGTCTAATGAATGGTCTTTAACTAAAAACTTTAACTCTGTTTCAATTCCACCAATGTTTCCTGATCTTCTGAGTGCAGCATTTTGTGTTTTTATTTCAGATTTCCAACATTGGCAGTTTAATTGTATTTTTCCATTAACTTATCTGTTTTTCCAACTATATGTTCCTATTTTTGGCATTGTCAGAGTGAAACGAAAATGTGTGATTTGTTCAACTTTGATATCTTTGTTTAAGAGGTTACCCAAATTAACACTAGTATGATCTAATCATTTTTAGTGTGATTTTGTAGCATTTCTTTATGATTATACTTAAAATTCTGTTATTCTTTTGATGGCTTTATTTACCTGTAATCTGTCAATTCAAAATCTCTGCATCTTTCTATTAAATGTAAGTTTCTATTCCTTACTGTTCCATGAAGTCATTGTATAATACTTATCCACACTAACTTGTACAAGTTTCATGTTTTGATAATATTTTAATTTATTTGAATATTCTTAAAATTCCCTGTGAGTCTTGCCAAACCAGAGGCGAGAATATTTTAAAATTAAAATTAAAGTAGCATCAATTTAAAGTTGGGTTCACAATTTTTATTAAATGTTCCACTGTATCTGAACAAATGCATAACATTTTATTTTCTTCCTGTCTGTTTCTTTCTAGTGATAAAAAATCTGGATCTCTTGCTCTAATATGTGAACTCATGGACATGAATATCTATGAACTGATACGAGGTCAGTGCTATTGAGTGATCAGAATTTACTTGCAGGTCGCTGACAAATAGTGCCATGAAATAAAAATCAAATTGAACAGGTACTTCGGATCTGTCTTCACTAAGGAAGGCACAAACAATCTCCCAGATGTACTAGAGGACAGAGGATCTAGGGGGGGTAGAGGAACTGAAAGAAATTTGCATTAGGTGAGAAATAGTATTGGGTAGACTGATGGGACTGAAGGTTGATAAATCCCCAGGGCATCCCAGGGTACTCAGGGAGGTGGCTCTAGAAATAGTGGAAGCATTGGTGATCATTTTCCAATGTTCAATGGATTCAGGATCAGTTCCTGTGGATTGGAGGATAGCTAATGTTATCCCACCTTTCAAGAAAGGAGCAAGAGAGATAATGGGGAATTACAGACCAGTTAGCCTGACATCGGTGGTGGGGAAGATGAGGGAGTCAATTATTAATGAGGTAATATCGGTGCATTTGGATAGCAGTAAAAGGATAAGTCCAAGTCAGCATGGATTTATGAAAGGGAAATCATGCTTGACTAATCTTCTGGAATTTTTTGAGGATGTGACAAATAAAATGGATGAAGGGGAGCCAGTGGATGTAGTATATCTAGACTTTCAGAAAGCCTTTGATAAGGTCCCACACGGGAGATTGGTGAGCAAAATTAGAGCACATGGTATTGGGGGTAAGGTGTTGACATGGATAGAGAATTGGTTGGCAGACAGGAAGCAAAGAGTAGGAGTAAACGGGCCCTTTTCAGAATGGCAGGCAGTGGCGAGTGGAGTGCCGCAAGGCTCGGTGTTGGGGCCGCAACTATTCACCATATATATTAATGATTTGGATGAAGGTATTAGAAGTAACACTAGCAAGTTTGTGGATGACACAAAGCTGGGTGGCAGTGTGAACTGCGAAGAGGATGTTAGGAGGTTGCAGGGTGACCTGGACAGGTTGAATGCATGGCAGATGCAGTATAATATAGATAAATGTGAGGTTATCGATTTTGGCGGCAACAACAAGGAGGCAGATTATTATCTCAATGGTGTCAGGTTAGGTAAGGGGGAGGTGCAGCGAGACCTGGGTATCCTTGTACAGCAGTCACTGAAAGTTGGCGTGCAGGTACAGCAGGCAGTGAAGAAAGCTAATAACATGTTGGCCTTCATAACGAGAGGATTTCAGTATAGGAGTAAAGAGGTTCTGCAGTTGTATAGGGCCCTGGTAAGACCACATCTGGAGCATTGTGTACAGTTTTGGTCGTC